>NW_006769482.1:1814420-1955694 GCF_000442215.2 Lipotes vexillifer
GGGAAAGAGGCTAAGTGTATCACACCATCAGCTCCGTCAGGCCGTCAGGGACGGGAATGCCTAAGAGCCCAGGGTGCTGTGAGGTGTGTCTAGGCACCTGCTCTGTGCTGGCAGCTTCTCAGGCACCATCCCGTCCAGGCAGGCAATGTATACTCACAGAATGGCTGAGTTGGGATGCGAAGGCTTCCAGAAGGTTCTGGAGTCAGAACCAGGTCTCTGGGCTCCCAGGCCACTGCAGCTACCTCACAGCCCCTCCTGCAGCTTGAGGAGGTCAGGAGAAACTGGGAAAGTGCCTTCATGTCAGGGGTCATCGAAGGTCCCTGTCCGACTAGGTAGCTGGGGGTCCTCCTGAGGGCGGGTGGCAGGAGCCTGGCCGGGTGGAGCACAAGTCAGCGGCCTGGGAGACACCTGTCTCTGGGAAGACTGCACTCAGCGTCCTTGCCGGGGCAGGGCAGGCCTCGTGCTACCCATTGCTGCCTCTCCCAGAAACTGGGACTGGAGGTCCATTCTGCGTCAGGCACGGATGGGCGGTCCGTATGAACTGTCACCTTTAACCTTACAGGGGCTGTGGTGCTGAAGCAGCTCCGTGGCACAGATGGGCATCTTGCCTGCCTTTTACGGAGAAGTGAGGCTTCATGAGGTTACATTTCCTAGGTCACAAGGCGAGTGGGGATGTCTGGATTCAGACCAGGTGGTCAGGTACCAAGGCCTGCACCCCCATCGCCCTACCCACCTCCCCGACCTTCCCTGAGGACCAGCCAGCGCCTGAGTGCTGAGGCTTGATGGGTGTGGGCTGAGCTAAACTGTGGGGTACTGGGTGACTCAGGCAGCTCACGGTCATCTGAGTTCCCACAGGATTTGCTGTGGGATCCGGAGGACATGGGCTTCAGCTCTGGGATAGGCTCTGGGAGAGGATGCCTGTCCTCCTGCTGTCTACTCAGTGAAGGTGGCTGGGCCCCAGTTGCAGGCAGGTCTGTCGAGGGAGGTGCCTGGAAGCAGGATGGGCACCAGAAGTGCCTTATGGAGTCACCATTACTGCCGATGGCCCTGAAACAGCTGCTCTGGCCTGGCAGCTTGGTGGGCCAGAGCGGGGAGAGGACTGCAGGCAGCAGAGGGTCATTAAAGGAAGTGGACCGGCTGTGGGCGGGAGGGCCACGCTGACGCTAGGGGCCAGAGGCCAGCCTCCCCCCGGGGAGCGGTGTCTGTCGGCTGGCTGCCCGGCCTCTCTGGGTCTTCGTCCTCCTCTGTGTGGAGAGAGTTGTACGTCACTGTTCGTTTGGATGTGAGCACTGAGGCAGGCAGAACAGTCCGCTCACATGGTAGCACTCAAGAGCTACAAGAACTGCCTGAATTTAGCCTGATTTTCCACATGGTGTTCAGTGTTGCTGGCCAACAGGGCATGCTGGGGGCGTGGGGCAGTGGTGGTGCTGGTGTCAGACCAGTTGATGTCACAAAGGGGTCTTTTCAAGCTTGAGAATGCTGCCTCTCTGCTACCTCCCCTGTATGAGCAGGAGCTGTTGGTAATTGGGGTGGTGATGAACTACCTGAAAATTTAGTGGTGAAAACCAACCACTGGTTATGCCTATGGGTTCTGTGAGTCAGGAACTTGGAGACGGCACAGTGGGAACAGCTTGTCTCTGCTTCACCTGGGAGACTTGAAGGCTGGAGTCTGGATGATCTGAGTGGTCATTCACTCATAAGTCTGACAATTGGTGTGGGCTCAGTTCTCGCCATGTCAGCTAGTTGGGCTTCCTCACTGCATGGTGGCCGAGTGAGTCTTCAGAGAGGCCGGAGGAAGCCATGTGCTACTTATGACCTCACCTTGAGAATCACGCAGCATCCTTTCCACCATGCTCTCCACACCTGTACCTCCCTGGTTCAAGGGTAGAGGACAAAGATCTCCCCTCAGTGGGAGGGGAGCATGTGGGATGGATATGCATATATGCAGATATATGCATACTTGGGGTGGCATCTCTGAACAACAAAATCTGTAAATCTGTCACAGTGTTCCTGTGATGGTTTCCATAAAGAGGCCAGAGCTTTGTCCGGACTCTCCATCCTGCACACTTTTGCAGGGTGTGAGAATATTAGGGAGTAGGACCTCTGGGAAAGGGAGTCTCCCCGAACCTGGCCTCAAGATCTGACAATCAAGTTAGGGGAAGGCCCTGTAAGTGTACACAAACATGACAAAACATTTAAACAACATTCTGAGACAATGAAAGAGCCATGTTAACATAAGATGTGCTTAATTATGAAATTGTGCGACGTCCAGACCTTGACCCCCAAGAGAGTCTTCAAAATCCAAGAGAGAAGTTTCAGGCTCACTGTCTGCAAGGCTATTTCTCAGGAGTCGCTTAGATTGATGTGTTACCATTAAAACATATTTAAAAATATCCACTGTGTGTAGAATTTAAAATAATGATTTATGTCTTCTTTAATTTGAAAAATAAAGGAAAAACCTGACCCCCTCTTCAAAAAAACACCCCTCTTTTTCTCCTTCCTTTCCTTTTTTTTTTTAAATTGAAGAAGTCAACATTCCTCCCTTATCTTTCCTGGTCAGACCCTGGTGGCAGCCACAGTTAATAGATTGATGTATACTGTTCGTTTATTAAAAAAAAAAAAAAAAAAAACCTAGATTTTAATCGTTTTATCTATTTCACGAAGCTTGCTCCAGAAAGGGGGTGGCTGCAGCCACATGGGATGGATGATGACCAGGGCTGAGGGACATGTGTGTTTGATGTCCCCCCCATCCTGCTGTGCCAGGTGTCTCCCTCTTGGACTGAGTGGTGGTGAGGGGGGAAAGCAGTGTGTGTCCAGGGTAAGGGCTGGGGACCAGTGTTCCTGACCAGGGTTCTTGGCCTCCTTCATCAGTAGAAGTTGATCAAAGTCCAGACAAGAAATTCAGGCAAGGCTTTACTGAGGCCCCTGATGCAGCAGGGGGGAGCCAGAATGAACAACAGTTTCCCTTGCTTGCTCACTCCCTGAGGTGGGGTTGGGGGCGGGAGAGCTTGCTCCTTATATAGGGTGAGGGTAGGGGTGGGTCAAGGGGTTGGGCAGGAAGAAGGATGGCTCAGGTGGTCTGCCCACCTCTTAGGTGGTGTTGTGTGCAGGGGGCATGTGCAGTACGCTGCTTTTGCTCCAGGCTCTTCAAAAGTGGCAGTTGGGTTTTCTGGTCTCTTTGTATCTTTTGTCCAGAATTTGCTCTGACTGCTAATGCACACAGTTATTTTTTGTCCCATATAGTTCCCTTGTATTTTGTTGCTGGAGGAGAGGTGTGTCCAGGTGCAAGAACTGCAGCACTGCAAGGAAGGGTCCCAGGTCCCAGCCTGTCTCAAGAGGCCACGGGGCACTGGGGGCCGGGACAGAGTGTGTAAGTGGTTAACAACTCACATCACAGTGCCAGCACCAGCCTGCTGATTATATTATTCTTAATTGTTTGCAACATGCTGGTTTCACTCTCTGATCTTTCCCATATTAGAACGTATGGGTCATTGCATTTTGGGGAACTCTTTATTGAAATGTAATGCCCGTATAGAAAAGGGCACACTTTGTATGGTGATGGCAAACTTTCATCAGGTGACCTACGTGCGTAATTAGCTCAAGAAACAACATTACCAGCCCCAGACGCCCCCTGTGCCCCTCCAGTGACCACAGTCACAGACAGTCAGCATCCTGACCTCTGATACCACCACTTGCTTGCTTTCATCTGTCCTGGAACTTTGTAAGATTGGGTCTGGCTTCTTTAGCTCAACCTCATGTTTGTGAAATTCAAACATTGCATTCTTTTCAACACCTTCTCCAAAGTCCCCTTGGTTGTGTAGCACTTGCTTATTTATAGAAGCTATTAATATTGTAATCAGTTTTTTGTTCTGCCAAGGAGGACCTCAGCGGCTTCAGGACTTCCTTCAAGGGCAGCAGGCCGGGGCAGTGGTTAGGACTCTGCACTCTCACTGCTGAGGGTCCAGGTTCAATCCCTGGTCAGGGAACTAAAATCCCACAAGCCCTGTGCAGCATGGCCAAAAAAAAAGAGGCAGCAGAGCAGGGAGTGGGTGGAAATAGCACAGGCCGTTATGAAGCCTGAAATGTCCTGGGCTTGAATAGTCCCAAAGACTTGACTCCGGCTGGTTCCTTTGGGCTTTGTGATTTCTCGGGCTGTTCCTTATGGTGAGAGCTTGCATGAGCAGGGCTGTGCAATACACCTTATTAGTACAATGTCCACTGAGCCTTCACCATCACCTGGAGAGGCCACATCATTGCCACCACACATATGAGTTAACTGAGGCAGGCACATAGAGCTGGGAAGGGGGTGCAGCAGAATCTGGACTCAGTGTTTGATGTCAGAGTCCAGGCGCCCAAGCTGTAGGCTGTATTGCTTCCTTGGAGGAGACTGGGAATATCCGTGGGCCTCTGAGCCATGGCCACCTTCCCACAGAGCCCACGGGCCTTCTACAGGGCCCTGGAGGAGGCCACTGCTCCTCTCCTTTTAAAGGTGAGTGCTTCCTAAATCCTGTCTGTATCCAGTCCTCAGGTTCACGTTGTTGTGTGGGCTGACCCGAAGGCTCCTTCCAGCACATTCTCTTCAGTTATCCAGGCCTGGGGCTGCAGGGTGGGTCACTTGGGACGGCCCATGTTCAGGAGGCATTTCACCACAATACCCTTGAGGCATCGCTGTGGTCACAGGAACAGGTGGCCTCCGCATGGAGATCCAGAAAAACACTTCTCTTTAAAGAAGTGAAACACCACTTTGGACAATCATACCAGCCTGCAGGCTTTTAAGCACCGGTATCTTCTAAGTGGGTTTGTTCTACCCACACGTACTTCTTTGGGGATTCTTTTTTACATTTTAGAGTTGATTCGCACAGTCTCCCTGTGCCAGTGAATAGGAGACATCACACAAGGAGCCAAGAACATCCAAAACTGCACCCAGTATCATGGGAACACCTTTATCTGCAAATGATGGGGTGATTTTTCCTTTCATCTTTCACCCACTCAGTCCTGGCCTCAGGAACCCAAATTGTCCATCAGGTAAAGCCCAAAAAACGAGCCAGAGAATGTCAGATGTGGCATGTGTCCCCTGCTTGGAAGCCTGTACATCTGGGGGCAGGTGGCCAGGTTCTCCTGTTGGCTTGAACAGGGTCTGGTAGGGTGTGCTGACATCTCTGACATCGCCTGAGTCCAGCTGGAACAGACAGCATTGCGCCCACATGGGCTCCTTGCCAGCAGAAAAGGGAGTCAGACAGTTGGAAAGGGCCCTGCAGGGGGTCTCAGCTGAAGCTGGTCTCAGGGGAAGTGGGGGCTGCTGGCGGAGGCAGGAGGGGTTCCTGGTTGGAAGGGCTCCCATCTGCAGGCTAAGACCACTGTACCTCTCCCCAGCTCTGTCTCCTTGGGCCACTCCTGGTCTTGCTACTGAGTCCAAGCACTTGCTGCTCTCTGCATGACAGACCAATGAATTGAGAGACCGGTTATTGGGGCAAGGAATAGTGACTTCATTTGGAAAGCCAGCAGACCAGGAAGATGGTGGACTAGTGTCCCAAAGAACCACCTTTCCCTCAGTTAGAATTCCGGCTTCTTTTATACTAAAAGAAGAGTGGGTAAAGTCAAATATTTCCTGGTTCTGGCCAGACTCCAGTGGAGATGTGTTAATTTCTTCCTTCCTGCAGCCATTCATAGGTGGGCCTGGTCAGGATTTTTCCTGTAAGCTAAACAAAGGTATTTTAGTATAAAACTCAATACATGGGAGGCAGGGCTCCCAAAGATGGGCCATTATGTATAATTTAAGCTTCTAGGCAACATCGCTTTAGTGATTAACTTGTAGCAAAAAATAGAATACAAAGGTTAAAGTGAAAGAAACAGAACAAATATGGAGTCAGATTTGTTCTTCCCTATTACCGTATTACAGGGAAAAGACATCTGCTGGGCTCTCAGCCTTTGCTATCCTAAGTTCTTGCATGTACCTCCCTCTTGCCTTCTAGGGGACAGCCACTAACAAAGAGGGGAGGATGCAGGGGCAGGGCACCCGTCCTGTAGACACCCAGAGCTCTCCCATCTACAGGTCAGAAGCTTGGTCCATATCCACCAGTAACCAGGAAGCAGATGTCACCCTGATCCTTGCCCCCCCCCCATCTCCTGGGGCACTCACCCCCAGGCCCTGGCACCCCTGCATTCTGTGTGTCTCTTAAAGTCACACGTGTCCTCCTCAGCTCAAGGCATGCCTGGACTATGGCAACAGTTGTGCTCTCAACCACTTTGCATGATGCCAGTCTGGTTCTTTGTTAACCTTTCTGAACATCAGTGTGATCAAGTCTCTCCACCTTAGACCATTCAGTATTCTTGCTGCTGTGGGCCAGGTCCTGCCCCCACCATGGCAATGTGGTCCCTTTCCTGCCTAACATTTCATTATGAAAACTTTCAAACATGCAGAAAAGTTGATTCAATGGTACAGTGAACACCCATCTTCCCACATCTTGATTCCAGGGCTCACCTTTTGCTGCATTGGCTTCATCACCCATCTCTCCTTCTCTCTGTCCCATTGTCACTCACCCATCCATTTCATATTTTTCGTGCATTGCACAGGAAATTTCTGATATCAGTAAACACTTCACACACATTATTAACTAGAGTTCAATCTTTGTTCACTTTTTTTCTTGGAGGGGTAAGAGACATTCAGTGAAATGTACAGATCTTAATACAATTTGATGATCTCCCTGTGTAATCCAAACCCTATCAAGATATGGAACACTCCCATTACCCTAGAAAGTTCTCTCATGCCTTTCAGTGAATCCCTGCCCCTCATCCCAGTGGCAGCCACTGTCTGGCTTTTATCCCCCTAGTTTAGCATTGCCTCTTCTAGAACTTCATAGAATGGAATCTATGGAGTGTATATGCTTCTGTGCAAAGCTTCTTTTGTTTGGGGTGTTTTCGAGATTTCTTTGGATGTATCAGTAGTTGGTTCCCTATTATTGCTGAGTTGTATTCCTTTGTGCAGACACTGCACAGTTCTCCTGCCGGCGGACACCTGAGTTCCTTCCAGTTGGGGCAGTAAGTAATAACAATGCAAAGTTGTCATGTCCCTTCTTGTACACGTCTTTGTGGGTAGACGTGTTACCAGTGTCTTGGGACAATCCCTTTGCCTACTTCTCTCACCTTACAGCCCGGCTGTGGAGAAGGGCTGAGCCAGTTCTCAAGGCTGGGATGTTATTCACATGCGGAGATCACGCGCAGGGGACACATGCCACATCTGACATTCTCTGGCTCGGTTTTTGGGCTTTACCTGATGGACAATTTGGGTTCCTGAGGCCAGGACCAAGTGTGGGGTTTCCTTTTGGAGGTTGTTTCTGGAGATACTGGCAGTGGTGGGGAGGGAGTTGTCACCACTGTGGACATCTGGGGCTCAGCCCTGGGGACCTCAGGCCAGTGTCCCCTCTGGGAGGCGAGGGAGCTAGGGAGTGTGGTGTTTACCCTTTGATCTCCCCTCTGCCACCACCACTGGCTGAGCTCTGCTCCCCAGGCAGGCAGGTAGTCAACTTGCAAGCTCTCTGGCTCATCCCAGCAATGGGCTGAGCCCACCTTGGAGAGCCTCAGGCAGGTGCCGGTGGTCTGTACCAGGGCACGGAGGTCCGGTGCGAGGTGGGCAGGACACCGAGGGCATTTGACAGGTCTTGACAGGGAGCCTCCCTTTCACCTGCAGGCAGACTTAAGTGTGCTCTTTTCTCTATGCTCTGATCGCACAGGTGCACACGCCTAATAGCGCTTGGTCACATTGTGTCCCAGTGGTCTGTTTATGAGCTTCCCCTCTCAGCTAAAAGATGACCTCTAAGACCCCCAGCAGCCCATATGCATGGACGCTCAACCGCTCCCTCCAATGACTCAGTTGAGTCTAGATGCTACCCGTCTATCCCTGGAATCACTTCCTATAATGCCGGTCACAAGGGATCTGCTGGGATTCCTGGTTCTCTGCCCCTCCTCCCCACCAAGCTGGGCCTGCATGCTGTGTGTGTAACCTCTCCCTCAGTTTGCCATCTAAAGGTTAGGCTGGCTGGGCTGGAGGTGAGGTGAGGACAGCGTGTGTTAGCAGTTGGTGGAGTTTTGCCAGCTAGGGCAAGCTGAGGTCCACACCTTGGCTGAGAAAGGCTTCATCAAGAGGCCCTGCTTCCCTGGTGGCGCAGTGGTTGGGAGTCCGCCTGCCGATGCAGGGGGCGTGGGTTCGTGCCCCGGTTGGGGAGGATCCCACATGCCATGGAGCGGCTGGGCCTGTGAGCCATGGCCGCTGGGCCTGCGCGTCCGGAGCCTGTGCTCCACAACGGGAGAGGCCACAACAGTGAGAGGCCTGCGTACTCCAAAAAAAAAAAAAAAAAAAGAGGACCTGCCTGAACTTGGAGCTGCGTTGGAGGACCTTGGAGGCTGGCCTTCGTCAGACAACAGGTGCATCTGTGTCCTCATTAGCACATCTCTTCTTGACTGTCTGGAGGAGTGAGCCCAGAACTGGGCATCTTCCATACCACTCAAGTCCTTTTTGCTTAAGGCTAAGCATCTCCAGATCTCTGTTATAGGGATCAGTGGAAGCCAGTCCTACTGGCACTGCCACTGGGTCCCTTGATGGCCAAGGAACTGGGCTTGATATTTGAAACTCTTAATTTATGTGATTTTCTCATATGGACCCATATGTGTGGCACAGAGCCATTCAGTTCTCAACTCTCTTGCTGACTTCATTCATTCATTCAACATGGGTCTTTTGAGGCCCTCTCAAACGCAAGGCAGATGGCATGGTGTATCAGTCAGTGTGGTTAGTGTTCACCCCAAACCCCAAACCCAATGGTGTTCTGCAGTAAAGGGGAATTTCCTCCTCACGTACCCTGAGGGGTGGCTGAGGACTGAGGCAGGGGTGCTGTGCCCAACAGTCATGCACCTTCTATCAGGTGGCTCTGACACCTTTGAGGGCTTTGGAGTTCTCCGTAAGAATCTCTGAATCCAGGAAGGAGGCGAGAGCAAAGTAGTATAGAGGTTCCCGTGGTAGGCTTCAGCTTGAAGGTGATTCACTGACTTCTGCCCACATTCCATTTGCCGGAAGCATCCCATGGCCCATCTAACTGCTAAAGAGGCTGGGCGTTAGAGTCAAGCAGTGTGCAGGGTGAAAGGGTTAGATGGACACCCAGTGTTATCTCTACCTCACACGGGAAGAGAGAGTTGGTTAGAAAAGCATGTCAGCCACAGGGGGCTTATGGTGGAGTAAAGAAGATCTACCACGCCCGTAATGATAACAGCGCCTCCAAAGGGTTGTATGCCTTCAACACAATACCTCAGTTTCCGAGTCCTAAGTCAGGACACATATTTGGACTGATATTTTTTCAACATAAAAATTCCCATAAAATTCTAAAATTAAACCCCATTTGGTTTTATATGTAAAATATTTCCTCCCGAGTACTATCCCACAGCCCATAATCATACCTAGAGAGCTTCCTGGGGACTTCATTGCAGATCTACTGTGTGGGTGAATCAGCTTGGGATGCTCAGAGTGGACCAGGGCTCTGGGCCGTGTCCCGTGCGATTCTACGGGAAGGATTGTAAGAAGCTGTGTTTTCAAGTTTAGGGGACAATGAGACAGTCTAAAAATGGAGCTCTTATGTGCAAATGGTCCCCAGCACAGCTTGCAAAAAATATGTTTAAAATTCATCTTTAAGAAAAAAATGAAATTGCATAAATTAACCTATCATTGGAAATCTGAGACTTGAGTTATCTGTCTCTGCAAGAGGCGAACAGGCAAGAGGCATGGGGAGGGAGATGTAGGGCCACCTCATGGGAGAGTGACATCCGTTCTGGTGAGGGGGTGACTGGGGTATGGTGGGAGAGAGCATGGCAGGCAGAGGTAGCATGTCACAGGGCTGCTGAGGGCAGGAGCAAGTTCTGATTAAATCCTGGGGGTCAAGGGCAGAAACCAAGATGTGCTCCTATCTTCACCATGTCTTTCCTTTTTTTGAGGAAGAGTTCAGCCTCTTTTATGCTTGAAGTATTTACTACCATAAGATTTTCCAGGCTTTATTGAGGATCTAGGGGAGGTCTTATTAATTGAAAGTTAGTAATTCATTCAGCACAGCAAATAAAAAAAGTGAGCAGAATGAGGGATAGCAGTAACATTAAAGCATTTTTTTGTGTGTGTGTATAGAAAACACCAACAATTGCAGGCTGAACTACTTTGTTTCACAATGAAAGCTATTACAGGAAAATCTTAGAAATACTTATTTACTAGCAGCTCTATCCATAGACTAATCTCTTGGAGAATTGATTTCATTTGGAAGACATCCTCAGCCTTTACCTAGAAGTGCAGAGGACCCCTTGGGATGCCTTCTGGCCTCAAGATCCTTTCTGGAACTCATTTGCCTTGAAATCTGGCTTAAGATCATGCATGATTTTTGCAAGACCCTGGTCAGTTTCCATTTGAGGCTGATGCCTGTGTTTAGTCAAAAATCAAATTCTTGATTCGCTTGCACTTGGGTTTCCAGCTTTTAGAGCAGCCAGCATGGGGGGCTTTGGGTGACAATTGCAGTTGTTTTCCCATCAATTATTTCCACCAATCCTCGATGTGTCCAAGTATCCAAAGACAGTTCAGTAGTGAAACAGCAAAATTCTGAGCCAAGTCAGATGAAATATCGACATGGTTTCATAGAAGCGCTGTAATGATTATCTATCCTTCCTGTACTCAAATGCTAGGATGACATCTGAGAAGAGACGGAAAGCCAGGTCTCCTATTTCTGTTTCTTCATGAGCTGGTCACTGGACGAACAGATAGGACTGAAATTGTAGCAAAGCAACAGGGAACCATCACTGACATAGAACCATAAGTATTTCTATTGCCATGGAGCCCCTCAGGAAACAAGATCTTGTTTACACCTAAACATACTCAGTTTTATAGATATACGATAATTTTATGTCAACAACAAGCATTGAGAATCTAAAGGACCAAATACTTCTGGAGACATGGGTTCAAGGCTGGAGATGTTTGGGCAGGTCTGGGAGAGCAGAGGAATCTGAGGTGTAGTAAGCTGCCTACTGGGCCTGTCCTGGGTTCAGGAGCAGGGTGAGGGGCCTGGGTGCTGGGCTGCAGGCTGAGGGGTCATGTTACGGACTGGGTAACAGTGACCTCTTTTTATTGCTCAATGTTATGATTGAGGCAATGACACAAGCCTGACAGGCTGACAGGTCATCTGGAATCGGGTAGTGTTGTAGCATGTATTGATCTTGGATTGGCTCAGATTCAGGTTGATAAATGTTTTCTTTCCAAAAGAAGCTTTCTTTACGCTTACGAAATAAAAATAACATGCAACTCCTGTATCTGCAGACCCGTCAGATTTTGGCTCAACAGAGGTCACCATGACACTAATTCCAGAATTCTATGGGCCTCCCAGGGCCCTTCTCCCTGCCCTTCTCTATGTAGTTCTCTGTCGAATGAAGACCTCTGAGCTGCTGTGAAGTGTCCCCTCGCTAGTGTTTCCAGTCCCTTGTGCTCCAGGGTGCAGCCCTAGCTGCTGACTCCCGGTGTCCCTAAGCAAACTATTCAGGTCCAGGGTTCCCTGCACACCTCGGCCCAGCGTGGAGCAGTTCTGGATGGCACCGGGTGGGGTAGGGGTTACTTTATCCACCACACTTGTCCCTTTGTCATGTGGGATTTCATATAGCAGGTATTTGGACCCTTCAACAGAAAGAAATGTTTTACAGATTCAAGCCTTAGAAAGCACGCACACCACAAACAACTAATACAATGAGTGCAGTAGCTCTTTGACTCTCTGTATTTAGAAGTAATATGGTTAATGTTTACTCCAGTAAACCAGTAATGTTTAATAGTCATGGTTAGTGTTTCAGGAGACTGAAATGACAATATTGGTAAGTCCCACAGGTCCTTGTCACAAAATCCTTTTTCCTCCTTATCTGGCAATAAACCAGATCGTGCGTACTGAAACCTGTCCGCCATCTGATGAAGGTATCGCCAGAGTACAAATCTCAGTTTGGTCTCAGCTGAGACCCTGTTTCATATACACACACACAGCTCTTTCTAATGGCGAATTTCACCTAGTTATCTGATCTTGTCATCACAATAAGTTGAGGAAGATGGTTTTGTTTTTGTTCCAAGAGCTCCCCCAACCTCCACCAGAGCTAAGAATGTGGAGGCTTGGAGAAGGTTCATGCCCGAGATCACACATCCATGGACTTGTGAAGCAGACACATTTCATGGACCTGCTTTTCCTTTAATAAGTGACCACAAAGAGCTCTTTAAGTAAAAGTCTTATGTAAGGAAAACATCTATTTCATGTGAGAGGAAGTCTTAGGTAAAGAGAATACCTACTTCATGGATGCCTTTTCACCTAGTCCCCTTTGATACAACACTTCGTCTTTGTCCTGTAGAGATGAGTCCCTGAGCCTTCAGTGTTTGAGCAAGTCGTCAACTACTTTGACTGAAGCACGTGCTCGTATTTGTGAAAAGTCTTCAGCACTTCTTGGAAGTGTTAAATTTGTAATTTTTGAAAATAGCAGACAGTGGCTGGCTTGTCTTTTGGCCCTTTCTCTGTCTTTGACCTTGAATTCCAGATGTAGAACTGAGGCTGTCGGAATATTTGGATGTGGGATGTATCTCTTTTCACTGCTGCTCCCTGAAGCTTAGGTGGCAACCCTTCATTTCTTAAAGCCTTATTATGCCTTCCCGGTATGACAAGAGTCAATGCCAAGGCCCTTACCTGGTATCTAACCAGGGACCCCAATGTTTCATAGTTTTCATCCACTCTCAACATGCACCAATAAGGTCTCACGCCCATGTGTTCATTCAGCAAATGCCAAGTGCCTACTGAAAGCCAAGAACCAGGCAAACACTGGGCCTACAGTTGTCACTTGCATAGACACACTCGTGCCCTCCACGGTGGACCACAGATTATGTGGAGAAGATACTTTAGAATAAACAATAGCACCATAAAAAACGATTGTAATTTAACAAGCATTAAGAAGGACCTGATCCAAGGGCTGAGAAAATCATGACGGGGGATGGAGGAGGGGACTTTGTTATTGCTGCAGGGGTCAGGGCAGCCTGTCTGAGGAGGCCCACTGACACTGAGATGACAGGTCTTGTGAGAAGTGGGTGGGACATTCCTAGCAGGAGGATTAGCCGAGGTGGAAGGAGAGACACGAGGGGACAGGTCAGTGGTACAGGTGAGGTGGGAGGGCCAGGAGTGGCCCCATGATGTGGGAATGTAGAGGCTATGACAAAGAACTTAGTTTTTTTTTCGTTTTTTCTTTTTTTTTTTGGCTGCACTGCATGGCTCGCAAGATCTTAGTTCCTGACTAGGGATCGAACCCATGCCCCCTGCAGTGGAAACACAGAGTCCTAACCACTGGACTGCCATGGAATTCCCCTGGGTTTTCTTTAGGTCCAAGAAAAGCCACTGGAGGATTTCAAATAGGGAGGACCCCATCTGATTGAAATGTTAAGAAAATCATGAGCTGTTGTGTGGAGAATTGATTAGGCAAAGGAAAGAGCAGTAAGGGGAGACGAATTAAGAAACCCTGCCTTATTTCAGGGGAGGTGACGGCCACCTGGGCCAGGCAGTGGCAGTGCAGACGTGTTTCAGGGGGTCTATCTGTGTGAGCACAGGGATGGAGGATATAAGAGAGGGAGGAATCTAGGTTTGAGGTGAGATCAGCTGGGAAGACCTCAGTTTCATTGACTGAGGTGGGGATGAGGGCTTTGGACCAGGTTTGGAGAGGAAACTCAAGAGACCTGTGGGTATCTTTTGGGTTATTTATTGCTGCATTAAAAAAATACCCCAAACCTATTGACACAAAAGAGCAACAATTCTGCGGACTGACTGGGCTGACCTGGATGGTTCCTTGGTGGTGATTCTTATTGGGGTCTCTCATGTGGCTACAGTCTGCTGGCAGCTAGGGCTGGGACATCCAAGATGGCTTTAGTCACATATCTGGTGCCTTTGAAGGGACAGTTGGAGGCTGAGCTCAGCTGAGACACTGGGTGGCTGGACCTCTCTCTTTTTCCATGACATCTCAGGGACACTGCACATGGTCTCTCCAGGAGGGTAGACTTCTTACATGGTAGCTCAGGGGTCCCAAAAATGCCAAGGCAGGTGCTGCCAATTTCCTTCCTATACATACTGTTGGTCAAAGCCACTCCCTTGTCCAGCCCAGAGTCAGTGACGGAGGGCAAGGCACAGGGCCAGTTTGGGTGGCTGGAAATTAAGCACCTGGGTGCAGATTTCTAGTTGGCATTTGAGTGTATGAGTCAGAGCTTGGGCCATAGTCTGGACGGAAGATGTGAATTTGAGTTTGTCAGTATGTGGATGGTATTTCAAGTCATAGGAATATGAATGAATGTGATCCCAAAAAGAGCATGTGTAAAGGGAAATTTTCCCCAAGGAACAACACCATTTAGGGTCTGTGAACAGCTGAACCAGTTCAAAGGAGTTAGACAAACATCCTGGGTACTGAAGAAGAAGGACCCCTGGAAGGAGGAAAACTCAGGGTGTGTAGTTAAAATCCAAGGGAGGAAAGTCTTCAAGGTGTGTGTGGTTGACCTTATGTAATGCAGGCAAGGGTGAGTAAGATGAGACACATAAGGTTGGGTCTGTTAACACGGAGCCCTGGGCAGGAGCGCTCTTGGAGGGAAGGTGGGTGTACGCACTGGATGATGGGGAAGACAGGAGTGCTGGACCGGGGGAGACAGCAGATAAGACAATTCTTCCCGAAAGTCCAGCTGTTGGAGAGCCCAGAAATAGCATGTCCTCGGATGTCCTTTTTGGAGGCAGGATGTCATGGAGCCTCTCAGCTGCTCCCACTTCTCTCCTCTCACTCTCTTTCCATAAGTTCTTTACATTCACTTGACACTTGACAGATGATACCTTTCACTGTTATTTCTCTGGTCAGAGACTGGCCCGAGTCCTCAGTATCACCTTAGTGACCACTTGACCAAGTGTACCTATGCTGGAAGTTTTCTCCAGGAGGAGGTCAGGAGATGGTCTTGAGTTCTGCCCTGATCTGAGATGTTGGCTGCTTAGTCATGGTGGATGGAGGGAAGGGTACAGTGACCTGCCTTCTACACATCACACTTCCCCAGTTGGATTGTAAATGTTTTATAATAGTAATTTTTCTATTTTAAGGACCAGATCATTTTTTCAAACAAAATACCATGTCGAAGCCCAATAACACAGCAGATGCAAGCCGGCTGCCCTGCTGGATTGCTGTTTGGGGATGCTGGTCCTGGGGGGACCACCTGGAGCCTTTCTGGGATTCTTACCTATTCTGCCACTCCCCCCGCCATCAGCTGACCCCCCCAGGGCTCTGGGGGAAACCTGGCATATGTGCGGAGAAGTTTTTAAACATCATTGCCTTGAAAAAGAGGTGCATTTATCCTGTTCTTCCTTTATTCCTTTGCAAATGAAACACCTCATGGTGAAATGACTTTCATTCCTTTCATGAATTTGGAACTTCTGTAACCAGGAAGGGCTTCTCCCCTCAGTCCAGACGTGGAGATGGAGACTTCTCAGAATGCACCTTCCGCCACGTGTCCTTGCTTTTACTTCATTCCAAGTTTCCAAGGCTAATCACTTTTATGGCCTGCTATGATACTGTTTACATCATAAATGCCTGATGATGGGTAATATCCGTCAATAATTGGAGCAGAAATGCATGTTTCAAATACCCCAGAAGAATCTGGCATCTTGCAAAGTTAAAGACTCTTATAAACTTGAATAATAAAAACAAAACAAGTCCTATTACAAGGAGTAGGGAGGAATCAGTTTTTATTTCTTTGGACATCCTTTAGTGGCCTGATTAGAATCAACTCTGACAGTCCTGGCAAGGAGAGAGATCTCTCGACTTTTATCTTAATGAATGAATCTACCATTTCTCATTATCTAACAGCTGGAGAATAGAATGTCATGCACAGAGGGAAATGTTAATTCTAGGTGGAATTTACTTAAGGCAACTTGGGTAACAATTTCTTCAACTTTGATTTTGCAAAAGACATAGAAATAATTAATCTTAAAAAAAATGCATCTTAAAAATGAGTGAGTTGTATACAGTCACTCCATAGAAGCCAAGGGAATACTATTATATATTATTTGGATGAATTCATTTCTTGGGGTACCATGATAATTTGACAATAAGACCCAGGTATATTTCTCTCGGAAAATAGAATCTAATGTAAGGACAGTTGACATGTCCTGTGGACTGCCTATGAGATGTCTTGAGCCATCTTTTACCAGTACGAGTTCACAGCACTCAGGCTTGAACTCTCAGAGGAAAGCCTGAGATTCTGGTATTCAGGGTGGATGATTAGTGGGGGACACACGGCATTAGATAGCAGACAGACAGGCAGCAGAGTGCACATTCTTTGGTCCAATTTAAAAGTCGGCCTTGTACTCTCACCCTGAGAGGCAAAGTATTCATTGACTGTGTCTCTGTTGATATGTACTTTTTAACATAAAAGTTTTAAGAACAGTTTTATTGAGGTATAATTTACATACGATAAAGTGTACAATTCAATGATTTTTAGTAAATTTACAGAGTTGTGCAAACATCATCACCACCCGGTTTTAGAGCATCCTGTCACCTCATGCCCTTTTGCAGGTAATTTCTGTTTTTCCCCTTCCCCAGCCCCAGGCAACCACTCATCTGCTTTCTATCTCTAGGGATTTGCCTTTTATGGACATTTCATATAACCAGAATCATATAATACCTGGCTTTTTGTGTCTGGTTTCTTTTGCTTAGCATAATGTTTTTAAGGTTCATCCATGTTGCAGCATTTGTAAGGGCTTTTTTTTCTTTTAAAGTAATTGCTTTTTATTGCAGTATTCTATTGTACGGATATACCCCACTTTGCTTACCCATTCAACTGTTGATGGACACTTGGGTTGTTTCCATTTTTGGGCTATTGTGAGTCATGCTGCTGAGTTGAGTTGGTATTTATGATTTCTACCTCATGGTTCATTTATTTATTTCTGGCTGCATTCCTCATTGTGGGTTGTTAGAAAATCCAAGTGCTGGTGGCTAAACTGGAAATTCCAGAACTCAGTCTCATACTCTCTCTTTTGATCCTGGGGCTAATTACTGCCATTCTCCCTGAAGATGTTTCATGTGTGGGCAAATCTTGCAAAAAGAAAGCAGCATTTAGTACCTTCAGCCAGCAAATTACAGCTGATGTGTTGGTTATAATGAATTTTTTTTCCTTACCTGGAGAAATATTTTTTTAATTGTGGTAAAATACACATAACATAAAATTTACCATCTTAGCCGTTTTTAAGTGAACAGTTCAGTGGCATTAAGTACATGTCCTTGTACAACCATTCTCCAGAACTTTTTCATCTTGCAAAATGGAAACTCTGTCCCCATCAAACACTAACTTCCCATTCCCCCTCCTCTTCGTAACCATCATTCTTTCTGTCTCTATCACTTTGCCTACTTATTCTAGGTACCTCATATAAGTGAAACCATACAGTATTTGTCTTTTTGTTTCTGGCTTTTTTCACTTAGCAGAATGGCCTCGAGCTTCATCCATGCTGTGGCATGTGTCAGAATTTCCTCCCTTTTTAAGGCTTGATGATATCCCACTGTGTGGGTAGACCACATTTTGTTTATCCATTCATCTGGTCAAGGGACACTTGGGTAGTTTCCGTCTCTTGGCTGTTGTGAACGCTGTGAACATGAATGCCCAAATATCTCTTTGAGACCCTGTTTTCAGTTTGTTTGTGTATATACCCAAACGTAGAATTGCTGGGTCATATGGTAATTCCATTTTTAATTTTTTGAGGAATCTGGTTAGGATGGATTTTAAGTGAGCCTTCATTTTTTATTGAATTTTTCTTCTTACTGTGTTTCCCTCCTATAGAGTATGTTCATTTAGTAAAAATATTCACATACAATATTTAGAGGGACAAGGAGTATTTTGACTATGGTTCTTCACACTGAATAGGAATTTTGGCAGCAATGACTGGTGTTACTAACTCGGGGTGCCTGACATTCTTTATTTCACAACAGGAATGCATTAAGAAATTTCCATCTCTTGGGATTAAGAAAACATGAGATTCTCATAGGTTGCTCACTGATGTCTGCCCCATGGGCACACCCAAGGGAACAGCCACAGGTGGGCGCTGACCTCGGTGGCTCTCAGAATGCTTTGGGTCCTCAGGCTCAGAAAGCAGGGAGTACACTGGATACCTCAGGACAGGTTTCCCAGCTACCTGAAAGTTGAGCGTTCCTAACAGAGCTTTTGTAAGCCAAAATGGCATCATAAAGCAAAGAAGTAATTACCTTAGGACACATTTGCTATTGGATGAAAAAAATCAATTTGAGATAAAACACAGATGCTCACAGATACAGTTGAAAGCTGTGGAGGCTTCATGCTGAGAAGCTGAGCGTGGTTTCTGGGGAAGGAGTTTGGCTGTGCCCTGTAACAGTTTCTGCAAACAAACATTGAACGCTATTTCTTATTTTCGCTTTTTGCCTTTTTTCATAAAAGTGAAAATCCTCTCCAGATTTTTTCCTTTCGTGAAAACAGTACTAACGTAGGTCTTCCATAAAAGCAAAGTGTCGCAAAATGCACTGTCGACAACCAGGAGATACCTGTACTTGATTATGGAGATCACAACGATAGGGCTTGGGTTTATTGTCTGAAACTCTTTCTGGAGGTAGAAATTTGGTAGAATACTGAGGCACACATCCTCCGAAACTGAGACCAGGGTCAGGGCCAGGGGGCAGCTACTAGACGAGTCCACTACATCTCAGGCAGTCACATGAACTGACGGGAAGGATTTCTTGAAATGTTCCTAGAAAGTAGGCAGCAGCAGCTGGTAGCATCCTTTTCTGCTTTGGTAGTGGGGTGGGGCCCAAGAAGGCACTCCCTGGGGAAGGGCAGGAGCTGCTGAAGATGGGGTGACCAGCTGCCCATGGCCCCTGCTGCACGTGCAGAGGTGGACACCATGCAGCGTGGCCAGAATGTGGCCATGGCACGTGGCCTCCATTTGGGGCTATTAGTGTCCAGGGCTCCAAAGGGGTGAAGGCTGCCTATGCTGTTCAAGGAGCAGGCAGGAGTCACATGCTGTTGACAGGCCCCTTCCTGGGTTGCTGTGAGAATTAAGTGAGGGGAGGTGTGTAAAATACTTGGCAAGGTGCCGGGGACACGGCATCCTTTCCAGAAATGGAACAGGCGTGACTAAGCTCTGCACGAGAAAGTGCCCAGGCATCTGAGCATGGTGGTGGGAGCAGCAGGGGGTCTGGATGACCTTCCCAGGGACCGCATGACCTCTCTCAACTGGTGCTGGGCAATTTGGACTCCTTCAGCTGGTCCAATAGCACCAGCACCGTCGGGGAAGGGCAGGAGCTAGGGCTGTTTTGAGCTAGCCCCATCTCTCTGTGGCTGGCTGCTGGGATGGAGGGCAGCCAGGTTCAAGTGTATGTGCCTCTAACTGTCATGCATGTATCTCCCCATGCCGTACCCGTGTGTGAATGGATGAGTGTGCCTGTGTGTACAGTGTGTGCACTCATGTGCATCTGGGTATGTGTGTGTGTGTACATGTGAGTGTGTCTCCATCAGGGCTGGTTGTGGTGAAGGGTTAAACAGAGGTCACATGCTCACCAGGCCCCTGCACAGAGCAGGTCACAGTCCTCTCTGTGGGGCCTTGGGAAAGATGGTGAGCTCCTGGGGTTGCCGCCAGGCAGAGGGAAGGGAGCAGGGCCCCATGTGGAGTAGAGACTGCCTTGTGCCGGGTCCCGAGCTGCAACGCCGTGAGCCCAGAGCCATGTTTGTGGTGTCCTGTTGCACAGCAGTAGGCAAAGAAACAGCAGCACTGAGAATCCCTACTCAAGCACCAGTAGCCTGATCCTGAAGCTCAGGTCATAAATGTAAGCTGCCCATCAGACAATAGGCGGGAGACAGCTGAATGGGCCCCAGCTAAAGGAGGCATCTAGTTCTTCTAGTGCTGACCTCAGCTAATAGAATTAGTGTCTATCTCCACTCTTTGAAGTAATCAAAGACAAGTTCTTACAAGTGAAACATCTCAAAAATACTTTGTTCACTGCTGATTGTATTCTGTTTAGTCCAAGTTGGAGGTAAAAACAGTCAGGGGCTGTTCTGGGCATATCCCTGCAACAACCACTGTAAGTAATTACTGTTCTTCCCATTTGACACATGAGAAAACTGAGACTTAGGTCAACTAAGTTGTTCTTAAGGTTATAACTCAAGTCAGGAAGAGTCGCAGTAGGGAACTGAACTTAAATTTCTAACTCTTGGTCCACAGCATGGAAATTAACTCTCCTACATCACAGGCTTTCCCAGTTAATTTGCAAATAGTCCTATTTCAAAGAACTGTTTACTGACCTAATTGTTCTAGAAACTTACCTAGGTGTTAGTGAGTTTCTCCTTGACTGAAGCCTGTGAGGCTAAGGAGGTCTCCTTTAATAGGTGTAGGTTTTTCTCTCAGTTTGCTTGAAGGATTTCCATGCCAAGGAGACTATCTCAGCTTTGAAGAGCAGAGATTCATTCCATGGAATCACTGTTATGTATTAAAGGAGTGTCACTAACAGGGCCAGTGTTATAGCCAATGTATTTGGGTCTTAGTTCTGGGGGCCCACACAGGATTTTCAAAGGATAGAAAGGCTGGGTTTATTGGAGAAAGCATCTTTTTCAACTGACTGTAAGCTGGGGGACACACACAGAGCTGACAGAGGAAGGGCCTCATGCTTGGCTACCTCATGTAGTCGAGCCAACCCTATAGCTCAGTCTGGAAATTACCTCAAAGCCCATTCCCAGTTGGCATGACCCAGACATTGGCCCCGATGCCCCTTAGGTCATACTCCCAGCACTCATCTCCCTCCTGTTATGCCAACACGGATGACTCTGGTTATTTGGAAAGCTTTCATTCTGATTTCTCCTTCAATTTTCCAGTTAAAAAAGACATGGATGGTGGGACTTCCCTGGTGGTCCAGTGATAAAGAATCCGCCTTACAATGCGGGGATGCAGGTTTGATCCCTGGTCAGGAAATTAGGATTCCCACATGCCGTGGGGCAACTGAGCCCACGTGCCACAACTACTGAGCTCGCACACCTCAGCTAGAGCCCACATACCACAAGCTACAGAACCCATGTGGTCTGGAGCCTGTGCACCACAACTAGAGAGAGAAAATCCGCATGCCACAACTAGAGAGAAACATGCGCACCACAATGAAGAGCCCTTGTACTGCAACGAAAGACCCCACGTGCTGCAACTAAGACCTGGTGCAGCCAAAAAAATGAATAAAATAAATAAATAATAAATAAATGTTAAAAAAAAAAAAGACACAGATGGGTAGACCAGATGCTTCATTAATCTCAGCTGGGCTCCTCTTTTGACGTTATGGAAGTCAGACTGACCGATTTGAGCAGGCGTAGGTGTAACAAAATTGAAATTTGTGCTTAAACTTTTATTGGGTGAAAAAATGTAGCCATGCAGGGCTCCTTCCAGTCAGGCATGGGAGTCACAGAAAAGACTGGAGAGTTACCACTTCTGTGGCAGCCCGACCTGAGAGGCCAAGAAGGGGAGAGAATATGGATGCAGCCCAGGCTGGGGTTTTATGACAAAGGGAAATAAGGTTTCAAGATCCCATTTCTGAAATCAGTGGTTCAGTTTGCTCGCAGTTTGAATCCTATTTGCTGGCTTGTTATTTGCCAGAGGTATGAATGGCTTTGGGGAAAGGACTTCTAAGGGTAGCTGGAGTCCTCAGGTGCATGGCCGGAGGAAGATTCCACACCTGCAATGTGGAGCACGGTGTCTGTGAGTCACTCCATCAGAACCAAGGAACAAAGGCTGAGCCACGTTCACTCTGAAAGGAAACTGGTTGCTGTAAAGATACACATAGTTCCCTTCCCATCTTCTTCAGGGGATTCTGGAGTCCAGGTCCTGGAACCCTGCTCCTGAGTTCCCTCTGTCTCTCAGAGATCAGATCTGCCCTTCATTTCCACCATCCACACTGCCTGAGCCTGCACTTTCCACCTGACATCCCCACACTGCCCCCTTGGCCAACCCTCTGCTCCCATGGGGAGCCCACCTGGATGTGGGACTTGCCTCTGCTCCAAGGCCCCCCAGCTGCACAGCACCCCCAAAGAGAGAGCGTCCAGGTCCTAGGGGGACCTCATTCAGTGTCTGAATTCCAACAAACAACACCCATCCAGTCTGAGCTGCTTTCTGGAGTCAATGGAGCTGCCCAAGAAGGGCAACCCTGAGACGGTTCAGGGAGGAGTTTGAGAGCCTGGGCTCTGGGTTCAAATCCTAGCTCTTCTTAACCTCTTACACTCAATCTGGTCATGGGCGCAACAAGAATACTAATAGTGCCTTCTCACGGGTACTCAAAGGTAAAGCATACTTCCTGGGGGCTGGCATTGAAGAAGTTTCTGTCCTGAGGAGGGTGGGGGCGTTGTTATGCTCATGATCTGGTCCACAAAGTAGGGCATCTTTCAGGGCAAAAGTGTCAGGCTCCCCTTCTCCTTCCCTCTCCTTATCCATCACATAGATAGGGGAGCCCACTTAGAGCACTAGCCTTGACACTCACCTAATTATAGTTCATTTCTGTCATCATTGTTTGTCTGGGTCTTGTGGTTTCATGGAATCTCAGCAGCTCATGAGGTGCTCCTCAACAAAGCATGAGGCCAGGCGGTCTGCTTTCCCATTCCCCTCGAAGTCTGTGTGCTCAGGGTCTCCACAGCTCCGAGAGCTGACCCTGAACCCGGGGAGAGCAGTCCATGACTGTGGCCTGCGTGGGACCCATACTCCATGCCAGGCCACAAGGCACCCTCTCTCATCTTCCTTACAGCTTCTTGGACATGTTCAGATGCCATCCCCTGCTTGCTACAGCTCTCCCTGGTTTCTGAAGCTGATCCAACCATAAGCTGTGAACAGAAGGAGCAGAGAGAGTTGCAGCTCTCTCTAAGCCCTTCAAGGACACGTGGTCTGCCTCTACCTGGGGACAACTCCATCCCTGGACCATTCGCAGATATCAGGTTCTTCCTCTGTCCCAGGAGTGCAAGCCCCTCCTGGTCTATGCCCAGCTGACACCCTCCCAGACCTCAGCTCCGGGCTAGAGAGGGCGGGCTGGCAACATCCCCAGGGCACAGGCTATTCCTGAGCCCTGGCTGGTTCTGACTCTCTCAAGAAGCTGCTCAGTCTAAAGCTGGCTTCTCCATCAGTAAGCCAGCTCCATGTGGAGAACCAAGAACTTGTGGTCAAGCCAATCAGCCATACTGTGTTGCCCACAGTATGGCTGATTGGCTTGACCACAACAGGCAGACGTCTGGATCCTGCACTCACTCCCACCATCCCCCAGAACTTATCTGGAACCTCACCCGCATGCAGAGGCCATTTCTGTGGAATGTCCTGAGCCAGTTCGAGCTCCAGAGCCCGAGTTCCTCCCGCTCTTCTTTGGGCTCTATGAAAGTGAATTAGACCACAAGAAAAGGTAGGAGGAATAAAAAATGTTACGGTGTGTTTTTGGGCAACTGATATACTAGACATGGATTTGACAGTAGAACTTGCAGAGACAGATTCCAGCCCCTTGGCCTGGCCGTGCTCAGTATGCAGACAGTCATCATCTTGTTAGTTGCCTTTCTGTTTTCAAGATTAGAATCCACCCATGGATGACATGTGGAAGACTTCCCTTGGTTTCCTACAGAACAGTCATCAGTCGTGACAGGAGAGGGGGCAAGGCAGGGGCAGAGGGCCCGGGAAGCAGGTCAGGGCTAGCTCCTCATTTCATGGGGTGAGGGAAGAAAGACCAAGGTAGAGAAATTTAAGCATAATATTTGATTTAAAAATAATGAAGCCCCTCCCCCAAAGTAATAATAATGAGGGCCCTTAGTATTTAAGAATAAAGGTCATGAGCTAAATGATTGTTATTCAGAGAGTCACATCCTAACTGATAATGTATATCAGTTTTTGCAGTTATGCTGTATTCAGTGAATAATTAATAAATGTACTCAATAGGTAAATAACTAAGGTAATAATACTATCAATAATAACAGAGTGTGCATGCGTGCTGCCCTGTGTGGGCAGGTGCTCAGTGATTTTGCAATTTATCCCTTCTTGCTGGTCTTTCTGGATATGTCCTTGGCTCTAGGTGTAGGCTGCACCTGGAATCCTCCTCTCCTCACGTTTGTGTGGCTGACTCCTTCCTGCCGTTCAGCTTTCAGCCTACTCTCAACTACTTTCTTTGTTTAAAATTTCTGCTCATCGCCTATGGCAAGCTGAACGAGTTTCTTGTCAGTCACTCCACTGCCCGCTCTCACACCCCCTGGGACTAGGCTGTTCTATGAACGTACGGATCTACCTGGCGCTTCATTTCTGTAGCTTAGAGCCTGGGACGGTGCCTGGCACCTCACTGATATACTCCACAATCTTGCCTATGGTTCCATTCTTGTCATTCTCTGTTCCCCTCCCAGGCTGAGTTTGGCTGCTGAACTGGTTCACGGTCCCCGACCCGCCCATCCTGGCTCCTCTCCAAGCCCGCCAGCCTGGGGTGGTCTCACCTGGCCTGCTTTCCCCCTTACCTAATTAGCTCTTCATCACCCTGGTGGTTTCAGCACAGACACCACTGCTTCTGATCCAGGCAGGGTTGGTCACATCCTGGAATGTCACACCCAGTGCTCGGGGACACAAACGTAGATGCATTGGTCCCTTCCTTCCTGCTCCTGGGCAGAGCTGTGCCTGGGTGGGTGCTACAGGACACACTGGGTGTGCTCTCAGGACAGCTCACCAGCCCTGTTGCTCTCCTGATTTATAGGGCAAGTGAGAGCAGCTTTGCCAGGAAAGCAAAAAGAGCCCGAGTTTCCACACATGGTAGTCTGAGCGTAGGTGCTGTTTCCCTGGGGGAGGTTTAGGGGGCTGAGGGGAGGGGGAGCCAGAAGCTCATCTCCAGGGAACCTGGAGAGGGTTCCTGGTGTAATTCATCCGGCAACTTGCTTGATGATACCCTTCTTTTAGCAATCATCATACTACATGAAAATTGGGTGTTTACTTGTCTTTCCAACTAGTTTGAAAGATTTTTAAGGCAAGGACTCTGTCTTATTGACCATCATAGCTCCCGCACCCAATGGGGCTTCAGGTACTTTACAGCCTCTGAATGAATCCATGACTGAGTGACATGCCTTCTGAAGTGACACGGAAGGAGCTGCCCATCCAGCTTTCTGAACCCTCTGATCTACATGTGTTGTCTGTCTGAATGCCCTGATGGTCTGGAAACCTCACTAAGAGCCGAAGAAGAAAACCTCCAAGTGGAATACAGGAAGTCAGGGTGAAGAATCACATTCCTTTCCCCTCTTAATTCCCATGCATGTGTGAGTGTATGTGTGTGTGTGTGCACTCGCTCGAGGTTGTAATTCTACACTGGCTTTGGTCAAGATCACAGAAAATATTTGCATTGGAACTCAGAGTGAAACCAGATCAGGAGGGTGATTAACGCCAAGCATAGTCTCCAAAAGCATCAAGATAATCTAAAACATTGGCTTAAGTAATGCAACTACACCTCCCTCTTGAATGAGTTTAAAAGTTTTTTTTGACATCCTGCATTTTGGGGAAGCACGTTTCTGCCTTTCGAGATGTTTGGTGGATGAGTGGGAAAGCCATGGCAACGGGGGAGCTGTATACTTGAGAGCAGCCGCACTGCAGCAGGATACTGAAGAGTCCCCCGGGCTTTTTGTCATAAAATCTCCAGCCAGTTCTTCCTTTCCTGCTGGGCAGAGCAGAACAACACACCCTGAAGGAATAGGGAAGGGTCGCTCTGACCTCATAGGTTCTTTTTTGACACTGCTGTCAACCTGAGACTCACTAAGCTGCTAACAGACGACTCAAGACTACTTCTGGTGAATGATGGAGCACAGATCAACAGCAGCCTTGGAATCTAAACGGTGAGGGTACCAGGGTGTTTCTCAGCAGGGGCAGGGCACCTGGGAATGTTAAGGACCACTTGCAAGAAAGGGACCCAGCCTACTTCGTCAAGACTCAGGACTTAAAATTGGGTGTTTGATTTTGTTTTCTCTTGAGAAAAAAATGAATATACTTAATATTATGTTTAGTGGTAAAAACACTAAGTTAAAAACAGTGAATTAAACTTGAATTGAAGTTTTAAAAAAGCATATAACTGATTCACGAACTCAATTGCTTTTGAACCAAAAATGTGGTAAAGTTTTTGGAAATGAAATCAGTGTTCTTAAATCTTAGACGAGCCTGTTCTCTTGGATCAGTGCTCTCAGCTTCACTAGTCAGAATGGGCTTCCCATTGTAAATGGGCTGACTTCCATGATGTGGATCTAAACACAAACCTACCAGAACCACCTTACACCCATTATTTTTCTTGGGAAAGATACGTGCTATTCATTACAGAAATGTGGGTGAGATCACATTGATGACTAATGAATACCCTGTACTTGAAGGACTCCAATTGGATGGTGATGACTCAACCTACTGCTCCATGTGATTTATTAAATGTCTAAATATCTAATGTAGAGACACATCCAGAGGATGTCAAATCAGGTCACCACCAGCCTGTGAGGGTACCTGCCTGGCCACATGCATGCACACTGCCTATTGGATCAGAGGTGCACAGAGTGGTTTGGCCAGAAAGCTTCTCTTAGTCTGAGATATTTGAAAGGAGGGCTGACCAGGAAAAACTTACTCAACCAAATTGTTAGAGATTAGTCATGCTTCATCTAGGAGTTTGTGAAAAATATCCCACAGGAATACTGGCATAGTATTTAAACAGCACAGGAACTATTCTCTCTTGGCACGGGAGTTAGACTACTTGCATTTCCTTTAAATTAGCCCTGGTTGGGGATGCGAATTTGCAGAAAGAAATGACTAAACTCTCAGTCTCACCCCGAAAAATGGTAACGATCATCCTTTTTTTTTTTAACCCTCTGTACAGAGCTTTTGCCATGTATTCTGAGCCTCCCTTCTACAGCTTGGTCATAAGGAGTCAGACTCTGGTCTGGAGTAGGTATACGTGTGTTTTGTTTCTTTTTTTGTAGGAGCTATTTATTTATTTTTTAACTTTCTATTTTATATTGGAGCATAGTTGATTAACAATGTTATGTTAGTTTCAGCTGTACAACAAAGTGATTCAGTTATACATATACATGTATCTATTCTTTTTCAAATTCTTTTCCCAATTAGGTTGTTACATAATATTGAGCAGAGTTCCCTGTGCTATACAGTAGGTCCTTGTTGGTTATACCATAATTCAAAAGGACACATGGTCCCCAGTGTTCATTGCGGCACTATTTACAATAGTCAGAACATGGAAAGAACCTAAATGTCCAATGATAGATGAATGGATAAAGAAGATGTGGTACATATTTACAATGGACTATTACTGACCCATAAAAAGGAATGAAACTGGGTCATTTGTAGAGATGTGGATTGACCTAGAGTCTGTCATACAGAGTGAAGTAAGTCAGAAAGAGAAAAACAAATATCATATATTAACGCATACATGTGGAACCTAGAAAAATGGTACAGATGAAACTATTTGTAGGGCAGGAATAAAGACGTAGATGTAGAGAATGGAGATATGGACACGGGGCTGGGGAGAAGGGAAGGGTGGGACAAATTGGAAGATTAGGTTTGACCTAAATACACTACCATGTGTAAAATAGATAGCTAGTGGGAACCTGCTGTATAGCACAGGGAGCTCAGCTCTGTGCTCTGTGACGACCTAGATGGGTGGGATGTGGTGTGGTAGGTCCAGGAGGGGATATAGGTATACATATAACTGATTACTTCATTGTACAGCAGAATCTAACACAACATTGTAAAGCAATTTTATTCCAATTGAAAAAAATAGTAAAAAAATAATATATATATAGCAGTGTGTACATGGGCTTTTTATTTTCAAAGACTCGACCTTCAGTCAGCTAAAGCCACTTTCCCTAATCATGAAAGAATCCTGGAAGCCAGCCTTGCACACACCCTTGGGATGTTTCTGGTCCACATCTTCAGTGTATGGTGGGGAAAGTGACCCTGAGAGGTTTGCTTCAGGAGAGGGAAACAAGAAATTGATCATGTTAGGAATAGGTCACTTAAGTATCACCGTTCTTGGAAAATCCAAGAGCAATTTTATTTACCCTAAAAATAATTAATTTGTAGATTAACTGTAGATTGTCAAAGCCCCATGGAATCAAGTGGGTGAGTCTGATGGGATTACTTTTTGGGAATCTAGTTGTTTCTGCTGCTTGGGTTCTCCCTTGAAGAAAATGAACAGGTAATGTGTCTTCCCCACAAGAGGATGGAGGTGACTGTGTCCCATACTTGGGTCTTCCTTGCTTGGGGATCACTTAACAGCTTATTGTGCTTTGGGGCTGAACAGAAAGGGGAGCTGCCAGAAAGCAGGGAAAGGACCCCAAGCAGGATTTGTTTAACAGAGTGCTGGGAGGCAGGCCAACTCATACTTGCTTCTCAGGGAAATGGGGTGTGGACTTACCCCTGTTTTCCTGGATAGCGTTAGCACTGAACAACCCAGGATAAGGAATGGGGCCGCAGACGGGACTGATGCTGGCCTTCCCATTTGATAACTGCTAGCTTGAAGCCAGATTTGATTCACTTTAGAAAAGATAAATTATGTCTTTCATGTCAATAGGCTCAGTGATTTACTTGAGTTTTTAATCCAATGAATGCATTAAAATGCACCCTACAGCCAAACTGGAAATTGTAGCTGACTGGAAATTACCAAAAATCTCTAGATGGAGGGCAGGAGCGGGATGGGGTCCACCCTACATCTGTGCTTTCCTCCTTTCAAGGGGACAGAGTCTGGAGTTGTTCCACATGGCCAGAGACCCACTAAGGCACATTTCACAGCTGTCCTGTGAGAAGGATTGCTCTATGAAAGGTACACGCTTTAGCTTCTCCCTTCCCTCCTTCCTCCTGCTGGGAGAATAGCTTTGTGGCTTGGCACTGCAGCAACCCCTGTGGGATGTGAGGCGAGGATAACAGCCTTAACTTTCAGGGAAGTGAAGCACAACTCTGGGGCCCTGATATTGGTGGAGTCACCTCAACAGAGGTCTGTGGGAGAGACTGCCTGGGGCTGTCTTTAAACAAGCTCAGCTGAGGTTGGAATGATCCTAGAGATAATGGAACCAAGTCATAAACAGCATGATATGACTGCAAATATATCTGGGTCAAAACAAAATAAATATCCCTTGCCTGGCTCACAGAGAGGCAACTTATTTTATCAACTCACTGTTTCCCCTGTCATCTAAGCATGGTGGTCCAAGAAAAGAGGAAATCACAGCCTCTGTGATAGTAACAGACAGCAATAGGGCTTTGAAAAGCTGTCGAGCCTGGCCCTCCTTGGGAATAAGTAGACACGAGATTCCCCATCCCCCATTTTAAAGGGTGTATCCATGCAGTACAAAGAGATGGGTTTATTTCTGTGCATGTTGTCAGCAGCTTTCCCAGAGCTGGCCTTGCCTTCTGAGAGACGACAGGATGGAGCCCATTAAGACATGCAATTTATAACGATTTATAAAGCATTGTTCTCTATCCCCAGAGGGTGTTGCTGTCTTTTCTGCCTTTGCTCTCTCCCTTTTCCCCCTCCTCCCTGTCTTACTCTGCCACCTTCCTCTAAGCTTTCCTCAGTCTCACCAGGTTGTGGTCACATCTCACAGTGACCTTGGCACTGTGTCCCCACCTACCTGGGGCTCCCCTTGGCTGCCTCCCAAGCATGCATTGAAGAGCTGTGGTCATCGGGGGCCCTGGTTCCTTCTCTCCAGCTCCTTGGCCATGTGCATAAACCATCAGTTTGTATCATTCATCTTGTAATTGAAACTCCCTTTGGTTAAATTCACAGGCAGGCTCTGAGTCTCCCTGAACGGGGCATTCTTCCAGATCCTCTGAAAGAACAGGTGAGTCTCCTTGATCTCTAAGTCTTGTATCATTCCAGAACTTCTTTGATCCTCAAGGCTGCTTTCAGACCCTCCAGCTGGGGGCTGGAGGGCAGATGCTGGCTCCTCTGACACCTTCCCGAGATAGCCGGGCCTCTAAGGGAGAAGGGACGGTTCCAGTGGTTTGTTTGAGGAAACTCGGGATGGAAACAGGATGCCCGCCATCCAGCAGTCAGACACTGCAGCCACCCCCGACAGTGCACCCTGAGGAGACTCAGGGTGAGAAAGCACAGGATACTGGCCCCAGATAGCTGAGGTGCTTATCAAAGGAATGATCTCAGTGAGCCCAGTCTTTTGCATCTTCCCCTACATAAAAAAGTGCTAAATTCCTTAACTCGAGATATCTCATTTTCTTTAATTACCAGTAATCTTTTGATGTTCCACTACCTGGTTTTGTTGCAAAAACTCCTATATATCCTGGCTCCTCCCTGACCTCTTTTTTTTTTTGCGGTACGCGGGCCTCTCACTGTTGTGGCCTCTCCCATTGCGGAGCACAGGCTCCGGACGCGCAGGCTCAGAGGCCGTGGCTCACGGGCCCAGCCGCTCCGCGGCATGTGGTATCTTCCCAGACCAGGGCACGAACCCGTGTGCCCTGCATCGGCGGCGGACTACCAACCACTGCGCCACCAGGGAAGCCCCTCCCTGACCTCTTTGGGGCAGAGTTCCTCAGAGCTATCTGAAAGGCTGCCTCCCAGGCTTGAAGTCCTGAGTTTTGTCTGCCAAATAAATATAATTCTTAACTTTTATGTTGGACATATTTTTCAGTTGACCACACACTTGGAGAAGCCCTGTCCCTTGGGGGTCTTTCCCCCTCTCACTGGCTTTTCAAAGTATTTGTTCTAGAAGACAGGTCTCTGCTGATTAAATGAGGTTATCCTCCCATATTTTACACATCATCTAAGTGAAACAGACAATATATGTTGTCTCCTGTAATTGTCCCAAGAGCCCAGTGAGGTTGATACAGATGAGAATGCTGAGGCTTAGAGAAATTAGCTGTGTCCAAAGCTGCACAGATAAACATGGCAGAGCTAGGTTTGAAAGTCATATCTGAGTCCAACAATGTCTTTCACAATTTAATCTCTCAGTTGACACTACTGGCTTCACTCTATTATCTGTGGCCAGAGTACTTTTTGTATTTAACACCATCTGGCTATGGGTGCTCTTGGGTCTTATCCAAAGTTATACCAATTGAAATTAAAAACTACATGTGCCACACATAGAACACGACTTAATATAGAGGTACACCAATAGAATGCTACAGATGAATTAGGATTTTTAGCTAGAAAATTATCTGATTCAATCTTAAAAAAAAATTTGAAAATTGCTTTTTTCTTTTCTTTAATATTTTAAAGTTAGTTGTAGAAATGCTTTCACATGCAGTATTTCAAGTTGGTTTTGCATCTCGCAGCAACACTGTGAGGTAGGTAAGTATTGCCATTCTTATTTTTGTAGCTGAGGCTTACATATGTTGAGGAACCTGCTTAATGTCCTAACAACTAAGAAATGTAATCCGGACCTCAATCCTCCATTTGTGTACTCCAATTCAAACCTTTTCATGTACTCATTCAATTTTTTCATTTACCTTACTTTTATATTTTCTACCACTTATAGAGACTGTACCAAGCACTGTGAAAACAAAAACTGAGCAAGATCCAGCCTCATCTTTGAAATGGCTGGCATTCTAGAGAAAGGAAAGGCCGGTGACGAAATTGGCATAGCACCTCATGCGGGATGCTCAGATGGCAATTTGGACATCAGGGTAGCATAACCAGTGCTGTAGAGAGAGATTAGAAAGTGTCACTGAGCTTGTGGCATTTCAGTGGGCCAGTGGATGTGTTTGGACAAAGGAGGTGATGAACATTTAAATAAAGAGCATCTACAAAGGAACTGGCATTTGGTGGCCAGTGAAAGGGCCGTGTGTTAGGAGCTGTAAAGCACTCAGGAAGGTGAAGGAGATGAGAACAGTAATAGATATACCGTCTGGAATTGAGATGGATTGTGTGTGCCACACTTAAGGGTCTAGAATTTATCCTGTAATTCTGTGTTTGAGCTTTGCCAAATATTGGAGATCTGTGGATCTTTTCTCAGAAATCCATGAGCACTTTCTGGTTATGATGATATTTAAGCATAAAATATCACAGGTATATTCTGGATCAGATGGAGAGCTACCTTGGATGAACTTGACTCAGATCATACTCACTAGAATTTGTGCCACTGATGTTTTGTGTTGAGAATAGCATTCATGCCAAGTATGTCACGATGAGGTCAAAAAAAGTTTCACAGGAGTTTGAATGGAGAACAGTTATGTGCAGACCAAGTCATTGCAGTGAACATGGGATTATCACCTTGGTGTCATCAAAAGAATGTGGAATCTGTTTGTCAAAACAATAGTCACGCTGTGAAAGATGTCCTTTGCACTGCCTGTCCTGTTACCTACTGTATCATCACAGTTTATTGGCAGTAAGTGTTGGAGTAAGGACTGAAGAATTTTTCCGTTCTCCTTGCAGAATGATTTATATTAGAAATCCAGCACATATTTAAGTAATGGAACAATGGCTGTTGTACTTTCAAGTGAATAAGACAATGTGACTAATTTATCCAGACATTTGATCAAAAGTGATTTTGAGGATTGCTTACTGGCATTTTTGATTAACTATAAGATTATCCTGAACTAATAAACCACTTATTAAGATGCTTATTACTCTTTAATATGCCATTAACATCAAACAAGAATTCTTGGTGTTGTTATTATTTTAAAAATGCTAAACATTAAATATAGAATTGAACTGAAGGCCATGTTTTCCTCCCCATCATCATCCCCATTATTCAGTTAGAATGAAACAGCACCATTCACATTAAATATATGATTTTAATGTGATGTTGGTTTTGTAGTTTTATTTGTATTAATATGAAGTTGGATTTGCTTTATAGTTAAATAAGAGTATAAGAATATTGTGCGTACACATAAGTTTGTTTTTGAACATACAAAAATAAGAATAACAAGAATGATACAATATAATCTGAGACAACACTAGAGATGAAAGAACATTATTTTGCTCTTTAAAAAGGGATATGATCATTTCTAAGATTTAGAAGCAAGTAAGAGTTATAATCAGAGGACTTTTAATACATGACCATATTTTTATTGCAGATAAAGTATTGATGACAGTGTGGATAACACATAGGGAGAGAAGTTGGAAGACTGGCTAAGAAGATGATACAGCAGTGGGGTGGGGAGAAGAGATGCCATTAATAGGCTTTTCTGCAACAGAATAAAACACATTTGTGACTGGGGTGGTATCAAGGGTGTTGCTGAGATGGACCAGTAAGATACAGATTACACCACACACAGGCGCACACACACACACACACACACACACACACCAAGCACCTCGTAGCTGAGAAAGCAAGGAGAAAAAGAATTGATGAGGAACCAATTGGGTGAAGCTAAGTTCCTTTCATCTCTAACATCCCATATGTGATTCTGTGGTATAGAAATAATATTACGAGTTTTTTTTCCTTTTCAACCATTTGCATGAAGAACATCATATATTTTCTCTAAGGTCTTTTCTCAAATTAGTACTTTAAAAACTTTCAGTCAAAAGTTAGCCATTGGACAGTTCTGGTTCCAGGTAAGATGGAGAAAACACACTCCACTCCTTTCCTCCCAGTGGATGAAATCAAAATGCTGAACAGAATGCACAGAGCAGCTATCCAATGATTCTGAAAAGCAAATATTAGCAGGCATATTGGGGGAGGGGAACCAAATGGTTCTAAGTATGATTGATCTGGTGGTGAATTCCTTTTCTTTCTTTTTTTCTTCTGTATCTCCCAGTCTGGACTTCAAGCCAATATGGATCCTGGAATGGTGTTCCAGGCAAGGACAGACAGAGCTCCAAGGAAGACTGTCATTCTGGTCTGAGGAGTGGAAAGGAGGAGAGAGAGAGAGAGAGAGAGAGGGAGAGAGAGAGAGAGAGAGAGAGGAAGAAACCCCATACCTCAATGGATCCCACTTCTGTGGCTGCAATCCCATGTCAACTGTGGAGTGGGATCTGGAAAGGCATCTAAAACTCCGAGGGGGGGAACATTTCTCTCTTCAGAGAATGTCTGAAGAGTGTGGGCAAAATCTTCATTATGTTTCTTTCCTCTTTCTCTGCTCCTATAGACAGACACTTGAAGTAAATGTATGGCAGACAGGAAAACAAAAACCCTGGCTGTCTAGCCAGAGGGCCAGGAAGTCAGATGCCTGGGAGCCAGAGACCAAGGATAAGAATGAGAGAGGGGAGCTCAAGAAAGTGATGCCCCAACTTGTATATGAACTCTTGGCCTCACCACCACCCCCACCCCGAGTGTGCATGGAATTGACCCAAAACAACATGTCAAAGTTTTGTAAACTATGGAGTAGACAGTCCCCCAGGATTCAAACTTGCCAGTGAGTTGTGGAGATGCAAAATAGACCTGAATATCATTGCAAAGTCTTCAAAAACTGAACTGACATGAGAACCATAGCTCATAGAAAGCGTGTTGGAACACACATTCTGAAACACCTGCATCGATTACCTGGCAAAGCAAAAAACAAAACCTCAACATCTCCAGAAGATTTAAACATGGCCCATAGCCTCATAACAGTATTCAAAATGCCCAGTATGTAACCCCAAATTGCTCAACATGTGAAAAACCAGGACAGCTTAACAGAATTTCAATGGAAAGGATGTTGAATATCTGTCAACTCTAAACGACCAGACGTTTGAATCAGAGAATTTAAAGCAGCCATTATAACATGTTCCAAGAAGTAAGAGGAAATGCTCTTGGAACAAATGGAAAGACAGGAAGTCTCAGGAGAGAAATAGAAGTTATTAAAAAAGAGAACAAAATGGAAAGTTTAGACCTGAAAAATACAGTAACAGAAATGAAAAGAATTCACTAGATGGGCTCAATAGAAGGATGGAGATGACAGAGGAGTTGACTTAAAGATAGATCAATGGAAATTATGCTTTATAAACAAAAGAAAAATCTTGAAAAAATCATCAGAGCCTCTGTGGAACAAGATCAAAGGTCCACCATTCATGTCAACAGACTCTTAAATAGAGAGGAGAAAAAGTGTCCCATGGGAAAAAAAAATTTGGTGAAACAATGGGCAAAACTTCCAAATTTTGGTGAAAGACATAAATTTACAGATTCAAGAAATTTAGTGAACTCCAGACAGGGTAAATTTAAGGAAACCCACTAGACACATTAAAATCAAACTTGAAAAACTTGAAAAGACAAAAATTTTGAGAGAAACCAGAGAAAAATAATACATTATATATGGGGAAGAAAACCATTAGAAAGATTAAAATATTTTTATCAGACCAGGAGACAGTGGAAGTACTGTCTTTTTTAAAGTACTGAAAGAAAAGTACTGTCAGCTCAGATTGTCATAACTAGCAAAAGTATCTTTCAGAAATAAAGGCCTAGTAAAGACATTCTCAGATGAAGACAAAGAGAATTTGTTACCAGCTGACTTGCTCTAAGACAAGCATGACCCATTTGAATTTTCAGGTTTGAAAATTCTTTGTTGTGGGGGCTGTTTTGTACATTGTAGCATGTTTGGCAGCATCCCTGGAGTCTACATACTAGATGCCAATAGATGCTACCTTCCTCCAGTTCTGACAATAGAATATGCCTCCAGATACAGCCCTTTGGAGGTAAAATAGCACCCAGTTGAGACCCACTGCTCTAAAATGAATGTTAAAGGCAAGTTTTCAGTTAAAACTTCAGAAATAAGAGAAGAGCAACAACAAACATAAATATATGAGTCAATGCAATAGATGATCTTTCTCCTCCTAAGTTCCCTAAAATATGTATGATGGCTAAAAGCAAAATCTTTAATAATGTCTAATGGGAATTTTCAATGTACATAGATATAATACATGACAACAACAAGATAAGGTGAGGAGAGTAAAAGAGACATATATGGTGGTAAAATCCCACATTCCACCTGAAGTGGTAAAGTGTTAATTCTAAGTAGACTAAACAATTGGTATGTTTATTGTAATCACTATAGCAACCACCTGAAAGACTATATAAAGAGACATAGTCCAGAACCCAATAGATAACTTAATTAAGATTGAAATCTAAAAAATATACAAATACTTCAAAAGACAGTAAGAAAGGGGAAACAGAAAAAAACAAAAGGAACAAGCAGAAACCAATAAAAAAACCCAAACATATCAATGATTACATGAAATATACATGGCTTACACATACCAATTAACAGGAGGCCTAACTAAGTGTGGATTACAAGAAATCCACTTTAAATATAAAGGTATAGTTAAATTAACAGTATGGAAACACTAATCAAAAACAATAATATATAACTGGCAAACACTAATCAAAAAGAGCTGAAATCGCTATATCCCTATCAGACAAAGTAGAAGTCAGAGTAAGGTAATTAACAGGGATAAAGAGGACATTAGGCAATGATAGAAAGATCAATTTGTTGAGAAGCTGTGACAATTCTGAATATGAAAGCACCCAACAAAAGAGCTTTGCAAGAAGCAATACTGATAAAACTGAAGGGAGAAATGAGCAAACTCTAGTTACAGTTGGGACACTTCAACACTTCTCTTGGTGATTGACAGAACTTGTTAACAGGAAATCAGCAAGTGTATAAAAGAAGTGAACAACAGCACAATCAACATGAACTAATTGACTTTTATCAAACACTTCACCCAACAGCAGCTGAATAGGTGTTCTTTTCAAAGTCACATGGAACAGTCATCAAAAGAGACCATATCCTGAATTGTAAAACAAAACTGAATAAATAGAAATCGTATAAAGTATGTACTTTAACTGTAATTGAATTAAACTAGAAATTAATAATGGAAAGATATCAAGAAAAATCCCCAAACACTTGGAAATTAAATAACACACTTTTAAATAGCTCTTGAGTCAAAGAAGAAGTTTCAAGGGAAATTAGAAAGTATCTGGAATTGAATGAAAAGATAACATATCAAAATTTGTGAAGCAGCTGAAATAGTGCTTAGAGGAAGTTGATAGCACGAAATGCCTATAGTAGAAAAGAAGTGGGGTAGGCCGACTGAAGGTCTCCAAAAGAAAACCACATCTTAATACATGAAACTTGTGAATATGTTATGTTACACGGCAAAGGAGAATTAAAGCATCAGGTGGAATTAAGATTGCTAATTGGCTGACATTTACTTATTTATTGCTGATAAAGCAGTTTTATTTTTTTCTTCCACTTTTATAATTGGCACACAGCACTGTATACATTTAAGGTGTACAGCATAATGATTTGGTTTGTATACATCATGAAATGATGACCACGATAAGTTTAGTGGACATCCATCATCTCATATAGATACAAAGTCAAAGAAATAAAAAAAAAATTTTCCTTGTCATAAGAATTCTTAGGATCCCTCTCTTAACAACTTTCATATATAGGCAGTGTTAATTATTTTAATCATGTTTTTCATGACAAACCTAGTACTTATTTATCTTATAACTGGAAGTTTGAACTTTTTGACTGCCTTCATCCAATTCCCCCTCCACCTACTCCCCACCTCTGGTAACCACAAATCTGATCTTTTTCTGAGTTTATTTGTTTGTTTTTGAAGTATAAGTGACCTACAAACTCTGTTAGTTCCTGGTATACAACATAGTGACTCAATATCTCTATACATTTCAAAATGATCACCATGATGCATCTAGTTACCATCTGTCACCATACAAAGATATTACACAATTATTGACTAAGTTCTTCACACTGTACATTTCATACTTTTGTAACTTGAAGTTCATACATCTTAACTTCCCTCACTTGTTTCTCTTACTCCCCCCTCCTCCCCACTCCCCTGGCAACCGCCTATTTATTCTCTGATCTGTTTTGCAGTTTGTTTATTTGTTTTGGTTTTTAGATACCACATATAAGTGAAATCATACAGTATTTGTCTTTCTCGGACTTATTTCACTTAGTGTAATACCCTCTAGGTCCATCCATGTTGTCACAAATGGCAAGATTTCATTCTTTTTTATGGCTGAGTAATATTTCATTGTGTGTGTGTGTGTGTGTGTGTGTGTGTGTGTGTGTGTGTATAAAATATTTCATTACATCTTCTTTATCCATTCATCTATCAACTGGCAGTTAGGTTGCTTCCATATCTTGGCTTTTGTAAATAGTGGTGCAATGAAGATGGGGTGCATATGTCTTTTCAAATCAGTGTTTTCATTTTCCCTGGATAAATACTCAGAAGTGAAATTGCTGGATCATATGATAGTTCTATTTTTAATTTTTTCATGAATCTCCATACTGTTTTCCACAATGGTTGTACCAATATACTTACCCACCAACAGCGCACGAGGATTCCCTTCTCTCCACATCCTCACCAACACTTGTTATTTGCTGTCATTTTGATGATAGCCATTCTGACAGTTATGAAGTGATGTCTTGTTGTTTTGATTTGCATTTCCCTGATGATTAGTGATGTTAAATATCTTTTCATGTGCCTGTTAGCCATCTGTATGACTTCCTTGGAAGAATGTCTATTGAGATCCTCTGTCCATTTTTTTGCTAATTAGCTGACTTTAAAATAGAGAGGTTATTCTGAATGGTCCAGGTGGCCCAATGTAATCACAAGGGTCCTTATAAGTGGAAGAAGACAAAATAGAGAGAACTAGAGAAATGGCACCATGGGGAAGACGACCTGACATCACTGGTTTTGAAGATGGAGGAAGAGGGCCACGAGTCAAAGGATGTCAGTGCCCTCTGGAAGCTGGGAAAGGCTGATCATCTCCCAGAGCTTCCAACAGGAAAGCAAGCCTGCCGACACCTTGATTTTAACCCAGTGAGACACATTCCAGACTTCTGGCCTCTAGAACTGTGAGACTGCGATTTGTACCTCTTTAGCCACTAAGTATGCAGTTATTACAGAACCCTAGGAAACTAACATAAGAAAAGAGTGTCAAACTGATGACCTCTGCTTTACCCTGAAGAAACCGGAAAAGGAAGAGCAAATGGAATGCAAATAAGGAGTAGAAATAAAGTAATAAACATAAGTGAAGAAATCAATTAAATTGAAGACAGAAAGATAATTGAGAAAATCGATGAAAATAAAATACATGTTTTATAAAAGGTCAATTACACTGCTATTGAGCCAGTGGACCATTGCTGGATTCTTCCTCATTATTCATGCCCCTTTGAGTTGTGTGTCTTATCCCTTGCAGCCAAATACATCTAAATTCAACATGTTATGAAGGTGAGTGCTTTTCTACTGGGGTATGACTGACCAGGGGTAAATGTTATTTCTCAGGAGGAGAGTATGGAATGTTAACAAGTTATGCTCTATGTGTAACACACTCAGGGGTGCCTTCCCTGGATAAAGCGCTGGGCAACTCTTGTCTCTAATAGGCAAAACAATAGGAGTTCTTAAAATCTTTGCAGTTGAGAAGTCACATCTCCTCAAACACCATATTATAAATAGCCATAAAGCATGGTTTAATTATACTCTGGGTATACGACACATTAAATAAAATTTTGTGGACTAAATCAGAACTCCAGTTATCTTGCATTATCCAGTTACTATGAGGTAATATATTTCAAATTATAAAACACAGGGTTCTTAGCAAATTTTTTTTTTTTTTTTCGGTATGCGGGCCTCTCACTGCTGTGGCCTCTCCCATTGCAGAGCACAGGCTCCAGACGTGCAGGCTCAGCAGCCGTGGCTCACGGGCCCAGCCGCTCCTTGGCATGTGGTATCCTCCCGGACCAGGGCACGAACCCGTGCCCCCTGCATCGGCAGGCGGACTCTCAACCACTGCGCCACCAGGGAAGCCCCTTAGCAAATATTTGAAACACAACTTATTTTCACTATGTATTATTAATTGCTCAAGTGAGGAGCACTTTATAGGATTATGACAGGATTTTAGAAAATAGAGAGGCACTGAGGATTGATGAAGCTGGGAAGACGGAAGAGGCCAAGAATAAGGGAAAGAAAGAAACTGATTCCTATCCGAACTTGGTTTGATGGTGGGAGGGATGCTAATGTCATTCATTAACATTGGGAATTCTGGAAATAATTAGATTTTCAAGAGAGTTGATGAGTTGGGTGTCGGACAGGTGTTTGCCATGTTGGCGGTATTTAGTGGAGAGGGGGATAAGCAGGACTGGGGCTGGGGGGAGGTCTGGGTTGAAGATTCACATCTAGACTTCATGAGAGTCAGAGGGATTGGTAATACCAACCAGAGAGCACATAGAGGACAAAGGACCAGACAGCTGGGGGAATGTCTCCATTTTAAGGAGGAAGCAGAGAAAGATGCCAAGGGGACTAAAAGGAAGGATAAGGAGGATTACTTCATGAAAGCCAAGAGGAAAGGAATTTTGAGAAGGAAGCAGTGGTGTCAGTGTTGAATGCCGGGGAACGTGAATTTCCATGGATTCAGATCAAGGTCATTGGATGTGACAACCACAGGTGAGCACTGGCCATGGAGTTGGACAGCTGGAGTGGCGTGTATGAGTGTGTGTTTTGGGAGGGGGGGTCAGTGGTTTTTGTGTCCTACTGTTCAGAGTAGAGATAACTCTGGAACCACAGAGAGCACATGGCTGGCAAGGGAAAGATGCGTTTTGTGCTAGAGTGCAAATGACTGAGCCTGGGAGGTGTTTGGGGGACTGAGTGCTGGGTGGGGGCAGGTGACAGAGAGGGTGAGGAGGTAAGGGCATGAGAGACTGAAAGCACAGAAAGTGGAAGAGACAAGCAGGTGGTGAGACCCTGGGTGACATGGTAAGGTGGGCAGCAGGGGCGTCTGCATCAAGACTGCAGTAGAGGAATTAACCCTGAGCAGGTAAGAACCACTCTTTTCTAAAAAAAAGACTATGGGATATCAGGGATGGCAGCACATTTGTGGCTTGAGGATGGAGTGAGGGTTCACTGGCATAGTTGAGGGGGAGGGAGGTCTACACAGAGCAGGCTCAGGCTGCAATAAGGAGGGTTTGGGAGGAGTAACATCCTGCACTGCTGGGGTTTTGGAGGAAAGGAGAAGGTAGGCAATGAGGGTGAGGGTGGGGACTGACAGGACTCCCAAATCCTTGTCTTTGTCACCCCACTTCAAATTCATCATCTTCCATGGCCTCTCCTCAGTGGGGTTCACAGACTGGGGTTCATCTGGCACATATTCCTGTCTTTTTGCTATTCATGGCTCTGCTCCTTTGTTACCTCATGGTCCAAGATGGCTTCCAGTGCACCAGCCATTTCATTTACATTTTAGGCAGCAGGAAGGAGAAAGAGAGGAACAAGGTGAACCCCCTCTTTTTTAGGTAGACTTTCTAGAAGTTCCCCAAAACACTTTATTTTTTATCACATTAGCCATGACTTAGTCAGGGGCCACACCAAGTCGTGAGTGAGGCTGAGAAATGCTTGCTGCCCAGAACAGAATCAGAGCTCAATGACCAGGGAAGGGGAGGGCAAGGGGCTTGGGTTAGGCTCCTGCATGCTTTGCCATATTTTCATATCACACTCACAAGTGGATTCTTTGATGATCTTCTGCCAGTGAGATTGATCTCTGGCCAGTGCCTGGGCTGGGTCTCTGGCCCAGGTTGTCTGGCCCTCACACCACACCTGTACCCAAACTGTGAGGGCCCTGCCTGCTGGGCTGGCCCACAGCCAGGTGCAGGGTTAGCTGTCTCACTTGGCTCTGGGGGGCCTTGCTCTGGGGCTCTGTGCCTGTCTGTGCCGCTCTCTGGGAGGTTACTCTGCAGGCCTTGGACAGCTGAGTTTGTGATACCTGGGCTCCTTTCCTTCCTGGGCCAGCCTGAGGTGGTGTCTGCAGCAGACCATGGGGTCTTTCTTTCAAATTCAGGGTGGGGTCAAAATAACTGGCTTTCGGATGCATCTCCCAGAGACTGAGGTTTCCTTCCAGATCCTCAGAGGCCTGTCAGTGGGAGGGGTCCCTGGGGGGCTGGGGCAAGCTGCAGCCAACTCCCTCTCCTCCTGTGCATTTGGGGAGAGGGAGGGAAGCATGTTTTGGAGGGTGTATCCTGGAATGCTCAGCCATCTGGGTTATTCTCCAATGAAAGTCCCCGAGAATCATTCTTGCAGGAGGAATAGTTGGTCTGTTTATTTCTGAAACTTCTGTTTTTACAGTGGTTATGGGGAAAGTGAGGCCCGGTCACATCAAGTTCCATGCATGGGAGCCAGGGTTCAGTCTAAGTCATCGCAGGTGATCCTGACAGCTTGCCAGTGCATTCGAGCTGTGTTTCCTGGCCTCATGCGGCCAGGGGATAATTTCTCGCTGATGTGTGCAAGTGTGCGTGTGTGTATGCATGTGTGTGCCTGTATGTATGTCTGTGCACATGTGCATGGGTGTGTGGGACGGCCATCTTTGTCCTTACAAAGGGGCTGGGCCTCTGGTTCCTGTAAAGCCAGCATAGAGCAGGTGCGGGAGGAAGTGCCTGCCTGGGTCAGGAAGGTGTGCTTGGAGGCCATGTCCCTGGACTTCTATTGATCTCCTAGGTGAGTAGCTGGGCATGTGAGAATACAGTTTCCACAGGAGCGTTTGCACTAGTGTGGGGTCACACGCATCCCCACTTTGACCAGAGCCACTTGGGTTGGGGGCAGGTTTGTTTTGACATGTCTGGACCACAGCTTCCAGATTTCATGGCCTGGAGCAGAGGAGACTCTGGCAGATGGGGCAGCTGAGGCATGATGGACTCCTTTCCAGGGTCCCAGTGGGTCTGAACTCAGGGCCACTGGCCTCCTGGGAATGCTTTACTCAAGGGGGCATTTGCTCGGAATGTGTGCCGGGGAGATGTGGGTTTTCCCTTTTCTGATGCTTTGTGGGCACAAGACTCCTCACAGGGAACCAAGCCTGAATCTTCCTTATTGGAATATTTACTTTTCCTAGGTTATATGTGGGTTTATTTCATGCTGAGGGCATGGGGGTGGTGCCCAGCAGACTGGGCACCTGTACCCATTGATACAGGTACACCCTCCAAAACATGCTTCCCTCCCTCTCCCCAAATGCACACATGTAATTTTTAAGGGGGAAAAGTCATCCAGCCAAAGGGAGGTGGAACAGGGGTTGAGCCAGCAAGAGGTTGGGGGTAAGCAGCATGTGTGTGTATGTGTGTGTGTGTGTGTGTGTGTGTGTGTGTGTGTGTGTGTGTGTGTGTGTCGGGCTCTGAGACTGTGGGAAGAGGAGGGCTGTCCAAGTTGGGAACCTGACATCCGGCTGGGAGGGTCTGTAGGGGCTCCTTCCAGCCCAGACCCCACCCACTGCCCCACTCGCCTTCCTATCTGCTCCACACAGGCTAAGAGCAGGGTGGCGGCTGGCAGGAAAGCCCAGAACTCCTATTCTTTGCCACCCTGAACAGTTACCTGAGCGACTGGCAGCCCTTCCCTGGACAGCTGAAAAGTAGCTGGTGATGCCAGTAAGTTAGACCAGGGCTCCTCTAAGTGTGGGCCCTGGACCAGCCACATTGGCCTTTGGGAACTGTTTAGAACTTCGGGACCTCAGGTTCCACCATCATCTATCTGCTGGGTGGAAACTACAGCCGTGGGGCATGCTTTAATAAGCCCTCAGCAATCCTGAGTCAGCTGAAGTTTGAACATCACCTTAGGGGTTGGGGTTTGTGCTGGGGTCCCCTCCCCTGACCTACAAGTCGAATAGTGCAGAAGACCTCAGGCCCCCAGTGATTCCTCGCCTGGCCTGCCTCTCCTCCAGCCCAGTGTCTGCTGGCAGGGCTGTGGGCCGTGGGTGGACCTGAGGCTGCCCCGCCAGACATTCCAACTGCAAGAACACGTGTCTCTCCTCTTCCAGGCCTCAGACTACCCACCAAAGTAGACACAAATTACAGTCTTTGGGGTCTGGGGCAAACTCCCAAGAGGCCAGCCACAAGCAGGAACCTTTTCTCTTTTTTTAAAAAGTTTTGTTCATCTTCAATTGCAGGCACATTTCCAATGCTTAGTCCAAAATACAGGCCTGTATGTTTGGTATGTAAGTAACACTTGCCTTGATTTGCCACACAGCAGCTCTGGGATGACACTTGGTTGATGTGCTCCTCTCCTGGCATAGGGGTGGCTTTGGGAGGGGTGGTATCTTCTAGGCCAAGCTGACTTTTCTTCCCTGGCCCCCACGGGATTTTTCTTCTGCCTTGGGGATATCAGCCCCAACTGTTCCCACCATGCTGTCTACTGAGCACCTATGAAGAGTAGAGTCCTTCTAAAGCCTCATTTGATTTAGTTCTCATGCTTGGAGTGTAGACTGGAGCCCAACACCATGGGGGCCAAGTGAAGGGGCCTCTGGCTGACCTTGACTGGTGGTTCTCAGAATGCAGTCCTAGGAGAAGTGGCAGCATCACTGGGGAATGTGCTAGAAATCCAAATCCCCAGTCCCCCTCCTCCTAACTTAGTGAGGAATTCCAGAGTGGGCCCACTAGGGGATTCTGACGCACACTCAAGTCTGAGAACCACTGGCTGATACCAAAATGTCAATGTTTGCTCTTGCCCAGTGTCACCCATGCAGACACATGGCCCCTTCCCCTCTGCCCTGCGGGATTACAGATGGGTCTTCCGATGGGAGATCATCACTCAGAAGGGGTCCCTCCCCATCCAGGTCTGCCTTTTTGAGAAGCTGGGAAAGAAATACAGGAAAGAAATAAGTGGAAGGGATGGAGGAGGAGAAAACACAATTCCTGGAGCAATAAAACCTCGAAAACTGTTGTGGGAAAGTTTCCCAGTCATGGTGGATTAAAAATATGTGTCCAGATGAGCCTTCCTAAGTAGCAAAGAGTGGCTGAAAGGGAGGCGGAACACTAGGAACTTTGGCTGTGGTCGGGCTCTGAGAAGGTTTCCTAACACATCTGTCAGTGCTCCCTGAACTGACGCGGGCTGCTTCTAACCTGCTAACGGCCTGTGCACGCCACACACACGCACACAGACACACATGTACACACAGACATGTGAACAAACACACACCGATGTAGATACATGCATGCACACTCAGATATGCACAGGCACACAAGCACTATATACGTGCACACACAGAGAAACATGCACAAACACATAGACACACATATGCACAGCCACACATATACGCACACACATGCACACTCAGATACACACAGACATACATGCACAGACACCTGCACAGACACACACACAAGTGGCCAAGGACTGGATCTGGGGCTCCCTTTCTAGCTCACCTGAATTTGCCTTTTATCAAAACAAATGCTGTGTCTCTCATCCTTCAGTCTCTGCCCAGGATCTTCAACACACCAGGGCCACAAGGGGTTGGGGCATACCAGGGAAAGTAGAAGCAGAGGTTGTGTACAGTGTCGTCCACAGGATCAGTGGCACTGATTTCCAGGAGGTATGGTGACAGAGACTGGCTTCTGCTGGGACTCGGGAGGTGGCAGGAAATGTGCCTGGTATGGGATGAAGCCTGGATTCCATCCTGGGGAATGAAAAATCCCACGCGGGAAGCTCTCAGCCTCCAGTGGATTCCGGGTGGGAAAGAAGCCCCACGCTTGGCCTGGTCTCGGCAGAGCCCGGTGGGTGCGGGCAGCTGGGCCTGGGTCTGGGAACACTGCACGCTCGCACTTCCTGCAGTGCTGTAGGAAGCACTATAAAGCAGAGGTGGCGACATTTGGAGCCTCCAGAAAAGAGCCTGCCTTTGTCCAGGCAGCCAGTGCTGACTGCGGTGGGAGTGGATGCTCCTTACGGGAGGTGTGGCAGGCTGCTGAGGCCTGAGTCCTGGCCCAGGTCGTTTACATCTTCTTCTGGTTTCTGCAGTTTCTGCATATTAGACTTAGATTGGTTTGAGTTACTGAAACAAACAGGTTTAATATTAAATGGAGAAACTTAAAATCCCCTAAAGGTTTCTGTGGGGTGTGACTGTTAGTAGCAAGTCTGTGATTTCGGGTCCTGTATGTAGGGAACATTCCTTCACTTCTGAGGGTTCTGTTTCTCACACCTTGAGGGAGCTCCTTGCAAGGGGAGGGCACCTCCCGGGCATTATCTAGGCTCTGAGGCTGGTCCCCCCTGCACAAGGGCTTGGTGAGCCAGGTATGGTGGCTGAAGGATGGGGTGTGCAGACAGGCCAGGATCTTGAGGCAATGGGGTTTTACTTCTACTCAGTTGGTGCTGAGACTTTGGAGAAGGTTCCAGAATGATCCATAATGTTCTTTGCATCTCTTTCAGCCCGAGTGTCCTGTGGTAGCCATTACGGCCCTGAAGACAGTGGAAGAGAATAGCCGTTCAGTTGTGGAGGTCTTGGTTCTCAGAAACCTGGGGTCTCAGCCTGGCCCTGGCCATGGTGCTCCATCTCTAGGACAAAGTCTCCAGCTTCTCCTAGTTCTAGAATGTGTGCTTCTACAAATGCCGGGGCTCCATGGAGCCCCACAGCCTCAGCACTTTCTGAACCCCTAGCTCCTTTGTGTGGAATCTCCAGTATTGGATGCACAGTAACTGCCCTGGGTGGAGTTCTGGACCCAGACCTCAGTTTGGGTCTTATTCTGAAACTTCTTTTCGTAAGGCTGTGAGGGGTCAGGAGTAAAAATGGTGACCCTGGAGGGTCACAGAGTACCCTGAATTTAGTGTTTTCATCCACTTGAGGTGATGTCTTCCTGCCTCACTTTGCTGTTGGGGACATGATGCTGGATGGTATAAACCTGACTTTGGCTGGGGTCCTGCAGGCTCACACGTGGTGGCAGCTGACTTCAGAGCAGGGGCAGTCATTCTTCAAGATGGGGGTGATGCACGGCAGCTGACAACTCATCCAGGTGGGCGACTCATCAGGAGGGAAGGAAGGACCCCAGGCCTGCAGGGCAGCCTCTTCACAGGATGGAGGTCCATGTCGGGTGGTAGGTCTGTTCTGGTAACTCAGAACTGACTCTCTGCAGCCTCTCTCAAAGTCTAAGGCAGAATTTGGTGTCCCTGAACTGTGCTGAGGTGGGCCTTCCAGAGGCTGCTGGTCTTGGTGAAAGGTGGGCCAAGTGTGGTTGTCACTTAGTGGGCTTCAGGGAAGAGTGAGAGTCTGATGGAAACCCTAGGGGTGGGTGCTCCCACGCAGGGGTCTGGGAAGTGAGAGGTTTGTGCTGCCTTCTTGGGAGCAGGTTTTCCTGTTTCTACCAAGCTGGGAAGGTGGGCATTTTGGGCCATCATAACAAAGCACCACAGATGGGGTGGCTTAAATAACAGAAATGTATTTTCTCACAGTCCTGAAGTCTGGAAGTTCAAGATCAAGGTGTGAGCAGGGCTGGTTTCTCCCGAGGGCTCTCTCGTTGGCTTGCAGACAGCTGTCTCCCCCTGTGTCCTCACAAGGTCTTCCCTCTGTGCGTGTCTGCATCCTAATCTCTTGCTCTCTCTCGTAAGGACACCAGATGTGTTGGAATAGGGCCCAGCCTAAAGACCTCATTTTACACTAACCACCTCTGTAAAGGCCCTGTCTCCAAATAGAGTCACATTCTGAGATATTGGGGGTTAGGACTTCAACACATGGATTTTGGGGGACACCCTTCAGCCCATAACGGTGAGTGGGCCTGCTTGAGAGGGCACCTGCCCCCTACCTCCTCCAGCACTCAGTCCTGCTCTCAGAAAGTGCATGATCTACAGCTCCCCCGAGAGAGACAGTGAGACAGAGACAGAGAGGTACCAACTCTCCACCCCATGCTGTGTGCTCTTGCAGGGAGCCTGTTTAAAGGGAAGCAGATACTCCCTGCACTCTCAGTCTCACACAGAGTCTGTTTAATATGATTGACCTTGATCATGCACACCTGCCCTGAGCCCACCCAATTGTGAGTCACCCAACTGTGGTCGAGGCTTCCACCACTCTGAGCAGTTTCTCAGACGGTCCCCAGCAGGATGCAGCCCCATCGTCCAGGGCTTTCACATCTGCTTCACGGCCTCTGACCTTCCGGTCTCTCCTTCCCCACTTCCCCACTTTCCTCAGCATCCAGACTGGTGTCTCAGAGGGCTTTGGGGGAACCCAAATAAGACACTGGACTACAGATGACATGCATCCCCCACCTTGGCTTTGAACTGTGGGGAAGCATTTGTTTATGTCCTTCACCGATAGCATCTTTTGGCCTCTGGTTGGCATTGACATGTAACTGCCATGTTAAGTTTGCCTCTGCACCCTTTTGTTGAGGGTGACAATAAGAGTGGGACTTTATGGTACTAACTGAAGTTACAACCTAAACACGACTCACATGGAAAATGGCCAGAGGGGCCCACTAATAGCAGATGAGTCAGAATGTGCTTTCTCTTTTTTTCCTTCTAATCCAGTTTTTTTTTTAACTTTAAAAAATGTGATAAAATATACATATCATAAAATTTACCATCTTATGTATACAGTTCAGTAGCACTAAATACATTCACATTATTGTGCAATAGTGGTGATGACCACTATTCATCTCTGGAACTCTTTTCATCTTGGAAAACAAAAATGTGTCGTTGGGGCTTCCCTGATGGTGCAGTGGTTGAGAGTCCGCCTGCCGATGCAGGGGACACGGGGTCATGCCCCGGTCCAGGAGGATCCCACATGCCGCGGATATTTTCTAATGATAAGCAAGTCTTACTAGCTTATTAGCTATTAATAATTAGCTTAGTAGTTTATTCACTTAACAGTTTAATAGGTATCCCTAAAGCCTGATGGTGCAGTGGTTGAGAGTCCGCCTGCCGATGCAGGGGACACGGGTTCATGCCCCGGTCCAGGAAGATCCCACGTGCTGCGGAGCGGCTGGGCCCGTGAGCCATGGCCGCTGAGACTGCGTGTCCGAAGCCTGTGCTCTGCAACGGGAAAGGCCACAACAGTGAGAGGCCCGCGTACCCCCCAAAAAAAAAAAAAAAAATGTGTCACAGTTAAACACTAAATCCTGATGTACTATATAGCACAGAGAACGATACTCAGTAATTTGTAATAATCTATAAGGGAAAATAATTTGAAAAATAATGTATATATTTTTATATATATATACACACATATATATGCGTGTATATATATGTATATATAACAGAATCACTGTGCTGTACACCTGAAACTAACACGACATTGTAAATTAATTGTTATACTTCAATTAAAACAAAAACAAACCCCGCTAAATCCTCCTTCTCTCCTCTCCCCAGCCCCTGGCACCCACCATTCAACTTTTTGTCTCTATAAATTTGACTACTCTAGGTCTCTCATATAAGCAGAATTTGTCCTGTTTCTGGTTTCTTTACTTAGCATAATGTCCCCAAGCTTCATCCATGTTGGAGCATGTCAGATTTCCTGCCTTTTTAAAGCTGAATAATATTTCATTGTATGGATATATCACATTTTTTTAATCTGTTTGTCTTTCAATGGATATTTGGGTTGTTTCCACCTTTTGGCTACTGTGAATAATGCTGCTATGTACATTGGGTGTACAGATAGCTCTTTGAGACCCTGCTTTCAATTTTTTTGGATAAACACCCAGAAGTAGAATTACTGGATCATATGTTAGCAAAATGTGCTTTTAATAATTTTTAAAGGTTATAAATGTCAACAGTATCTGTTGGTCTTCATGAAGACATCTTCAGACAAAGGATCTGTGGACATCAGCATGAGAAAAGCCACTTGTCCTGGTTTAGTTTCCCACAGAAGCATACCCAAGATGGTGACTTGGGTGCAGAAGGTTGCTTGGGACGTGATCCTGAAAAAGACTGTGAGGGTGGAAGGGAAGACCCAGGGACAAAGTGGGTGCCTACCGCCTGGTTACACTACTGGGTCCAGGCTTGGGTGAGCTGGGGCTATGGCCCACTAAGGGGAGGTGCTTCCACTAGGCAAGGAGGGCTCTCAGTGTCTCAGGGAATCCAACTGTCTATGGGCTGTTTATTATCATCATGCACTAGGATTCAAAACAGTGTGGTGATTAGACACTGCTCCCCGGAAAAACATGCTTGTTCCAAACAATGGCTCTTTTTGCTGTTGAGTTGTAATAATATCTATGTCAAATTGACATGCAATACTACTTATGCTTTAGTCAAGATCATCTTCTACATGGAAGTTAATTTGGAGGACTCTGGTGACACAGTTGACCCAACACACGTTTCTTTTAAGAGGAAGCTCATAATGGCTCAGAATCATTTCCATTCCCTTTGCGTGAAATGTGTGACTCCTATGGTCATACATGACCTTGTGTTTAAACAGTCATTTGAAATAAACAATGATAACTCGGTGGTAAAAAAACAAAACAAAACAAAGAAACAGAACTAGAGTTATTGCAGCTCTGTCCTAAGGGCATTTGCAGTGACAGCGAAATCTCAGGACTAAGTGCAGATTTTAGTGGATTTGTTCCATGTCATGATTATTTCTGATATTTTTATCATAGAGAACAGAGCTGTAAACACATTCTCACATCCCTGACCCATGTTCTTGCTGTGAAATGGGTCCTGGTCCTGGGACGGAGGTGTATGTTGTCTGATGTTTGGTGTGTACGATGAACCCAGAGCCGCAGCAGAGGGAGGCCCAGCTGCTATTATTATTACCTTAGTGGGGAATGAAGCCCTCCTGCCTCGTAAGGGCATTTTTCTCTGCCTGTGAAGGAAGATAAGGGGACTGTCCCATTGGGAGGAGACCAAGGGAGTAAGTCAGGGCCCTGACACCCCTGAACTGCCCACCCTGGGGTGGTGTTTTGTGGATGACCTAACCTAGAAATTTTGTTTTTATGTGAATATACCTATTCTTCCCACAAGCATTAACTGAGCTTCAGCTATGAGCAGGTATTGTCTGGTGCTCATACCTGAAATAAATGTAACTTCTGTGCCAAACAAACTGTGATGAAGATGTGGCTTATACGCTCTCCACTGCCCATTTAAAGGTTCTTCCAGAGCAGGGAGCCTCCCCTCCAGGAGGAAAATGTCTCTGTCCCTTCCCCACACCTGCATCCTCTTAGGTCATAAACGGTCCTCAGTCACTTTTGTCCACAATAACAATTGATCTGGATTTTAAAAACTGAGCAGGTGTGGCCTAAGATTGATGGACTGTAAACTTGATGTAGCATCTCATCCGATCCTGGCCGGACTGTGTCAGTGTGGAGTGGCAGTGGGTGCCTTCCACACCCTCCCCAGCCCCCGAGCTCACTAGAGAGTTCCTGAATCTCCAGGGTAAGCGTGGCTGGAGAGAGGACGGAAACAAGGGTCTTCCTGTGAGGTGGCCACCCCTTGCTGGGGTTTGGGGCTCTCTGCAATCCCATCTATGGGCCTCCTGGATGAGCTTTGTGTGGATGCGGCTCTATGCAGGATGGTTTCAGATGACTCTTACAGTCCCTGTGGTGTAGCTGACCTATGGGATTGCAGGGTCCTGTGCCCCTCCCCTTCCACCAGCATGGAGGATGGCCCCTCTATCTCTCACCATGTAAATTTCCTTAGTGGGGGCACAGACCCAGTCCTGACTGTAGGGAACACTTGTCATGCTCTCAGCATGGCCCCTCTGAGCCTAGGATCCAGCAGTGTCACTCTTCCTTCACTCATGAGGCAGGCCAAGGTGTCCCCGATCAGATCTCTCTGTTCTCAGAGTAGGGGAGAAGCTGTGAGGGCCATGATTCAGCTTCATTTCTGTTTCCCTATTTGGAGAAAGCGGTGGGTGTGTCTCTTGGCCCACGTGTTTCACACCTGTTACATCTTGATGAATGGGATGAATACTGAGGCGTTAACATCTCATTTTCAGAGGGACACATGGCTGTATGTTGATGATGCAAAGGAAGAAGATCCAGGGTAGACAATGGCTAGTGCTCTGAGGGCATGTGGACAGAGGCGGGAGAATCTTCCAGCTGGCCTTGGATATGGGAGGTCCTGGACTCGCAGTTGCGTGAGAAGGGAGCGCCAGAGAGAGGCAGGAACTGAGAACCGTGGGGGAGCACACAGACCTAGGCCCCTGAAGCCTAGGCGGGTTGTTGCAGGGGGTGGAAGGGTGGCAGTGACATTAGCTGCCACCAAGTAGGGTAACCGCGAGTGAGGCCTGGCTCCCTTACACCGGGTCTGGGCCCCGTGTTTCCTAATGGAATGACCACAACTTCCTATCCTTTAAAAGTTCCAAGGTTATTCTGAGCCCCTTGGAGTAAAGGGGTTACATTAATATAACATATTCTGCTTTTATTATAGGAGTGAAATGGGGTGGACACATTCACGGGTAGACACCTCAAGGCAATTGAATCAACTTCCACAATTTTAATAGCATGGACCATTTTGGAAAACAAACAAAAAACTTTACCCTTGATCTTCCCTTCCCCTTACTTTTTATTTATTTAATTTTATTTTTTTCCTTTTTAGAAATGTAGGAAAGATCTTTGAAGTGTCCTAGGGCCTTGAGGTGGGAAGGGGTGGAATTCCTCCGTCTGAGTGCAGCAGGCTTCTCTGTCCAGAGCAGATGGATTTGGGCACCAGCAACAATGGCAACAAATGTAGCCTAGTCCTTTCCTTTGATGTGAGAAGATTAAACATCATGTCAAGTGTGAAGATTAAACATCATGTCAAGTGAGCGCTGGAAGCTTGACTGAAATGTGATAATATGGAAGCCTGATACCTCAGGGCCAAAGCCTTATAAAGATAAAAATAGGATTATTAATGACAGCTTCCAGTTTAAAAAAAAATGTCTTAAGATGTGTTTGATCAGCAGGTTCCATGCAGACACCCTTGCTTGCAAACACATGCAGACCACATGCTTGCAAATGGAAAGACTCAGTTTGCAAAGCAAAGGCTTTGGGAGCAGACTAGCCCGAGAGCCCCGAGTCCACATCGTCTGAGTAAGAGGCTTGGCATGAAGCCAGTGCCACTACCAAGTACCCAGACCTCTGGGCTTGCTGCTCTCCGAGGGTGCCCATCATGTTGTCTCCAGCTGGAGGGGAACCCGCGTGCGGAGATCTGAGTCTGGCTGCTGCCCCTGCCTGGAGACTGTGTGGGGTTAGGAGAAGACTCTGGTGTGGGAAAGAGACACAGGTTTCTGAAGATCCCCTTGTATTTGGACGGGAGGTTGGGGAAAGGGATGCAGATGCTCCAGCAAGCCAATCTGTTTCAGAATGGGAGATTGAGATATGAGAGTCCCCCCAAAGGGGTTTCATTGGCTGCCCTGGACCTGGAGAGCCTGTACAAGATGCATCCCCCAAGAGGGCATGTTCCTTTCTCCACCTGAGATGGTTTCAGTTGGAGGATATACTAGTTACGTACGGAAAATGTCTCTGGAACTGTGAGTGGTGAGGGACAGATTCTAGACTGGGTGAGGTTCCAACTGGGTGTGTGAAGTGGGCCTCAGTTTTCTCAGCTGTGACTGCAGGGTCAACCCATGTGATGACCCTGGCCCTCTACCATCACTGCCATCAGTCATGGACACCTCAGTGTAAATAGTCCCTAGAGTCACTTTCAGGGGATGAGACTCAGTACAGACACACAGATTAAAGAAAGGGATGGACAGGGAAGTTTCCAAGTGCAAGAATCTGCCTGGGCTGGAGGCTTCTGGAAAACCCTGGTCAGGTAGCAGGAGGAAGCTAGCAGTGGGGCAGGAGAGGGGCTGGGAGTGAAAGCACAGGAGGGAGAGGTGGCCCCAAGCGTCAGGGTCATTACCATCCTGTGTTTGGGGTGTTTCCCCATTGGAGCCTCCCCAGAGTGTCAGGGGACATGCAGGCCCTGTCTCATTTGTCTTGGATGAGTAAGCTGAGGCTTAGGTCGTATATCCTCAGTCAGGATTTGAATCCCAGCCTCTTGAGTCTAAGCTAGGTATCATGACCACAAACCATTTAATTTATCACTTGGATTAATCCAACTGCAAAGCCCACCCCTGGTGTTGGCCACTGGATGCCTCTTTCACCCTTGGCGGTGTGCAAAGGCAGCCCGGCCAAATGAAGGATTTGCAAGGCTCCCGAACAGTTCATTCACTCAGATGAGATGGGGCCGGCCCATAAAGTTCCCCTACTGTGATGTCAGGACCATGACACCAGCTGCACAGTGGCTCCAAGGGCAAATGATAGAATGCTGGTGTGGCATCAGCGGACCAGACTTTGAGGCTGCTTCCCAGTGTGCAAGCAGGTCTTCCCTCCTCTGTCCCTCTGCTGGTCAGTGGTCGGAGAGGCGGGGTGGTGCACATTTCCTCTGGAGTCGCTGGGTGGCTCGAGCTAATGTATGATCACCGAGTCTCGACCTGGCACACAGGATGCGCTCAAATGGTGGTGGCTGTTGCCTACCCACTGGTTGTATGGCAGTTATTGTGTGGGCCAGAAAGTACAGAGCAGAGGTATAGATGTTGGATTAAATGCTTCCTGAGCACAGAGCAGAGGCTTTGTACGCTGTGGAATTGTTCTCAGGTGGGTCTTTAGTATGAGTCTGAGGTTGATGTGCAGTGGGCGATGGGCACGCCCACACAGGGTCCTCCACAGAGGTAGGGCAGAAGCAGGCTGGGCAGAGGTGACCTCCAGCCATTGTCCATGCCCACGTGTCACAGGAGGACAGGCCAAGCCGTTATGCGCAGGCCCTTGAGGACGTGGGAGGGCACGTGGCGATGGAGAGCCACTTGCTAGGTGATAGTGACTCATCTGAGGAAGATAAAGGCCGGGACTTGGAGAGTGGGCAATGTTAGTCATCTGCTTCCTCTGGGTTGGGACATGAGTGATGAGAGTTCAGCCTGCTTATTCACTTACAGCTGTTCTCTTCCCCGTGAAATCACTGTGCAGGTGAGAAGGACAGAGCTAGTGCCCCTCTGGGGAATCCTGCCGGGCTTGAGAATCTCTGCTCCACAAATGTGATATTCCAAGTCATGAAGAAATCCGTATTGACCCATTTCTGCCGGTCCCAGTCACACTGCAATCCATCACACCCCTCTACACCTACAGCCCCCAATGACTTCCATCTGCCCTTGAATGCTGGGCCTTGAGCAGTCCGGTCCTTTTCAGAGGTCTGGGCTCCCTATGCTGGCGGGTGTGGGCTGCAGGCTGTGGCTCCTGCACTGGTGCTCTGCCCATCCCCTTGCCCTGCTTTCTAAGAAGTGTTGCTATTTCCAGCCCGCAGCGGGATCACACATTCCTACTTAGGCAGATGGACGCAGTGGGTTTCATTTTAAAGTCTGAATCTCACTCTGGATGGGCCAGCCTTTGTTACTACATTCAGTGTGCGATGCTGTCTTTCGAGAGAGACCTTCATGTATCTCTTTCAGAGGTGAATTAGGAATGTTCCCAAAGTCTGTGTGATGCCTATTTATCCAGAAACAAACACTCATCAAGCATGGAGACCCATGACTAGACAACAGCTTCACAAGGTCCTCACTGTTCCTGCATAATGCGTTCATGAGAGTGGGGGTCACAGCCCAGACCATGGACCTCCTCACAGGAGAGGGGAGGGGAGGCACCTGTCTCTCTGCTCCACCCACCTCCGGTTTTTCACTTTTGATCTGCAGCCAAGTCTCGTCATATGTTGAAGAAGGGCTAAAAACTACAGTCATGTTGTCACACTATGTCGTAGATGTGGGTCATGTCTTGGGATAGATAAGCAGGGCTGCAGTCCACAGCCGCCTTGTCCACACTGGCCCTAGAACTAGCTGGCCCTGGCTGAAGTTTACATGCCAAGACCTGACCTCACCTCCCACACCCAAACCCAGGGTTATCTGCTAGGTCACCCTCCTCCCATCCAGTCCCTTTCTATCAGGATACATTTTTTTTTTTTTTTTTTTTTTTGCAGTACGTGGGCCTCTCACTGTTGTGGCCTCTCCCGTTGCGGAGCACAGACTCCGGACGTGCAGGCCCAGCGGCCATGGCTCACGGGCCCAGCCGCTCCGCGGCATGTGAGATCCTCCCGGACCGGGACACGAACCCGCATCCCCTGCATCGGCAGGCAGACTCCCAACCACTGCGCCACCAGGGAAGCCCCCAAGCTACATTTTTGCCTTGGGAAAATTGTGCTTGTGAATTTCCTTCTGTAGCTCCATCTAAAAAAGTGGCTTCCAAAGTGCAGGTCACGTGGACTCAGATGGTCCAAAAATGTGTCTAAGAATGCACAAAACTCCATATTCCTTGGCTGTAAAGTTCCACCCACCAACCAAGCTACACATAGGACATCCTAAAACAAGAAGGTGCTTCTAGGCAGGCTGTGCGCAGAGCCCTCTGCACACATTCTGCTCCAGCCTGGGCTTCTCCTTTTCCTTCTCTAGCATGAGCCTGGTGGGTTAGTTGCAGGATCAGTATTGGTCACAAAGTCCCCCTTGCTCCTAAACTGATGTAACACACTTGCCTCCAACTGTGAGGCATCAGGGGCAGTATCACTTAATTTCCACCACCCTCATTTCAGTTTAAAATTTTCTGACATTGACACTTAAGAGGATTAAATATCAGCTTCAGAACCCATGACCAAAGGTAGACTATCTTACAAAGTAAAAGAGCATCCCATGTATTTCAACATAGTAGCATTTGTTCTGTCAACCCATGTTCCCAGCCAAATACGGAAAGAGGGATGCACTTTGCCAAAGCTGCTTTGGGCCCCTGAATAATGCAATTCACGTAATGAGCCTCAGTAAGAACATGTTCTTTTGTCAGACTCTGTGCCCTATTTCACATCTGCACAGGCCTTTCATGTCCAAGGCTGCTGAAGCACTTGGCAAGTGTCCTCTTTACTGTGCTCCAAGTGGGAGCTGAGGATGGGCTTCCCAGATGAATGAGAGTCAAGAGAGTGGCAGGTTTGCAGCCGGAGACACTTAACCTGGGGGAGGGGGAAATAAGTGGGACCATAGTGAGAAACCCAGTGCCATCTTGGCTTCCTGCAGGCACCCTCTCCCTCTGCCTGGGCTCCCCGGGTCATCAAGAGGCAGCCCGACTCAGAGAACTAACTTGACACTGGGTGGAATTAGAGATTCACATCCAGGCTTCAGTGCAGAGCATGGTGTGCAAAGCTTGGGTGGTCACTGGGCGTCTCTCCACTGGGCAGTGCCATGCTTCCTTTCAAAAGCTCATTAGAGACGCCCCTCTTTTTGAAAGGCACAGAACTATTTCATGTGCCGTTTTCAATTTGTCCAGAATACTAATCCAAAGAGCCTGTGACTACAAGAGGGCGTGCTCGTGAAACCGGAGGAGTCTCCCAGACCACAGTTCTGGGGACAGCGTCTCACTGAGCCTGGTGTGCGGGGGCTGGGCTGGAGCAGACGTCAGGGTACTGTTTTCAATTCTTAGCCTGGCTCTGCATCTGAATGCGGGTGGCGTGAGCCCTATTCCAGGAGGAGTTGAAGGTCAATTTCAGTACTTTGATGTTGGCTTTAAAAAAAAGGGGGAAATCAAATGCAGACTCCTGAAATATTAGCAACCCTGGGGTTCTGGAGTTTTGGAAAAGATGATGCAGGAAGACCTTGGATTTGACTACCCTTCTCTTTAAGCTGATTAACATCTCCTCTCTTCGCCTCTTCCTGCTTTTCCGCCAGGCACCCAGTCAAGCGTCTCTGATGCGCCGGGGCGGGTGGCATCACAGCAGCAGCTACCTGTTGGCCAGACCTGTGTGAGTAACTGAGACCTGGTTTAAGCCCCCCACTCTGCTCCTGCTCTCCTTCTCCCCCCTACCCTGCAGGAGCCCCAAGGGAGAGAGTGCTGGGTGCATGCTTGAGTCTTGATGGCTGCAAGCTTCTGTTTATGCTGGTGTCTTAACGCTCCAGCCCCGCCTTCTCTGTGTGAAAACACTCGACAAGCTTCTGCCTGTTTTCACTCTCATAGTTTGTTCCACCTGCTTGCTTCTTCTTGGGAAGCAAGACACTGTGGCCATATTAACTTGTGCAGAGACCTCTGCACTGGCTGAGTAGTGAGGGAGCCTTCCTGTGACTGGCATGTGACTAGGGTTGCATCATGCTCTGAGAGCACAAGGTAAGCCTGGGAAGCTCCAAGGGGTCAAGTCCCTGGGAAAGGTTCATGGCAGTGTCTTCTGTGTCAATATTCTTTTAATCTCTTTCCCAGTGTGCATCAGAAAAAAAGGCCGTGCCCTAAGAGGGTGGTCAGAGAACTAATAGAGTGTTACTGACCTGTCTGGAAGGTCGTGACCTCCAAGGCAGTCACAAAGACTGCTGGATCTCAGGGCAATGGCTAAGAAGGGTGACACCAGTGACCAGCCTCTGGTTGTCTATAGGTTGCCTAGTGAACAAGGCAACTGAGAGTCAGAACACAGGAGCGAGGCACAGGAGAGACCCTGGAGCCGGCTACACAGAGGTACATGTCCCCGTATGGGATGGATGGATAGATGGATGGACACCAGGCTCTGACAAGGTAGTGTTCACAGCTGAGTCACCCAATTCCAGTATGAGGGAGGAGGTTCTCCATACAACCAAGTGGTTCTCTGAAACCAGATGGGAACCCTACAATTCTACTCAATTCTGACACTGTTGACCCAGAGACAGCATCAGATTCCACACATTAAGGGTTCAGTCCTGCAAGACTGCACCCCCCTTCTCCCCAGAAGCCAGGTTAAAGTTCACGTTGTCACTTGGGCTTTAGCACCAGCCCAAGACCCATTCTTAGAGTTTGATTAGTTTGCTGGAATGACTAGATTACTAGATTACTGATTTATTATAAAAGGATACAACTCAGGAATGTGTGGGAAAGGGTGTGGAGTTTCCATGCACTCTCGGAGTGCGTCACTCTCCCCAAATCTCCAGGTATTCAGCAACTGGGAAGCTCTTGGAAACTCTCCTTTTGGGTTTTTATGGAGGCTTCATTACACAGGCATGATTGAGTAAATCACTGGCCAATGGTGATTGAGCTCAGCCTCCAACCAGCTCCTCTGCCCTCCCAAGTCAGGGGGTGGGACTGAAAGTTCCAATCCTCTAATCACTTGGTTGCCCCTCCTCCCACCCCCTAGACCAGCGGCATCCTTAGACGACCTAGGGGCTTTCCAAAGTCACATCATTAACATAACAACAATATCTTTATTGCTCTCAGAACCCAGTGCTAGAAAAGGGGACCGAGACAAAGACCACAAATATATTTCTAATTATAATCACAGTATCACACTGAGCCTTGCCACATGGCTATGCTCCAGGTGAGAAAGGATTTTTGTAAAGTAAAAACTCATTTATGGGCTGGCCGACATTTTGACAGTCCAGTCCCCACATCTGGGGGCTCCAGTGGAGGCAGAGCTGATGGAGAGGGCAGTCCCACTCCTGACTCTTTGGGCAACAAGACCTGAGGATGCCCGCATTGGAGACCAAGCATACTTGTACCTCATCCACACCTGTACTTTTGACCCCAGAGCCCATGCGTTCCCTCGCTCCACTCCCACCTCATCTATTCCAATGTCTGCTTGGGTAACTTTGGGGTCAGCTGCCCAAATAATGTGAACAGAGAAGGCCAGTCCTTTTGTTGGGGGAAATCAGCGTTCAAGGATAAATATTGCCTTATCAATAGTTATTGTTTCCTTATATTTTACTTGGAGTTACAGTTTTTATATTTATCTCCCTTGTTTGCACAACTGACCCATGCAGTAGGCATTCTCATTAAACCCATTTAACTGATCAGGAAATGGAGGCTCAGAGAGGTGGACCTCTAATTCCAGGGCACATTCGACACATCACAGGCTGAGTGAGAGGCAGAATGAGTTATAACTCAAATTCTGAATATTCTTTCAAATGTGTCCTGTAACTGAAAACAAAGCTCAGATCTTCCTCCTATGCATTCGATACTTTAATTCAATGATACCTCAGGGTGCGGCCTGATTCTTAAATCTCTGCATTGTATTAAAGCAATACAGAGAGTATACAAGTCACCACTAAGAATCAGAGTGAGTTGAGATGACCTGGGATATTCTCATTATTTTTGGAAAGATGTGAAGGGCAAAGAAGAGAATTTCCAGGGATGTCCCAGGCTTGTCACCCACCCCATGCCTTCTGGGACTCTAAGATTACAAAACGGGGATTTGTTGTTTCAATGAAAAGGCTCTAGTGCTCCTGCAATGCCCCTGATTGCTACTGGAAATACATTTAGGCTCCGGACATTCCCTTCTGGTATATTTTAGAGCTGCTTTGGACAATAAGGGATGAAACAGAGGGTTTCTACATAATTTTCAATTAAAAAAATAATGCATTGCTGGAGTGTGCAATGCTTTGCAATTATAATCAGATAAGTATCAGTTTCTAGAGAACAGCTTTCTGGAGGGAAGTACTGGAAGGAAGTACATATATTTTGTCAACTTTTCCAGAAAGTGTCATGGCTTTTGTGATCCTGTGCCATTTCCCCATGAGCCTCAACTAGAGTTCCACTGTGTTCGGCCTCACAGGGCATGTGGAGGTTTTCCCAGGCAGGGTGGTGTCACTAATACACACATATGTTGGGTGCCCTGGAAGAAGAGCGGGCCGTGATGCAAAGATTTGATGGAGAATTTATAAAGCTATATCTCATTTCTGGTTGATGGCAACAAACCTGAGATGTTGGCACATCTTTTCTTTTATTTCATGTCAAAGATCTGTTACCAAATGCAGGTTTGTGCCTGAAGTGCAGGGAGGCCAAACAAGTGAAACGTCAGAGTTTGGAGCAGAGAAAGGTTTATTATAGGGCCAAGCAAGGAGAACGGGTGGCTCATGCTCAAAATACCCCAAACTCCCTTATGGTTTCCAGGGAGAAGTTTTTATAAGGTAAAACTTGGGGCAAGGGCCACAGGGTGTGTAACTTTCTTCTGATTGGTTAGTGAAGAGGTAACAGGGTGGTATTCCAGGAATCTTGTGCTCAGCTTGAAGTTACCATCCTCCACCTGGTTTGGGATCTTAGTTCCTGTAGAAGAACTCAAAGGTATTGTCATGTATATTCCTTCAGGAGGAACCAGGACTTTGTCCCATCATTGCACTATTGTTTCTTGACTGCTCCTCCTTTGTTTCTGCATTCCCTCCCTTCCCTGATTAGCAACTGTTTGAGTCTGCCCTTTGGAACTCAGGGAAGGTCAAGGAGGCTGAACGAAGCCATTTCCTGCACACAGGAAATGGAGGACATGGAAAAGATTAGTATTTAGGAGGGCGCCCACAGGATCCTGCTAGGTTTCAGATTCATGGTACAAAATAGGTTAAAAAGATGTTTCTAGAGGACAATAAGTACAAAACAATAAAAGCAGCTTAAACATCCAGCAAAATGAATATTGAATGAACTCAGGCATTCCCTTTACTGTGCCTGTCCTTTTATCCCAGCCTAGGTAATGAGGCGTGGGGTCACGCAGTGGGGTGCTTGGTGCCATTAGAAGAAAGTACTGAGGGAACTTACAATTATGTCCTAGTTTTGTTTAGCCAGATCCTCTGGTTGTTTTATTAATGTTCTGGAGTTTTGCTCCCTTGTCAGGTGGAGATGTTTAACCGTGACATATGGCAGAACAACAGCCAGTTGAGAATAGATTAATCAATACCTTCACAAATGAAGACATGAAAATGACACATAACCCAAACCTTATGTCAAATCTTAGAGGCAAAATCAAGCTTTTATTTTATTTTATTTTTGGTGGTGACCATAAATTTGACTACTTTGCATTTACTTTTATGTAGAAATATTAACGGGGTTCCAAAAAGAACAGGAGTTTTCTCAGGAAAAAAAGATGAGATTGTCTACAAAGTAAAACTCAATGGGGAAGAACAGAATCTGACTCCATATTGGATCTGCTTCTTTTACTGTAACCTTTGTTTTTGTTGCTTTTGTTACTGTAACCACTAGAAGGATGCTGTCTATAGCTGTAAGCGTACATAATGGCCTGCCTCCGGGAACCCTGCCTACTGCCTGAATGTTAAAGTGCCTTTGTTCAGCTCACAGGGAGACATTCTGACCCTGCTCATCTGTGAATGGCTGCGGAAAAGAAGTTAACACAACCCCACCCCTATGCTGGCCTAGCCAGGAGATATTTTGCAAAACTAATGGCTTTTTTACTTTATTTCCTTACCTTCTCCCTCTTTATGTTCTGTAAAAGAAACTGGCGTCTGACCCAGATAAGATGTTTTTTTGGGGACACTAGTCTGCCATCTTCTCAGTCTTCTGGCTTTCCAAATAAAGTTGTTATTCCTTGCCTCAACACCTCGTCTCCCAATTTATCGGCCTGTCGTGTGGCAAGCAGAGCAAGCTTGGACTCAGTAACAAAACCAGCTGCAACGTACTGAGAGTCACTTACAGGCTCTATCAAGGTGGAAGTTACCTCCCTGGGAACTGAGGCAGCCAGTGTATGAGAAAGCACATTTCTGCTCTTACAGAAAAAGCCTGAGATAGAAGTCCAATCTGAGGTTGCACATGGGGCTTGAAACTGAGTAGGACCCTGAGAGCACAAAAGTCTTCCTCTGCACTGTGACGAAAGAAACGGAAGAACAGCTTCAGGGCTAACAGCACATTTTGGCTTCTGTAGGAGGCTTGCTTGCTTGCTTGGGGCAGGAAGAACCGGGCTCCTGATTGGCTGATTCAAAATTAAACAGCTCCCTCCCGCCTTGGGGACTTCCCACCCTGTGAAGGGTATAAAAGCCTTGCCCTGCTGTTAGTCGGGGTCTCACTCGCTTCTCTCCGAGTGGGACCCTGTCCGGACAGTTTGTGTAAGCTTCTGTACTTGTACTTGTATAAATCCTTTGCTAATCTTTCTGCTTGGTGTTGGTGATTCTCGGGTGTCCTTGGTTGGGACACGGGTCGCATTTACCGGGGAACTTGACTCCAGGCGTGTGGCTCCCGGACCACAACAGCACCCTGTTTCTTGTTTTCAGGAAATAGGCTTCATTCAGCCTCCATAACCTTCCCTGAGTTCCAAAGGGCAGGTTCCAACAGTTGCTAATCAGGGGAGGGAGGGTATGTGGAGACATGGGAGGGACAGTCAAGAAACAATAGTGCAGCCTTGGGGCAGGGTCCTGGTTCCTCCTCAAGAGACACACATTACAATATCTTTGAGCTGTTTTTCAGATACTGAAATCTCTACCAGATGGGAGAAGTTAACTGTATGTTGTCCACAAGCATGTAGACCCCAGACTGGTTGGAACCAGAAGCTTGATGATGCTGACTCCCAATTGCCTTACCGCCAACCAATCGGAAGAATGTCCATGAGCTGATCACATGCTCCTCCACTACCCTCTCCAGGTTGGGACACACAGTTTTGAGGGCATTAGTCCACTGTGGCCCCCTTTGCCTGGCAAAGCAATAAAGTTATTCTTTTCTACTTCACCCAAAGCTCTGTCTCTGAGATTTAATTTGATGTTGGGGTACAGAGTCCAGGTTCAGCATCAGGCTTAGGACTCCTGTGGTGATTCCAGAGTTTGCATAAGGGCTGCCAAGTACGTGAGGAAGACTCCTGCTTCAGTGGCAGGTGAGAGAGATCCAGAAATTCACCAAGTGGAGAAGAAGCAGTTGAGAAAGCCTTGGAGAATGGTGGGACATAGAGGGCCACAGACAACCCTTTTCAGGAAGGAGGGCTGAGGGGGAGGTCAAGTGATAACTGTGTGAGGGGTTGGGGTCACAGCTGATCATTGGACCCCCAGCAGACTAAGGCAGAGGTGTGAGTCCAAGCCAGTGTTCAGGAAGCAGCAGTCTTGACTTGGGGAGCGAGGTGTGTGACAGATGGGCTTGAGAATGGTTGTAGGCGTGGACAGTGACGGACTGGGAGACATGGGTGACATTACAGACAGGGGTGTTAGGATTGCTGGAACAGCCTCAAAAAAGTGACAGGGGAAATCCAGGTCGGGCTCTTTCTTCTCTATGGTCATGGGAGAAAGGAGTGAAAGAAAGAAGAGTTTGACTTTATAGCCGCTGAGTTTGAAACCTGAAATTCGTTGTATGGCAGATTTGGCTGACCTTTGTCTCGGGTTCCTGGGTAGTACCTGCTAAATCCTTGGAATTTCCACAGTGTCTTTCTTATTTGAGGTGGGCCTCTGACCACACCTGAGATTATGCTAATGAGGTGACTCAGGAGGTGGGTGGTCTCACCTGGAAGACCAATCATAGGATTAGAGCACTGGGGCTTTAAGCCCCAGGCTAGCAGGCCAACCTCTGGGAACAGAGGTGGATGGAGACTGGTTCAACCTCAGGGACATTCAATCAATCGTGTCTACATGCTGAGACTCCAGTAGAAACTACTCACCTGAAACTTGGACTTACCTCCATGTTCTGGGAGGGGACAGGTCCTGAGAACACAGAAGCTTCCCATCTGGGAGCTCCATACATCTCTTCCTTTGGCTGGTCTTTATTCACATCCTTTATAATAAAACTGTAATATTAAGTAGAGTGCTTTCCTGAATTCTGTCAGTTGTTCTAGTAAATTATAAAAAGTGAGGGGGTTGAGGGAACTCCTGAATTTGTAGCTGGCCTGTCAGGGGCCCTGGGGACCCCTGAATTTTCAGCTGCTGACTGCAGTGAGGGCAGCAGTGTGAAAGACCATGCTTCAGCCTGTAAAGTATGACCTCATCCCAGGTAGCTAGTGTGTCACGATTGCACTGCAGACCCTTTGGTGCCAAAGTGGTGATGTCTTTATGTCATCAAATCAGATCACGTGGGAAAGGATGCCTGAGTAAGGAGATGCCCTTGCACTGGCCAAAAACTGCCTCTTAAAATGCTCTTCATCAGGTTATTTCAAGTCTACAGGTTAAATTGCTAGAAACAATAAACATATATACAGTAAGAGAAAACACATTGCTGACAGTAAACTATAAGTTGTTGATGAACCTCGGGTTCTAAGATCAGGGCTGTGGGGTTTTGGCATGGGGACGGGACCACCCCCACTGGATTTTATTGTCTCTCCCCAGAGCTCCTTCAGTACTTGTTCAGTCCTGCGTTAGAACCCTCATCGCCCTCCTCCTCTCTGGGGCCTCTCCTGCAGAGAGTGGAGGACAGGCCTTGTTTACTTCAGTAACCCCTCAGAAAACAGTGAACTGCATGCAAGAGGGTGTTGTTTTGCCAACGTCTCACCAACAATGCAGTTTTCCCAGAAAGAAGAAAGAAGAAAGAAATTTCACTTTGTAGACACAGTACTGTGTTGTTTACCATCATTACCATGTGCTGTTGGACCCTCAAGAATCTTAGCACTCCACCTCTGGGAGCTCAATGAACCTGAGGCAGGTGGAGCCTGGGCGTGGTCTTGCGCCCCTGGATGACTTTTCTCTGCAACCTATGCAGGTCGGTCACTTCCTGACAGAATCACAGGGAATTCTTTGTGGCTCTGGGTCGTTGTTCAAAACCCTTTGAAGAATGGAGGGTTTCAAGGGGGAAGGGCAAGATAGGGGTGGGGGATTAAGAGGTACAAACTACTATGTATAAAATAAATAAGTTGCAAGGATATATTATACAACACAGGGAATATAGCCAATATTTTATAATAACTATAAATGGAGTATAAGCTTTAAAATTTGTGAATCACCATGTTGTACACTTGAAACTTACATAACTTTGTATTTCAACCTTACCTCAATAATAAACAAACAAAAAAAGAACGGAGGGTTCCAGCCTCATCTCTCTCTCGTTCCTGTCCTCCTTATTTCTGCTCCTAGTCAACATCCTGCAGAAGCTGACAATTCAGGAAGAGAGACGATTAGATAGAAGTGTTTTTCCTGCTAAAGCCTCCTGGAGAACGTTCGTGAATATTCTCAGCCAGATGACCTCCCTTCTCTGGCTGCTGATCGTTTTCCGCTATCAAATGTTCCCCCAGCTGTGGCAGCTGGAGTTCAAAGCTGTCCCCTTGCAACAGAGTGTGTCCTTGGTGGGCTTTCTGGAAACCAGATTAATGCCTGACAGCATGTGGTCCCTCCATGCAGCAGCCCTGTGTTGGCTTCTTCAAGGCAAATAAGAATCTGCCGAAAAGAATGATAAATTCTCCCTGGCACTGGGCCCTCCGCCTTGGGTTTCGCAGACTTGCTTCTGTAGAATGTGGAGTCATAATTTGAGTGTTTGTGCACTCAGAGCCATGCCTCCGTGAATGGCCCAGAGTGGCCCAAGTGCAGTCTGCCCCATGCAAGACCGAGGCCTCCAACCTCGGCAAATTTCATGAAGACTGTACATGGTTGTGATCTGTCTGCCTGTGTAGCTGATCCTGTAAACTGACAAGCAGCACAGAAAGACCCCTGCGTTAGAGCTGGAAGACTCTGTGGAGGTGTCAGAATGGAACAGTGGCCAGATACAGCTAATGGAAAAGTGCAATTACTGGCTGGACAGAGAAGTCTCATCACCTGGGGCTGGGCTTTTCCAGATCAGCTGGGCATGGCCAGTGTGCACAGAGCATCACAGGAAGTGGGCCTGGGGCCTTGGGTCATGCCAGCCCGCCATCCTGATCTACGCCCGGCAAAGACAGTAAGCAGTAATTTTAGCTAATGGGCTGGTGCCTACAGAACAGCTTAGCCCAGAGCCAGCTCCTTCCCTGCTGCAGACGCGGCTCCCCACGGTGGGTCATCACGGGCCTCTCTCAGTGGGTGACAGGCTCTTGATGAGCTATCTCCTCTGAATCAACCTTGAGCTTGGTAAAGCAATATGCCAGCAATCACTCCTGATGGCTCCTGCTGTAAACTGGCAGTAATCCCAATTTACCGGCTGCTATCCTCAGCCAAGAAACTGTCAGGAATGATTGACAGGGGCCACCTTGTAGGCCTGGTTATTGTTCTTCCATTAAAAAAATTCTGGATATGAATCTTACAGAAAACACAAAAGCAATCCTAAAAGAGAGCCCAGGTGAAGCATACTTAATTGGGTGAAATCATATAAAGAATTGTTTTCTTGACTCAGAGCTGGGCTTCCTAACTAGACATGGAAAGAAATGAAGCAAAGCTTGATAGGCTTTGTGGCTTCAGGGCTGACTGCAGAGGATGGAATCCTCAGTAGCACCTGCCTTTCCATCATCATGGAAGATATTTTCCAGAGATGCTCATCTCTCTACATCCCATCCTCCACACCCTTCTTACAATAAGACATGGGCTCCTGCACTGAAGGGAGCCCTCTGTGTTCCCTCTCTTTGGACCCTGCAGGCCTTTGTGACTGTTTCCATCAATAGAACATGGTGGAAGTGGTGCCAGGTGTCTTTGGAAACCAGGTCCTGACAGTTTCTGTCCTGGTCTCTTGACTCTCTTGTTCTTGGGACACTTGCTCTAGAAGCCTCACCACCAACTTGGGAGGAAGCTGGGGGCACATGCAGAGGCCACGTTTGGGGGTTCCAGCTGAAAGTTCCGCTGGGTCTGCGTGGACCACCAAACCTAGAAGGAAATGGTCTTCAGGTGGTCCCTGCCCCGATTTGAATCCCCAGCAGAGGCCCCAGACACCACAGGGCAGAGACAAACCACTTGATGCTCCCTGTTTGAACTCCCTACCCACAGGAACTAGGAGAGGTAATAAAGGATTATTGTTTTAAATCACTAAGTGACTCATTCAACAATCTTATCTAAAGTAGTGGGAGATGACTGGCCATGGGCCCCAGCATGACCCCTAGCATGACCCCTTCTCATCTTCCTTTAACGGAGGATGCATGAGAGCCTGGTGTGTGGAAGGAACTCAGTGAACAGGAAGCACACGACTGTCATCAAGGGCAGCAGGGCCTCTGTTCCTGGGCATGTTTTCCCTCTGCTAGTTTTAGCTCCACAGTGATTTGTGAAAACTGTTTACAGCAGTAGTCAGGCCTGCCTCTAGAAGTAACAAAGAAAAAGCAAACGGTTGGAGGAAGGAGAGCTTTGGGGGAAACACAGATGTACGAGTTCCATAGGGATTCAAAGAAATGCAGGGATCCGTAAGAATCCCCACCTCTCAAGCAACTTTTTAGACCCCAAGTGTTTCCTAGTTCGTTACATCCATCACCACATTTCCAGGCATTCTGTATCTCCCTCACCACTGCGCTCCCCATGATAAAGACTGAAAATGCTTCATCTTTCTGAGGGCCTGGCTGCTGTGTCTTCTGCGCGGCACGTGGCATCAGCATGCCAGGGGTTTCCTTGGAGCGTGTCCTGGAAATGTGAGAAAGCATGCAAGGCATCTGACACCCCATTACCTAGAATTGAAGTTTTCATGACATTTTGCCCAGCTGTACCTTTATATAGTCATAGGGTGTGGATATTATGTAGGTTCAAAGAGATTAAGCTTTCTTCCCCACCCAGCTGCTGGAGAATGACGCCTGGCAAATGGAAGATGGATAGAGTTACGCACTCTGAAGTGTGCTAGGAAACCTGTCTTGATTCTATTTTAGTGTTTTAATAAGTAGCTCAGATCATCGGCATTGGGACAGGATGGCCAGTGTCTCAAAGACAAATCCCACGTGTGGCGCCGGCTGGGGTGATCTGGGAGGAGCGAGTCTGTCTGTTCAGCCACATTCAGCATCTCCAGTCAGGTGAGGGGCTCCCTGCTCCCCTGAATTGGGGACACATGTTTGAATTCCTGTGGGAGATCTGTTTCTTTGTTGGGGAGTCACAGAGAGGCCTGAACTGAGGCCAGAGCTGCCCTGTGCTCCCTGAGTGTGGGGTCTTGAGCAAATGGCCTCTCCCCTCTGGCTCTGGGTCTCCTCCTCTGGGGTTGTTCAGTGAAGACTGGAACTCAAGTGAGTTTTCCAGATGGATGGACTGCCACTTGAATCATCTCAAGCAGCTCCTGAATTCCAGGGAAGTGCCTGGGATTTGCCCTGGGAGGGGCCTCCTCTCCCAGTGCTTCAGGGCTAAGCTGAGAGGGCAGTTCATGGGCCTGGCCTCTAGGGAAGGAGGGCTCTGTGGGGACGTGGCCTGCTCTGGGAAAGCGGCCAGGAGTCGGGCAGGGCCTGGCTCCAGAGGAACGTGCAGGTTGGCTTGGGGCGTGGGGAATAGAAGAACACCTGTGCTGAAGGGCCAGTTTCAGACTTGGGGGAGTGACAGCTGGGGAAAGCAGGCCTTGCCTTCAAGGGCAGCCACTGGAGACCACCACAGAGGTTGGGTGGCCCTCTCACCAGGGTCCTTGACTGCAGAAAGCACACAGGGTCTGGTGGCTGAAGAGGAGGCTCCGTAGTGCCATTTTCAGAGCATGAGCAAGGCTGGCCCTGGGGACAGTCAGGAATCCCAAGATGTGGGCACAGCATGGCCTTTCTTCTCTAGCAGTTTTGCCACTGTGGCTGGCAGGGAACCCAATAGTGTGGGCTGGGGTTGTGGGAGAGATGGAATGGGGGAGGTGTGTATGGAGAAGAGGAGATGGGGACTGCGGGGCAAGTGGATGGGAGGGGAAGTTAGGGGAGGTGATGGGGTGGGGGAGATGGGACAGGGTCGGGGAGGGGGATGGGAGAGGTAGAGTGAGGGAGGGGAGGGGGAAATTGGGGGGAAGTGGGGAAGGTGGGGGAGGGAAATGGGGGGGTAGATGGAGGTAGGGGAGGTGGATGGGGGGAGGAAGGAGGACAGGGTGGGGGCATTTCTAGGCCCAGGCAAGACAGCCCTAAGACAAGCCTGACAATCTCCATTTCCTTTCCACCCGCATGCTCTGTGACTTAAAGAGTAACTGGGAAAGTAGATGCAGAACTCTCAGGACAACACAGAAGGGAAGCAGATTTCACATTCATTGACAGCTGAGGCGTGGGTGAGGTGGTGGTCCCATGAGGTGGAGGCTCAGGGTTGGGTCCTTTCTCTGTAGAAAGCCCATATGCCCTGACCCATGGGCCTCTGTTGTGCCCAGACTCAGCGGGTCTCGGGCACAGGCTCTGCAGGTGGCTCTGATGTCCTGGGGTCTGGCCACAGAGGCCAGTGGTGCACTTCACAGTACAAGGGCTGCAGGTGGTCGTGGCCCAGCTTTGTGGTGCTGCTCTGACCTCACGCCCTGCTGGAGGACAGGCCTCCTTCTCCTGAGCAGGTGGGTAGGTGTCCCTCCTGACTGACAGGAAGCAGCTTGCCCCCCTCACCCCAGAAGGAAAGTGGGTCCTCGGTGTCCTTCTCAATGAGTTCATCCCCACTTGAGAGGAAACTTTCCAGGTTTGGGAAAGCCATGCTGCCTCTTGAATTACAACTGTCTCCTTTGCAGGGTAAATTTCACTCCTTTGCTGGATGCGGGGTGGAGCCTCAAAGAAATCTGGGAAAGTGACAGCCTCATTCATCCAGACAACATACATGGTGGGCCTTGAGAGGTCTGTACTAGGAGATGACTGGGAGGAAGGGATTGGACCTGAAAAGCTCCAAATTCTGTAAGAGGTTGAGCACCTGCAGGCAGAGTGGCAGAGAGCATCCCCCAAGCCTGATGTTTCCAGGGCCAGGGCTGGGCACAGCGGAGCAAATGAATGGGTGTGGTCAGGGTCTGATGGAGCTGAGTTCTGGCTCCAAGCTGAGCCACGGCCCCTGCGATCTGAGTGCTGACGTGGTGTGCAGTCACTTTCAGGGGGAAGCACAGCTCAGAGGAGCACCTGGTAATGCAAGTGCTCCTGGCCCATCTCCAGTGAACAGGCTGGGACATCTGTGTAAATGTAGCTGGGCCTGGTGAGGTGGCCATGGGTGTGTGGCTGCAGCTCTATGGGCACTATCTGGGGCCATGTGATTTTGGCCTTTTACTCGCTTACCAGAGTCTGCAGCAGCGAATACACCAGCTGCCCTCAGATGTCCAGCTGCCCACATAGCCCTGCCCAGGGCATTGCACAAGGAAGCCTCTTGTTACCTTTCATATACAGTTAATTTTATGTGTTAATTTAACTGGGCCAGGGTGTGACCATATACTCGATCAAACATGGTTCCGGGTGTTTCTGGGAGGGTATTTCTGGATAAGATTAACATTTGCATCTAGGCTGAGAAAAGCAGATTGCCCTCCCCAGTATGGGTGGGCCTCATCCAATCAGCTGAAGGCCTGGTAGAACAAAAAGGCAAAGTAAGAGAGAATTTCTCTGGCCTGACTATTGGGCTGGGACATTAGTCTTTTTTTTTTTGCCTTTGGACTCGGACTGAAACATTGGCTTTTCTTGGGTCTTGAGACTGTCAACATTCAGACTGGAACTTCCACCATCACTTTTCCTGGGACTCAGACCAGAACTACAGCAACAGCTCTCCTGGGTCTCCAGCTAGCTGTCTGCAGATCTTGGGTCTTGTCAGCCTCCATGATCATATGAGCCAATTCCTTATAATAAAGCTTTCTGTATGTGTACCTATACCCTATTGGTTCTGTTTCTCTGAAGATCCCTGGCTAATGCACTCAGTATTCATCATCACTGAGATTCATGGACCTTGTGCTTGCTCCCTGCTGGGACCTGGGACAAAGATGCAAAGCTGCCCTTTATGCTCAGGCATTAGGATGGGACAGTGGACAGGCCTGGTCACCCTATAAAAAGGCATGGCTTTATGTGGGAGGTCACTGCAGGCCCAGTCGTGGCAGGAGCAATACTTAGCTGACACCCCTGAGTGTTTAAGGGCTTATAAAGCCTTTTAAATCCTAGCAAAGACATTTGCACTAACTGATGACCTAAGGTTAATTTGGATTTCTTGGGAGAAGCCTAAAATAGGATAGCTTAATAGAGGAGTTTAGATGTATTTTGGATGGAGAGCTGAGTTCTTTTACTCCTGCACAATTTGAGTCTCAGATGGTATTAGTCATGTTATTTCCTGGGTATGGAGGGGTGGAAAGGAAAGGGAATGATTGGGGCTGACAAAAATTTTTATTTTAAAGAGGTGCTACTGCACCGTGTGAGCTTGAGACAAGATCTGTCTAAAAACAAAGGAAACAAAAAAATGTATATTTGAACCTGAAAGTTGGGGTTGTGGGGGTGGCAGGCCCAGCAGCCTTCACATTTAGAAAGAATATGCTTGGAAATCCTTTCAGGAGGAGCTGTGTACGACATTAACACACACACGCGTGCATGTGCACACACACACGTGCACACACACGCACGTGCGCACACACACGCACACAAACATACACGGACATGCACAAACACGCACACACAAACACACGTGTGCACACACGAGCACAAACACACATGCATGTGCACACACACAAGCTCTCTCACACATGCACATGCACACATGCACATGCACGCACACATGCATACACACATACATAGCCCACCTACAGTATTTACACGTCGATACTGCACTTCTAAAAGCATTTGAAATTTGCAGGCACACGGTGATGTGAGTCTGGGAACTTGTGACAATCTCCATGTAAAACCCGTATTTGGGTAACAGACCTTTCTACAAGAGCAGTTGATGACACTGCAGACAACAGGGTGAGAGACAGGAGACTTTGGGGGTTCTGGTGACACCACGGCTATCAGAGAAAAGTGAGCCTGAGAACTGCCAGCATGAATGCAAAAGTCAAAGGGAGAGCCAAGGGTTGGCTCTGTCTCCAGTCAGATCAGAATGGAAAGCTCTGGGTATTTCTGTGCCCAGGCCTGTGGCTTTGCAGCCATCCTCAGAGCACACTCCTGCCCTCCCTCAGGGCATTTAGTTCACTCTCACTGACCCAGAGCTAAAATGCCTTCTTCCCTGAAATATAACAAGAGGGAAGCCTGACTTTGGCCTTGGTTGTGCCCTTCTGGCCACTTCCTCCAGCCAACAGCAAAGCTCCTGTTTTGTGTGGCTGTTGGCTCCTGCTGTGCACTGAGTCCCACTAAATAGTTTATGAGAAATGGCTATTTTTATGTGAGGAGAAAAGGCCAGTTCCTGGAAAGCTGGGGCAGCCGTAATGTCAGGTGGATGAAACAATCACTCCAGGAAGCCGCTGCCCCCAGGGACGGTCCTCACTGCACTGAATCCACTGCCCAGCCACCTGTAGAAGTGGCACGGGGCGGGGGCTTCTGTCGGGAGAAGATGACTTATCTCCAGTCCACATTCACTGCTGTTCACCTTTTGACATTTAAGAAGGAAATCCTGAACTGGAGAGGAGACCGGAGAGGGGCATTTGATGTGGCATGGTAAACTGATTCTCAAAGTGGGTCCGCGGGAGGGAATGGGTTAGAAATGCATGTTCTCGGACCCACCCACCTGCTGAGTGGGAACCTCAGGGGTGGGGCTGGGACCTTCGCATTGCCAGCCCTTCCTCAGCTCAGAACACCCCTGCCCCACAACCAAGCCCTTTCCTGAAGAGACCTAGCTGGCTCCCTATCTGTTAGCTTTTCTCTATTGTACCGGTTCACCACATTCTTTATTTCTTTAATAGGACTGATCACAATTTGTATTCATTTTCTATGGTGACTGCATTGATTCTCATCTATAAGCTCATCAGCTTAAAGGGCGGCAGGGCTGTCTCTCAGTCGCCAATGTTTATCTGGCACCTCACGCCCTGCCAGGCACAGGTTGCGGGCTCATATTTTCTGACTATGAATGCATATGTGAATTTTCTTAGTTTCTCATTCACAATTTGGAGGTAGACTCTGCTTCAGAGAGCCATGGCTAGGATGATGGCAGGCAGTGCCTGTAACTCACCTAGCCAGTGTCCCTTCTATTAGAGACCTCTAATAAATGCTGGGGACCTTCCTTTCCATCACACGAGGCAGGGAAAGAAAACAGTGGTATAAAAGACAGACCGCAGCTCTCAGGGTAGTAGTTCTGGGTCAGTGAGAGTGAACTAAATGCCCTGAGGGAGGGCAGGAGGGTGCTCTGAGGATGGCTGCAAAGCCACAGGCCTTGGGCATGGAAATGCCCAGAGCTTTCCATTCTGATCTGACTGAAGATGGAGCCAGCCCTTGGCTCTCCCTTTGACTTTTGCATTCATGCTGGCAGTTCTCAGGTTCACTTTTCTCTGATAGCCGTGGTGTCACCAGAACCCCCAAAGTCTCCTGTCTCTCACCCTGTTGTCTGCAGTGTCATAAACTGCTCTTGTAGAAAGGTCTGTTACCCAAATACGGGTTTTACATGGAGATCGTCAAGTAAGCAAGCTTGTGCCACAGCTTACATCCTGTTCAATTCTGTATCCCCGTCCTGAGTCAGGGCCTTTCTTTTTCTTTTTATAACGTTTTTATTGGAGTATAACTGCTTTATAATTGTGTGTTAGTTTCTGCTTTATAACAAAGTGAATCAGCCATACATATACATATATCCCCATATCTCCGCCCTCTTGTGTCTCCCTCCCACCCTCCCTATCCCACCCCTCTAGGTGGTCACAAAGCACTGAGCTGATCTCCCTGCGCTATGAGGCTGCTTCCCACTAGCTATCTATTTTACATTTGGTACTGTATATAAGTCCATGCCACTCTCTCACTTCGTCCCAGCTTACCCTTCTCCCTCCCTGTGTCCTCAAGTCCATTCTCTGCATCTGCGTCTTTATTCCTGTCCTGCCCCTAGTTTCTTCAGGACCATTTTTTTTTAGATTCCATATATATGTGTTAGCATATGGAATTTGTTTTTCTCTTTCTGACTTACTTCACTCTGTATGACAGACTCTAGGTCCATCCACCTCGCTACAAATAACTCAATTTCGTTTCTTTTTATGGCTGAGTAATATTCCATTATATATATATGCCACATCTTCTTTATCCATTCATCTGTCAATGGACACGTAGGTTGCTTCCATGACCTGGCTATTGTAGATAGTGCTGCAATGAACATTGTAGTACATGTATTTTTTGTATTATGGTTTTCTCAGGGTATATGCCCAGTAGTGGGATTGCTGGATCATATGGTAGTTCTATTTTTAGTTTTTTAAGGAACCTCCATACTGTTCTCCACAGTGGCTGTATCAAGTTACACTCCCACCAACAGTGCAAGAGGGTTCCCTTTTCTCCACACCCTCTCCAGCATTTATTGTTTGTAGATTTTTTTATGATGGACATTCTGACCAGTGTGAGGTGATACCTCACTGTAGTTTTGATTTGCATTTCTCTAATGAGTAGTGATGTTGAGCATCCTTTAATTTTCATGTACAAACACACGAGCAGCACACTTAGTATTTCTCTTTGCAAATAAAAATGCCACCTTGGGGCTGTTCCTCAGAGACAAAAAAAAAATGTCTCCCTCCCTTGGCCATTGTGACATGTAAGAAAATCTTATGTCAAAGGCACAATGCACGTTATCACTAAAGGAATGTTGACTCCAAAGCATGTGCTACAGAATGCAACTGGATCAGGATTCCAGAAATGGAAAGACCTATAGGCTGACATCCAAGCTAGGCCTTGAAGGCCAAGGAAGGTTTGCATAAGGGGAGAGTGAAGAGGAAAAAAAATGCAAAATTGACAGAAGGAACTGCCTGCAGCAAGCCAGAATTTGGGCGAAAGTGTGTTGTGGGCTGATTGGGCCATAGGGGCACCAACCTTTCTGGAGGACAGGGCATGTGTCGGGGGAGTTGGGAAGACAGGGATTTTGGAGGGACACTGGGGCCACACTTAGTGCTTTACTTAAAGGATACCCACAGTGGAGTTCTCAGAAGTTAGTGAGGTGGGCCCTCTGCAGATGGGGCAGGCATGCCAGGGAGAGCTCTGGGGGGTTCAGTCTGGCAGACATGGTCTTGTTGAAACAGTGGGAATACTGAGGAAGGGTCATGGGAAAGGACTTTCAGGAAAATAAAGGAAAGACCTTAGCATCTGTGGAAATAGGAGCAGGACGGGCAGCTTCAGGATGACCAGGGGAAGACCCCAGAGGGTGACCTCAGGCCCACAGGGTGACAGTGGAGCTGGAGCTGATGGTGGGAGCCGTGGGAACTTGTGTCGAGGTCAGGTGGGCTGTGCCAGTGTGGGCTGCCTGCAGACCGTGGGGAATTTGGAGATGACTTACAAGAAGAAATCAGGGCTCATGATGGAGAAGTCTGGAATCTCTTGCATTGAATCCACATTTCAGTTTGGGGAGAGTCATCACGGTAACAATGTTGAGTCTTCTGTCCCTCAAATCTGGTATATCTCTCATTTATTTAACTTTTCTTCAATTTCTTTCAGTATTATTTTGTAGCTTTCAGTCTTCTTTTCCAAATACTACATGCATGTTTTAACTTGATAAAATAAAAAAAAATTAATAGTTTTTGGATGAAATTAATTTGCTGGAAAAGCTCAGCAGGTTCTGTTAGAGAAGATACCCCAGTCTTTAGCTCTGATCATAAGAAATGCATCTTCTTTATGGGACCGTCCCTCTTCGGATCCCCCCAAACCAGAGCATGCTGACCCCTTTGTTAGACCCCCTGCCTCACTGAGCATATTGCCATGACCAGGCCCAGGTGTGGGTGATAATTCAGACTGTTAGAGAGTTGTGAGGGGTCAGGGCAGGCCCCCTGGCGAGGTGACCTCTGAGCAGGTCTGTAAAGGCATGTGCACTCCCGGCAAGGGCACAGTCGGGGAGCGATGGAGCCTGGGGCCCAGCTGATCTCAGCTGTGCCAACAGGTTCAGCGTTGTGGGTTACAGTCAGTGAGAAGGAGGGCGGCTCAAGGAGGTGGGAGTGGTAGGCAGAGTCCCCAGGCATCACCACAGGAGCAGGTGGGTGACATCAAACCAAGGCACTTCTTATAGATCCAGGGCTGAGGACACCCAGCCTCCTGTGGTGAATGAGTGGATGGCACCCCCGGGACCTTCTCAGCCACGTCAGCATCTGAATCTTGTTCTAAATGGATTTTAATGGGAGAGGGACATGCTCTGACTCAAGATGTTTATGGTCTCTCTTGTTGAGAATGGAGTGTGAGAGTTGAAGCAGGGCCCACGGGGGTGTCGAATTGGACTCACCCATCTCCCTGAGAAGCGAACATTGAGCAGGTGAGGATGTTCAGGTAGAGGCATCTGCATGTCTGACTCCCAAACTTTTGGGGCTCACTCTTAAAAACCATGAAAAACCCTGAGACTTTTGTTTGTGTGGGTGTATCTAACAATATTTACTACATGAGCTATCAAAACTAAAACAATCTTAAAACACAAGAATTCACTTACATGCACTTGCTTGCTGGAGTGATGGACTTGTTAACACATCATGTGGCCTCTGGAAATGTCCACTGCCCACCTGTGCACACTCATGTGAGAATGAAAGGGGCATATCGCATACTATTATTATGAAAACAGTCTTGACTTTATCCGGCCCTGAGAAGGTCTTGGGGAGCCCCCAGGGACTCCCAGGCCACACTTGAAAACTGGAGATTTAGGCCAGTGCTTCCTACCCCTCAGGAGTTGTCTCGGGGGTTGGAACAAGGGCCTCTTCCACTGTGGCCAGGGCAAACCTCTTGGCCAGCTCAGTAGGGCCATGGGCCCTGTCTCTTATTTTTTTTCTTTTAATTTATTTATTATTTATTTATGGCTGTGTTCGGTCTTCATTTCTGTAGGAGGGCCTTCTCTAGTTGTGGCAAGCGGGGCCCACTCTCCATCGCGATGCTCAGGCCTCTCACTGTCGTGGCCTCTCTTGTTGCGGAGCACAGGCTCCAGACGCACAGGCTCGGTAGTTGTGGCTCACGGGCCCAGTTGCTCCGTGGCATGTGGGATCTTCCCAGACCAGGGCTCGAACCCATGTCCCCTGCACTGGCAGGCAGACTCCCAACCACTGCGCCACCAGGGAGACCCGGCCCTGCCTCTCTTAGGAGGTCGTGAAAGTGAAGTGTCAGGTGCCCAAGGGCCCCACCCTCCTCTCTATACAGGTTCTGAAATTGAGGAATCACAGATGCGGCTGATCGGAACCTCACTGCCATCTTCCTCCTGACAAGGGCTACGTTAGGGACGAGGCTTGGGGTGACAGCCTATGAGCCTTCTAATGGGCCCCAGCATTGGGCAGAACTGCTGGGCTCCTGTGGGCTGGGCCAGGCCTCACTGTGCAGTGAGTAGGCCCCGCTTGGAGCAGGGAGAGGTGCAGAGGGCCTGGCCTGCATGTGCCCCTGTGTTCTCCCCGCTCTCCCCACCACCCCGGGCCGAAAGCAGAGAAGCTGGGACATCTGTTTTGCTCCCTGTGTCCCTTGGGTCAATTGACAGCTAACTGAAGTCTGCCTGCCTTCTCAGGCACTGGATTCGTTTTCTTCCCAGTTTGAGTCCGGGGCTGCATCCTGCCTGTAATGCAGCCGAGAAAGTGCCTTTGCTGTTGTTGACGTTGGGGGCAGCCTGTGGTCCCCTGTGTCCCAGCAGCCGCTGCGTCCTGCCTGTGCTGTGGTGTGTGGCTTTCCCAGCTCCTGACATTCGGACCCCAACGGCTTCTACCTCTGGAGAATTTCTCACAACTCAAGTCCACCTGGAGGACCCATTGTGTATTTTCCAAGGGTGTGTGTATGTGTGTGTGCTCTCACAAATGCCCATTTTACCATCTTGGTGTAGTTTCTGAGTTGAGTTTTTTTTAAGTAAAATATATGTCCTGGAGGAGTTGAGTCTCTCATTTTCACAAGGTTGTGAATGACTCTAATGAATGAGCTGGTTGTTTCTCCTGAGAGCGGCTTCTCTCAGGAGCACATGGGATGGGACAGGAGGAGACTGGATGGATTTGGGAGCCTGGTTGTGGGGACCTGCAGAGGGGCGTGGCATCCTGTAAGAAGCAAGAGCTCTCCCCTTGGCAGGCACCGGGAAGGCCAGCTCTGGGCCATCCCCTACCCTTGAAGCTTTTCCCTGTGAATGAAATGACTTTGGTTCTCTTTTCTTACTGACCTTACTGTTCAATCCTTCTGACTGAAACAGCTGTCCTGGGAAGGGAAGCCCAAGTCTCCCCAAGAAACTGGTCATTTCTCATCAGGACCACAAATCTGAAGACTCTTTCTTCCTGCTGGGACTCTGAATGGCCCCTCGTGAGCTCAGCACACAGTCTGTGGCAGTGTGGTCTCTCATCACTGAGAAGGCCTGCCTTTCAGGACATGGCTGTCTGTGTCTCTATCCATCAGGTTTAAAAAGATAAATAAAGGAATTTCATGCTCCTTATAAACCCAGAAACAGCAGTGATTCCCATGAAGTGTATATAAGCTTCTGGCCATGGCAAGAGGGAGTCACTTACTAGCTCAGTGTAGAGCACTTAAGGGATGTCTCAGTGTGTATGTACTTTTGCACAGATGGAAGCCATAGGTGGGTACTGTTTTGTGCTCTGAACTTTTTTTTTACATCACAGTATGTGCTGGACACAGTTCCACATCAGCACATGTAGATTCATCTGGTTTCTTAAGAGACCACAGTGTATTCTATAGTATGGATTGTGATTTATTTATCCAGTCTTCCCTGGATGGATGTCTGTCTACTTGTCTCCAGCAGAAATGTGACATATTTGACTGTAAGATCACAAAATTGTACTGGAGTAAGGAAATGCCTCCAGATGGTAACCCAGGTCCACAGGAACAAATGCAGAATCATAAAACGGGGAGTAAAGGGTTAATAGAACCACTCCATTACTGTATACATGATCTCCCTTCTTCGTATAAAGACATTAAACAACCCAATTAAAAAATGAGGAAAGGATCTGACTAAATATTTCTCCAGTGAAGATATAAAAGTGGTCAATAAACACATGAAAAGATGCTCAATGTCATTAGCTAACAGGGAAATACAAATCAAAATCACAAGGAGCTATCACTTCACACCTGCAAGGATGACTGTCATCAAAAAGACAGATAATAACAAATGTTGGTGAGGACACAGAGAAATTGGAATCATCATTCCCTGTTAGTGGGAATATACAATGGTACAGCTCCTCTGGAAAACAGTCTGGCAGCTCCTCAAAAGGTTGAACATAGAGTTAACATGTGACCAGTCAATTTCACTTCTTAGGCTACATGTAAGACACAGGAAACACATGTCCACACAAAAATGTGTACACCCCTGTGAGTAGCAGGATTATTCAGAATAGACAGAAAGGGAAAGTGACTCAACTGATGGATGGATAAGTAAAATGTGGCATGCTCATATGATGGTGTATTATTCAGAAATAAAAATTAATGAAGCACTGATACATGCTACAGCATGGATGAATCTTTTCTTTTTTTTTCCTAGTGCATGTATTTATTTATTTTATTATTATTATTTGTAACATCTTTATTGGAGTATAATTGCTTTACAATGGTGTGTTAGTTTCTGCTTTATAACAAAGTGAATCAGTTATACATATACATATGTTCCCATATCTCTTCCCTCTTGCATCTCCCTCCCTCCCACCTTCCCTATCCCACCCCTCTAGGTGGTCACAAACCACCTAGTTGATCTCCCTGTGCTATGTGGCTGCTTTCCATTAGCTATCTATTTTACGTTTGGCAGTGTATATATGTCCATGCCACTCTCTCACTTTGTCACAGCTTACCCTTCGCCCTCCCCATATCCTCAAGTCCATTCTCTAGTAGGTCTGTGTCTTTATTCCTGTCTTGCCCCTAGATTCTTCATGACCTTTTGAAAATTTTTTTTTCTTAGATTCCATATATATGTGTTAGCATATGGTATTTGTTTTTCTCTTTCTGACTTAACTTCACTCTGTATGACAGACTCTAGGTCCATCCACCTCACTACAAATAACTCAATTTCATTTCTTTTTATGGCTGAGTAATATTTCATTGTATATATGTGCCACATCTTCTTTATCCATTCATCTGTTGATGGACACTTAGGTTGCTTCCAGGTCCTGGCTATTGTAAATAGAGATGCAATGAACATTTTGGTACATGACTCTTTTTGAATTATGGTTTTCTCAGGGTACATGCCCAATAGTGGGACTGCTGGGTCATATGGTAGTTCTATTTGTAGTTTTTTAAGGAAACTCCACACTGTTCTCCATAGTGGCTGTATCAATTTCATTCCCACCAACAGTGCAAGAGTGTTCCTTTTTCTCCACACCCTCTCCAGCATTTATTGTTTCTAGATTTTTTGATGATGGCCATTTTGACCATTGTGAGATGATACCTCTTTGTAGTTTTGATTTGCATTTCTCTAATGATTAATGATGTTGAACATTCTTTCATGTGTTTGTTGGCAATCTGTATATCTTCTTTGGAGAAATGTCTATTTAGGTCTTCTGCCCATTTTTGGATTGGGTTGTTTGTTTTTTTGATATTGAGCTGCATGAGCTGCTTGTAAATTTTGGAGATGAATCCTTTGTCAGTTGCTTCATTTGCAAATATTTTCTCCCATTCTGAGGGTTGTCTTTTGGTCTTGTTTATGGTTTCCTTTGCTGTGCAAAAGCTTTGAAGTTTCCTTAGGTCCCATTTGTTTATTTTTGTTTTTATTTCCATTTCTGTAGGAGGTAGGTCAAAAAGGATCTTGCTGTGATTTATGTCATAGAGTGTTCTGCCTATGTTTTCCTGTAAGAGTATTATAGTGTCTGGCCTTACATTTAGGTCTTTAATCCATTTGGAGTTTATTTTTGTGTATGGTGTTAAGGAGTGTTCTAATTTCATACGTTTACATGGACCTGTCCAGTTTTCCCAGCACCATGTATTGAAGAGGCTGTCTTTTCTCCACTGTATGTTCTTGCCTCCTTTATCAAAGATAAGGTGACCATATGTGCGTGGCTTTAGCTCTGGCCTTTCTATCCTGTTCCATTGATCTATCTTTCGGTTTTTGTGCCAGTACCATACTGTGTTGATTACTGTAGCTTTGTAGTATAGTCTGAAGTCAGGCAGCCTGATTCCTCCAGCTCCATTTTTCGTTCTCGAGATTGCTTTGGCTATTCAGAGTCTTTTGTGCTTACATATAAATTGTGAAATTTTTTGTTCTAGTTCTGTGAAAAATGCCAGTGGTAGATTGATAGGGATTGCACTGAATCTGTAGATTGCTTTGGGTAGTAGAGTCATTTTCACAATGTTGATTCTTCCAATCCAAGGAGGTGGTATACCTCTCCATCTATTTGTATCATCTTTAATTTCTTTCATCAGTGTCTTATAATTTTCTGCATACAGGTCTCCTTAGGAAGGTTTATTCCTAGATATTTTATTCTTTTAGTTGCAATGGTAAATGGGAATGTCTTCTTAATTTCACTTTCAGATTTTTCATCATTAGTGCATAGGAATGCCAGAGATTTCTGTGCATTAATTTTGTATCCTGTTACTTTACGAAATTCATTGATTAGGTCTAGTAGTTTTCTGGTAGCATTTTTAGGATTCTCTATGTATAGTATCATGTCATCTGCAAACAGTGACAGCTTTACTTCTTCTTTTCTGATTTGGATTCCTTTTATTTCTTTTTCTTCTCTGATTGTGTGGCAAAAACTTCCAAAACTATGTTGAATAATAGTGGTGAGAGTGGGCAACCTTGTCTTGTTCCTGATCTTAGTGGAAATGGTTTCAGCTCTTCACCATTAAGGACGATGTTGGCTGTGGGTTTGCCATATATGGCCTTTATTATGTTGATGGGAGTTCCCTCTATGCCTACTTTCTGCAGGGTTTTTATCATAAATGGGTGTTGAATTTTGTTGAAAGCTTTCTCTGCATCTGTTGAGATGATCATATGGTTTTTCTCCTTCAATTTGTTAATATGGTGTATCAGGTTGATTGATTTGCGTACATTGAAGAATCCTTGCATTCCTGGAATAAGCCCCACTTGATCATGGTGTATGATCCGTTTAATGTGCTGTTGGATTCTGTTTGATAGCATTTTGTTGAGTATTTTTGCATCTATGTTCATCAGTGATATTGGCCTGTAGTTTTCTTTCTTTGTGACATCTTTGTCAGGTTTTGGTATCAGGGTGATGGTGGCCTCGTAGAATGATTTTGGGAGTGTTCCTCCCTCTGCTATATTTTGGAAGAGTTAGAGAAGGATAGGTGTTAGCTCTTCTCTAAATGTTTGATAGAATTCGTCTGTGAAGTCAACTGGTCCTGGGCTTTCGTTTGTTGGAAGATTTTAAATCACAGTTTCAGTTTCAGTGCTTGTGACTGGTCTGTTCATATTTTCTATTTCTTCCTGGTTCAGTCTCAGCAGGTTGTGCATTTCTAAGAATTTGTCCATTTCTTCCAGGTTGTCCATTTTATTTGCATAGAGTTGCTTGTAGTAATCTTTCATGATCCTTTGTATTTCTGCAGTGTCAGTTGTTACTTGTCCTTTTTCATTTCTAATTCTATTGATTTGAGCCTTCTCCCTTTTTTTCTTGATGAGTCTGGCTAATGGTTTATCAATTTTGTTTATCTTCTCAAAGAACCATCTTTTAGTTTTATTCATCTTTGCTATCGTTTCCTTCGCTTCTTTTTATTTTTTTCTGATCTGGTCTTTATGATTTCTTTCCTTCTGCTAACTTTGGGGTTTTTTTGTTCTTCTTTCTCTAAATGCTTTAGGTTCAAGGTTAGGTTGTTGATTAGAGATGTTTCCTCTTTCTTAAGGTAGGATTGTATTTCTATAAACTTCCCTGTTAGAACTGTTTTTGCTGCGTCCCATAGGTTTTGGGTCATCGTGTCTCCATTGTCATTTGTTTCTAGGTATTTTTTGATTTCCTCTTTGATTTCTTCAGTGATCACTTGGTTATTAAGTAGTGTATTGTTTAGCCTCCATGTGTTTGTATTTTTTACAGATTTTTTCCTGTAATTGATATCTAGTCTCATAGTGTTGTGGTCGGAAAAGATACTTGATATGATTTCAATTTTCTTAAATTTACCAAGGCTTGTTTTGTGACCCAAGATATGATCTGTCCTGGAGAATGTTCCATGAGCACTTGAGAAAAATGTGTATTGTGTTGTTTTTGGATGGAATGTCCTATAAATATCAATTAAGTCCATCTTGTTTAATGTATCATTTAAAGCTTGTGTTTCCTTATTTATTTTCATTTTGGATGATCTGTCCATTGGTGAAAGTGGGGTGTTAAAGTCCCCTACTATGATTGTGTTACTGTCGATTTCCCCTTTTATGGCTGTTAGTATTTGCCTTATGTATTGAGGTACTCCTACGTTGGGTGCATAAGTATTTACAATTGTTGTATCTTCTTGGATCGATCCCTTGATCATTATGTACTGTCCTTCTTTGTCTCTTGTAATAGTCTTTATTTTAAAGTCTCTTTTGTCTGATATGAGAATTGCTACTCCAGCTTTCTTTTGATTTCCATTTGTATCAAATATCTTTTTCCATCCCCTCACTTTCAGTCTGTATATGTCCCTTGGTCTGAAGTGGGTCTCTTGTAGACAGCACATATATGGGTCTTGTTTTTTTTTAATCCATTCAGCCAGTCTATGTCTTTTGGTTGGAGCATTTAATCCACTTACATTTAAGGTAATTATCAATATGTATGTTCCTATTCCCATTTTCTTAATTGTTTTGGGTTTGTTATTGTAGCCTTTTCCTTCTGTTGTGTTTTCTGCCTCGAGAAGTTCCTCTAGCATTTGTTAGAAAGCTTGTTTGGTGACGCTGAATTCTCGTAGCTTTTGCTTGTCTGTAAAGGTTTTAATTTCTCCATCAAATCTGAATGAGATCCTTGCTGGGTAGAGTAGTCTTGGTTGTAGGTTCTGCTCCTTCATTTCTTTAAATATTTCCTTCTGGCTTGCAGAGTTTCTGCTGAAAGATCAGCTGTTAACCTTATGGGGATTCCCTTGGATTCCCTTGTGTGTTATTTGTTGTTTTTCCCTTGCTGCTTTTAATATGCTTTCTTTGTATTTAGTTTTTGACAGTTTGATTAATATGTGTCTTGGCGTTATTTGTTGTTTTTCCCTTGCTGCTTTTAATATTTTTTTCTTTGTATTTAATTTTTGATAGTTTGATCAATATGTGTTGTCGCATGTTTCTCCTTGGATTTGTCCTGTATGGGACTCTCTGTGCTTCCTGGACTTGATTAACTATTTCCTTTCCCATATTAGGGAAGTTTTCAACTATGATCTCTTCAAATATTTTCTTACTCCCTTTTTCTCTTCTTCTTCTGGGACCCCTATAATTCGAATGTTGGTGCATTTAATGTTGTCCCAGAGGTCTCTGAGACTGTCCTCAGTTCTTTTCATTCTTTTTTCCTTATTCTGCTCTGCAGTAGTTATTTCCACTGTTTTATCTTCCAGGCCACTTATCCGTTCTTCTCCCTCAGTTATTCTGCTATTGATCCCTTCTTGAGAATTTTTAATTTCATTTATTGTGTTGCTCAGCATTGTTTGTTTGCTCTTTAGTTCTTCTAGGTCCTTGTTAAACGTTTCTTGTATTTTCTCTATTCTATTTCCAAGATTTTGGATCATCTTTACTATCATTATTATGAATTCTTTTTCAGGTAGACTGCCTATTTCCTCTTCACTTGTTAGGTGTGGTGGGTTTTTACCTTGCTCCTTCATCTGCTGTGTGTTTTTCTGTCTTCTCATTTTGCTTAACTTACTGTGTTTGGGGTCTCCTTTTCACAGGCTGCAGGTTCATAGTTCCCCTTGTTTTGGTGTCTGTCCCCAGTGGCAAAGGTTGGTTCAATGGGTTGTGTAAGCTTCTTGGTGGAGAGGGCTAGTGCCTATGTTCTGGTGGATGAGGCTGGATCTTGTCTTTCTGGTGGGCAGGTCCACATCTGGTGGTGTGTTTTGGGCTGTCTATGGCCTTATTATGATTTTAGGCAGCCTCTCTGCTAATGGATGGGGCTGTGTTCCTGTCTTGCTAGTTGTTTGGCATAGGATGTCCAGCACTGTAGCTTGCTGGTTGTTGAGTGAAGCTGGGTCTTGGCATTGAGATGGAGATCTCTGGGAGATTTTTGCCATTTGGTACTATGTGGAGCTGGGAGGTCTCTTGTGGGCCAGTGTCCTGAAGTTGCCTCTCCCACCTCAGAAGCACAGCACTGACTCCTGGCTGTAGCACCTAGAGCCTTTCATCCACACGGCTCAGAATAAAAGGGGGAAAAATAGAAAGAAAGATGAAAAAATAAAATAAAGGAAAATAAGGTAAAATAAAATAAAGTTATTAAATTAAAAAATAAAAAAACATTAAGAAAAAAAATTAAAAAGTTAAAAAAAAAGAAAAATAAACGGACGGACAGAACCCTAGGACAGATGGTGAAAGCAAAGCTATACAGACAAAATCACACACAGAAGCATACACATACACACTCACAAAAAGAGGAAAAAAAGTGGAAAAAATAATGTATCTTTGCTCCCAAAGTCCACCTCCTCAATTTGGGATGATTCGTTGTCTATTCAGGTATCCCACAGATGCAGGGTACATCAAATTGAGTGTGGAGCTTTAACCCGCTGCTTCTGAGGCGGCTGGGAGAAATTTCCCTTTCTCTTCTTTGTTCACACAGCTCCCGGGGTTCAGCTTTGGATTTGGACCCACCTCTGCGTCTAGGTCGCCTGAGGGCGTCTGTTCTTTGCTCAGACAGGACGGGGTTAAAAGAGCAGCTGCTTCGGGGGTCTGGCTCACTCAGGCCGGGGTGAGGGAGGGGTACAGATGCGGGGCGAGCCTGCGGCGGCAGAGGCCGACGGGACGTTGCACCAGCCAGCGGCGCGCCGTGCGTTCTCCTGGGGAAGTTGTCCCTGGTCCCGGGACCCTGGCAGTGGCGGGCTGCAGAAGCTCCCGAGAGAGGAGGTGTGGATAGTGACCTGTGCTCGCACACAGGCTTCTTGGTGGCGGCAGCAGCGGCCTCAGCATCTCATGCCCGTTTCTGGGGTCTGTGCCGCAGCTCGTGCCCGTCTCTGGAGCTCCTTTAAGCAGCGCTCTTAATGCCCTCTCCTTGCACACCAGGAAACAAAGAGGGAAGAAAAAGTCTCTTGCCTCTTCGGCAGCTCCAGAGCTTTTCCCGGACTCCCTCCCGGCTAGCTGTGGCGCACTAGCCCCTGCAGGCTGTGTTCACGCCGCCAACCCCAGTCCTCTCCCTGCGATCTAAGCTCTGAAGCCCAAGCCTCAGCTCCCAGCCCCGCCCGCCCCGGCGGGTGAGCAGACAAGCCTCTCGGGCTGGTGAGTGCCAGTCGGCCCTGATCCTCTGTGCCGGAATCTCTCCGCTTTGCCCTCCGCGCCCCTGTTGCTGTGCTGTCCTCCGCGGCTCCTAAGCTTCCCCCCTCCGCCACCCGCAGTCTCTGCCCGCGAAAGGGCTTCTAGTGTGTGGGAACATTTCCTCCTTCACAGCTCCGTCCCACTGGTGCAGGTCCCGTCCCTATCCTTTTGTCTCTGTTTATTCTTTTTTCTTTTGCCCTACCCAGGTACGTGGGGGAGTTTCTTGCCTTTTGGGAGGTCTGAGGTCTTCTGCCAGCGTTCAGTGGGTGTTCTGTAGGAGTTGTTCCACGTGTCGATGTATTTCTGATGTATCTGTGGGGAGGAAGGTGATCTCCGCGTCTTACTCTTCCGCCATCGTTAAGCTCTCTCTCAGCATAGATGAACCTTGAAGTGATTATGCTAAGTGAAAGAAGTTAGTCCAGAAAGACCACATATTGGATAATTCACTTTATGTGAAACATCCAGAATGTGTGAATCTAAAGAGTCAGAAAATAGAGTAATGGTTGTCTAGGGCTGGAATGGGAGAGTTTAGGACAAAATGGGCAGGAACTGCTGATGGATATGGGATTTCTTTTGGGGATAATGAAAATGTTCTAAAAGTGATTGTGATAATGTTTGCACAAGCCTGTGAATATACTAAAAACCATTGAACTGTTCTGTTAAAATGAGTGAATTATATGGTATGTGAATTATATCTCAACAAGTTGCTATACATTATAATTAATAATAAACTGACCTAACATCTATCTATTTATGTCTATCAATCTGTCGTCTATCTATCCATCTCGTGTCAACATTGGCCTCATGACCAGTTGCTGAACTTAGGACTGTTTTCCATACATGTTTTCTCATTGGATGGTTTATATTTATGTATGTTTACCAGCTTTCCTCTGCTTTTTTCCCCCTACTGTTTTATTTAGGGTGGGCTATTGGTGTTAACGCTATGATTTAGCCCTTAGATTATTACAGGATACTGAGTCTCGGTTTTTATGGAGCTAGACGAGGAGAAAACATCTCTCAGCCATGATGCAGTGACAGATGGGACCGGGGTCTTCACTTCAAGGGAGAGGCGGATGTCTTCCTTTGATGTGGGGAGGGTCTCATTTCAAAGGAAAGGCAGATCAGTGCCGTTGTTTGGAGTGTGACTGCTGTGGGAATGGCACAGAAGGATGTTGAGAAACCACAGGGTGGCTGGGTGCATATGATAACTCCACTCTCCCTTCCTAGACTTTCTTCCTGCACAGCAGAGACAGGAAAGCTCAAATGCATGATTCTGAGATCCCTTTCGAGTCGGGCTTCTCTGTTCGACTTAGGTTTAAATGTCACGTGCTTTGGCCTTAGATTTGCAACCCAGAGGGCTGTGAAGGCTGCACTTCTGCTGCATCTGCTGTTTCTGCTGAGAATCATGGCAGTGGAGACGTTGCCTTGCTGGCAGAGGGATGAGCAGGGCAGGGTCCAGTCTCTGGGATTGTGAAGACTGACCGGCAGGACACAGGACACCCTTTCGACGGGTCACAGCAGGGTGGTGTGACCCTGCAGGTGGCAGCTGTCTTCCCTGTCAGACCACGTCCTGATCCTAGTGGCTTTCCAATGGAGGCAGCTTCTTGGTTGTGGCCTTCTCCGTCTTGGTGGTGGCAGGGTGGTGCTTTCTGATTGTGGAGCAGGCAGCAGCCCCTCCCTGACCCAGTCAGCTATGCTGCTTTGGGAGTTGTTCCCAAAAGCTCATCCTGGTGTCTGTTTCTCCAGTCCTGCCTGGGCTTCTGTGAGCCACTCAACAGCCCACGATGAATCTTTTTCTGTACTAAACCAGCTAGAGAGGATTCTAGTTTTTGTAACTGAACCCTGACCGATACAGTGAATTACATAAGTGGATTTCCTAACACTGAACCATTTTTGCATTACTGGAATGAACTCAACTTGGGTAGAGTGTGTTCTCCTTCTAAAATACTACTGAATTATATTTGCTAAGATGTTGACATTGCTTTCTTATGTAAGGCTGGTCTATTTCTGTTTCATATTAGTCAAATGTAAGTATTAGTATCTTGATGACCTTGAAAAAAAGAATCTGGAAGATTTCTTTCTTTGTTGTATTCTAGAAAAGATTGTTAGTGAAATTATTTATTCCTTGAAAATTTTCAAGATTTCCCACATAAAACTATCTAAATAAGGCATTTTGGGGTCCAGGTAGGTTTTAGCTAGCTTTGGCAATTTCTTCCATGGTTATTGACTTATTAGGTTTACAATTTCTTTTGATGTCACCTTGGCAAATATATGTTTACCTAAAAGTCTATTCTACAGTAGACTAATTGATCCATCTCATAAAGTTATTACTTCTGTTTAGTAATATAAATATGAATGGCTTACAAATTTTTCTCTGAATATTATTTTGTATGATTTTTTTTGTAACATATAGTTAGGTTTTCTTTATTAACCTGTTCTGAACTTCTTTCTATTTTAAGCAAATAACTTTATCTCACGTTTATGAACATATCAAATCAATTTGGTCTTAATTTTATCTCATATCTACTGTTTACTTAAAAATGTTTCTTTTGCTTTCTGTCTTTTGTTCCATAGTCTTCTTTGTCTTTTTGTTTACTTTGGTAATTTAGAATACATTTTTCTTATTTTTGTTATCTTTAAATGATGTCAAAACGTCTATATTTTGAGTTACCATTGTTAGAAGCAGCAACAAGAACAGTATTTATTGAAACCTCACTAAAAAGCATGAGCAAATTAGCTCATCTTTACCCCTTCTCATCTTTCATTCCTCCATCACCATGTGTAGACTTTTGTCCCTCTCCAGTATGGATATGTACAAGGTGGATATATTTTGAAAACATGAATGAGATTTAAAATTTTCTACTAATTAATATTAGTAAAACTAATAATTCTTATTAATCATGTTGTAGCCCTTACACATTAATTTTAAGCTATAAGTCTTTTTCACTGGGAAAGGAGAGAATTGTTTCAAGAGAGGGCATGACATAGAGAAGTTTCCAGTTGCCAGAAAGAAGAATCAGATAGACCTGATTCCAGGAAAATGGCCTGAGGGAAAACGAAGAGCAGTTGGTTAGCTATGTGTTTTCTGCTTTTGTTCTCTCCAGACAAAAATGATGCAGGTAAGGGGCTCTCAGAAGAGCGGATCCCAATTCCTTTTGGGTCTTTTGGGTCTTTTGGAGGATACCATCCAAGGAGGGCCTTGCATAAAGCTGGGAAAGCTTCAGTAGAGGGGAAATGTCAGTTTTGCATGTTTGGGCTGTGAGAGATGGTGTGGGCAATACCACATCCCATCCCCCCTCTCCTGCCCACTCTACCCTTGGTCCCACAGCACCATGAGTGAGTTGTAGAAGTTTCCCTTTCATGGGCTTCCCTGGTGGCGCAGTGGTTGAGAATCTGCCTGCCAATGCAGACAACACAGGTTCGAGCCCTGGTCTGGGAAAATCCCACATGCCATGGAGCAACTGGGCCCGTGAACCACAATTACTGAGCCTGCGCGTCTGGAGCCTGTGCTCCGCAACAACAGAGGCCGCGATAGTGAGAGGCCTGCGCACCGCGATGAAGAGTGACCCCCACTTGCCACAACTAGAGAAAGCCCATGCACAGAAATGAAGACCCAACACAGCCATAAATAAATAAATAAATACATTGTGTATTATTAAAAAAAAAAAAAAAAAAGAAGTTTCCCTTTCATCTCACTTGGAACAGAGAGAGGAGCTTAGGATTGAAAGTCAGCAAGCCTATGGTGGGTTGACATGGCAAAAGGCAAAATGACCTGGTGATATACATATTTTTTTTTGAAATATGCTTTAAAATTTTTAGATATAAAGCATATTTTTAGTTATTTTATTGGCATTGGTTTCTGATTTTGTCATCTGATTGACAGAGAATGTGGTCTACATGATATTGATTTTGGAGTATGTGTTGAGACTTCTTTTGTGGTCCAGTGGGTGGTCTCTTTTAGAAAACATTTCTTGCATACCTGAAATGCATTTTGCATTTTCCATTTGTTGGATGCAGGGTCCTGCATATGTCTCCTAGATTGGTATACTCAGCAGGATTCCTAACTTTTTTTTTTTTTTTTGGTCTGCTTCATTTTCTGAGAGAGTAATACAATCTCTTAGTATTATTGTATATTTTTCACTATCTCCTGGAAATTATGTTAATTTTTGTTTTAATTCTTTTGAGGCTATGCTGTTAGCTCTTCCCAAGGATAGTAGTATTATAAATTCTTGAGAAGTTATTCTTTTTATAATTAAGACTTTTTCTTACTCTTTTGCTTTACTGTCTGTAATGTCTGAGCTACCCAGTCTGTGGTATTCTGTTATGGGAGCCCCAGCAGGCTCATGTAACTATGATTAGCTTTATAAGAAACTGTTAAACTGTCTTCCAAAGTGGCTGTGCCATTTTGCATTCCCACCAACAATGAATGAGAGTTTCTGTTGTTCCACATACTCACCACCATTTGGATTTTAGCTATTTTAATAGGTGTGTAGTCTTATTGTTATTTTAATTTGTAATTCTATGATGACAAATTATGTTGATCATCTTTTCATATGCTTATTTGCCATCTGTATATCTTCCTTCATGAGATGTCTGTCCAGGTTCTGTAGTCATTTTTAAACAAGTAGTTTGTTTTATTAATACTGAATTTTAAGAGTATTTTTGGGTATACAAGCATACTCATTTTATTTTGCTTTACTTTATTGAGCTTCGCAGATATTGCATTTTTTACGAATTGAAGGTTTGTGGCAACTGGGCTCCGAGCAAGTATATCGGTGCCATTTTTCCAACATCGTTTGCTCACTTCATGTGTCTGTGTGACAATTTGGTAATTCTTGCAACATTTCAAACTTTTTCTTCATCATTATATTTGTTACAGTGATCTGTGATCAAAGATCTTTGCTGTCACTATTGCAAAAGGATTGACTCACTAATGCTCAAATGATAACATTTTTAGCAAGAAAGTATTTTTAATTAAAGTATGTATATTCTCTATTTAGACATAACACTGTTACACACTTAATAGACTACATAAATTTTATGTGCACTGGGAAACCAAAAAATTCTTGTGACTGGTGACTGACTTTATTGCCATATTTGCTTTATTGGGATGGTCTGGAATGGAACTTGTAATATTTCCAAGGTATGCCTGTGCTTGGGGTTTGAGTCCTTTACCAGACATGTGTTTTGCAAATGGTTTATCTGTTACTCTCTTAACAATGTCTTTTGCAGAGCAGAAGTTTTAAATTTTAATATAGTCTAAGTTTTTTTTTTCATAGACTGTGCTTTTGGTCTATCTAAAAACTCATTACCAAACCCCAAATCACCTAGAATTTTTCTTATCTTTTCTTCTAGAAATTTTATAGTCTTACATTTTAGGTCTTTGATCTTAGTGTTAATTTTTGTGAAAGGTGTAAGGTATGTGTTAGTTTCATTATTTTTTGTGCATGTTAGATTTCATTAATGAACATCCAGTTGTTTCAGCATCATTTGTTAAAAAAGACTATCATTTCTCCACTAAATTCCTTTGGTAATTTATTAAAGACCAGTTGACTATATTTGTGTCAGCTATTTCTAGGCTCTCTATTCTGTTCCATTGACTGTCTATTCTTTCATCAGTACCATGCTGTCTTGATTACAGTAGCTCTATAGTAAGTATTTAAATCAAGTAGTATCAGTCCTTCAACTTTGTTCTTCTTCTGCTGCTGCTCCTCCTCTACTTCCTATTCCTCCTCTTTCGTGTTAAATACTGTTTTGGCTATTTTAGATCTTTCGCTATTCCCTATAAACTTTAGACCCCGACACTATAGTTTGCTGACATTTTTTTTTTTTTTTTTTTTTTTGCCGTACGCGGGCCTCTCACTGCTGTGGCCTCTCTCACTGCGGAGCACAGGCTCCGGACACGCAGGCTCAGCGGCCATGGCTCACAGGCCTAGCTGCTCCGCGGCACGTGGGATCTTCTCGGACCGGGGCACGAACCCGTGTCCCCTGCATCGGCAGGCGGACTCTCAACCACTGCACCACCAGGGAAGCCCTTTGCTGACATTTTATTGCTATTCCATCGAATCTATAATCAAGATGGGAAGAATTGACCTCTTAACAATATCGAGTCTTCCAACCAGGATCTTTTATTTTTTCCCTAATAGTTTGTCGTTTTCTGCATATAGATCCTGTAAATTTTTGTTAGATTTATATATAAATCCATTTGTATTGTATTGCTATTGTGTGTAATTTCAAATTCAAATTGTTCATTGCTGGTATAGGAAAGTGATTGACTTTTTCTATTAGTCTTGTATCCTGAAACTTTGCTATGCTCAATTATTACTTCCAAGAGGTGTGGTTTTCCGTTGTTGTTTATTCTTAGGGATTTTCTACATAGACAATTATGTTACCTGTGAGCAAATCAGTTTTATTTCTTTCTTCCTAATTCATATATCTTTTATTTCCTTTTCTTCTCCTATTGCACTAGTTAGCACTTCCAATACAATATTGAGTAGGAGTGGAAAGAGGAGACATCTTTGCCTTATCTCACATCTTAGGGAGAAAGCATCTAGTTTCTCACCATTAACTATGATATTAGCTTTAGTGCCTTTTTGTTTTGTTTGTGTGCGTGTGTGTTTGGTACATGTTCTTTATCAAGGTGAGGAAGTTCTACTCTACTCCTACTATGCTGAAATTCTTTTTTTAAATTATGGATGGATGTGTTTTTTTTAATGTTTTTTCTGCATCAATTGATTTGTTCGTATAATTTTTCTTCTTTTGCCTATTGATATGGTAGATTATATTAATTGATTTTCTAATATTGAATCAGTCTTGTGTACCTCACAATCTCACTTGGTCATGTTCTATAATTAAAATTTTTATCAATTATTTGAATGACTATTCAAATAAGATTCTTACATTGGAAAAGATCGCTATGCCTTATAACTGTCTTTTAATCTATAGCTTCCCTCTTTATCTTTCTTGCTTATTTTCTCAAATTTAGTTATTTGCCTTATAGAATTCCCAACAGTTAGGATCTTGTTGATTTCCTCCCCATATTTTTATTTACCTTGTTCTTCTGTCTTTGGTATTTCCTATATATTGGTAGTTGAATTCAGAGTCTTATTTTACCTTTAGATTGAATTGATTGATTTGTTTGGGGGAGAGGCTATTTCACAGATGGTGTGTACTTCCATCAGACAGTACATGATATCTACTTGTCTCTCTTTGTGATATCAAAAGCCACTGAAGTTCATTTCCCCAATACATAACCTCATTAATGGTAAAAAATTTGATTTCTATTTCTTTCATCATTCATTAGCTGGAATATTTCTAAAAAGAGGAAATTTTCTCTCATTAGCTACTTGATACCCAGTGAAAAGCTTATATAGGGAAGTCAGGATAAATCTTTGATGCTTTCCCTTTATTTACCAGCTTTCAAGATAATGAGTTAATTCCTGTAATAACTTTTGAAAAAAAAATACCATTATGTATTCAAGGATTTAAATACCTTGTTGTGTTTTAATCTACAGCCCTTATGATCTTTGTTGTTGCTCTTACTGTCCCTTCTATGGCCATGAGATCCCATTCTCAATGGCTCCTGATTCTTTTCTGCACAACCCTCATAGTTTTATTAGCATCCTTGCTTTCAGATAAGAGCAATTGTTCCTGTCCCATCTTGTACATTTGCTGCCCCAGGTGTGGAGTCAGCCATTCCTCAAGGAGCCTTGGTCCTTTTTAGTGGGAAATTCAGAGATTGCAATCTGCATGCTTAGCAGAGTTTTAACAAGAAAATGAAAGTGACATGTGGAGACCAAGCCTGAGCAGACTGGGGGCCCAGATCACATGTGGGAGGCCTGAGTCACGTGTATCCTGGGTTGTGAAAATATTCCCACGGAATGGCTTTGTTTTCCTTCTGCTGGGAGGCCCCAGGTTTCACCCATTCAGGGCAAGTTTTTACATTCATTTCTTGGCTTAAGATCCCCTGAACCATATGAACAGTGCAAATTTGGAATCCTTACATGCATGTGGTACAGCTTGAGGGTTTGATTTCTCATGGGAAACCTTTTTCTTCCCATTCAGAGCCCCAGGCAGATGGCAATCCTGCTTGACACATCCCAGGACTGGCAGCTGGAATTCCTCTAACCTCCTCTTTTCACAGGGAGGGCTGGTCATTTATGGATAGCCCTTCTGTTCTCACAGCTAGATGCTGGGATCTTGGTTGCCTGGGTGGGTCCACATCCTACCTCCCACCCAGAATATCACTGGGCCTGTTTCCAGGTTGTGGGGTATGGAGAAGCATAGGTTTTTGCTCCTGTTTGTGTCTCTCTGCTTCATTTCTGGTACCTAAGGACTGACTCTTCTCTCTTCTGAGCTGGGCTAGAGGTTTTTTTTTTTTTTTTTTTTTCGGATAATAGAGGAAAAACCCATCTCAAATATAGGCTCAGCAATTTAGTTCAAAGGTAAAAATATTAAATTCCCAGAGAAATATTAAATTGCCAGAGAAAGGAAGAGCAATCACAGGGAAAGAATAATTTTTACCTAGAAATTGTCATGAGTCCCCAGGATCCACGGTGTGTGCTTAAGACACCCAATGGAGGTCTTAAGGGGTGTAGGCCCTGTTGCAACATTAATTTTTGGTATATTTCCCCTTTAAAAAGGCTCTTCAGTGCCCAGAGGGGATTGGTAGATATGGGGAAAAAACAGTAGATGTGGTAGATATAGGTGTGAAGCTATTAGAAAAACTTTCATGAATATCATGGTTATTTATGAGCATAAAAGGAAACTTTTACCCCACCCAGACCCCAGTTTGGGGTTGTATTAATTTGCTAAGGCAGCTATCACAAAGTGCCACAGACGGAGTGACTTAATCAACAGAACTTCATTTCTTCACAATTCTGGAGGCTGAAAATCCTAAATCAAGGTAGTTGCGGTGTTGGTTTCTCCTAAGGCCTCTTTCCTTGGTTCGCAGATAGAAGACTTCTCACTGTGTCCTCACATGGTCTTCCTTCTAAGCCACTGCGCCAGGGAAGCCCCTGGGCTAGAGGTTTTTGAGACAGTCATATGCAGCATTTAAAAATCTGTTCCCCCTTCCACCTTCGTATTAACGAGGGCACCATAAAATTCTATGGTCTCTAGCTTTTTGTATCTCTGATGGGGTCGCGTTTTATCCATGAGAGTGGGGCATGAGGAACAGGTGTTTCTCCTGGGGTGCTGGCTCCCAGCTGATTCCCTGTGTGAGAGAAAGACAGCTCCGTGACATTTCACACATCAGATACAGTGACCTGCATGGACCTTCTTACCTCCAAGAGGCTGGGTGGGCGACCTGTGTCCATTCTTTAAACACCTGCCTCAGCGTGATGTGGGCTCCTGGTGTGTGGCTTTGCCCTCATAGAGGGAGAGTTGTGTCTCCTTCTGAGCACTTGCCAGGCGTCTTGGCTGGAGTCTTCTCTGCCATCTTCCCATTCTTTACCAGGTCACTTTTTAAAAAAGACATTTTTAAGAACATTACTACTAAATAACTCATGCTTCCTTATCATCAAACTCCATTGTCCTCTGAAGGAATAGCAGACACTTGTCTTCAGAGATATCAGTGCCAAGCAATGCCTGGGGGTCATTTGGGATAACACTTGACCCACTGGTGAGCCCGGTGGATGGAGCAATGAAGCTCTCTGGGACTCTTCCCAGACATGAACACAAAGGCCTGTATTCTTTTCTTTTCAGTGTGTGCTGTTTCCTCTGACATGTTTTAGTACTGATTAGGGACTGATGGGTCCCTCTGTTCTTAATTAAAAGTAGTTGTATGTAAATGTTCCACATTTCTATTTTGTTTTTCCCCAAATTTAAAAAGGCAGAGGCCCTAGCAGACAGACTCAAAATCTCATACCGTGGTCCATACTTCTTCCTGGGAACAAGGGCCACTTAAGTGGGACTTTGGCAGATCACATTTCCGTCTAATTTTAATAGTACAAAGGTCTTCTCAAATGTAGGTGTCAAGTAGCAATGGACTATGCATATCCATAGCGGATGCTGATGTGTCCTGTGGACTCACCCAGCATACGGTTTCTAAGCAGCCAGCTGGTGATGTGCTCATCACAGCTCTGTATAAATGGTACATTTGCAAGAAAAAACCCGAGAGATTTTCTGACCTAGTAACTGTTGCTTAGAGACTTCACAAAACCTAGAATTCAGGAAAGGGCATTGGTGAAAGGGAACAAACACTAGACCTGGATACAAAAGATGTAGGTGATAGCCCCAGTCCCAGTATTGGGGTGTGATCCTGGTACATTTGTTTGAATTTATTACAACCTTGTTTCCTCAGCAGGCCAGCTCAGGATCCAGGGATGCCTACTTCGTGGGAATGGGCTGTGGATCAAAGGATACCACCAGGAGGAGAGGTGGGAATGTGCTCAGCATCCGGCACCTGAGGCTAGACAATGAACTTGACAGCAGGTCAGACCTCCTAGAATGGCTGTTTAAGACATGCTTTGTGGTTCCAAGCAGCACAGTTCTTAGATCACCACCTCTCCTCCGTGCTGGGCTCTTTCAGACTCACCTCTATTTCGCCTCCATCCTATGCGGCACCTGCTAGGTTCTCAATAACGGCTTGCTCATGAGCGAACAGGGGTCCGATGCAAAATGTGACCGTGACCAGCGTGACTTTGTCCCTTTTTGTTCAATACAAGAATCACACTGCGTTGAAGCTGATGATATGTCAATCGATGCAGGCAAGCAAAGCAGACCTCTTTGTGCATGGAAAGTTCTATTCTTTCTTCCTCAGCATTCACACCTATGCCTTCCGCTCAACATGGGCAGATTTGTCCCTCAGGGGCTAACGATATTTGGTTCCTGCTTCAATACTGAAGTTTGGATGGCGAAGGATACCCTGTCCTGACCACTTATTACTTGCTGGACTACTTTCCTGCTGCTGGAAATGGAGACACAAAAGAAAGGTCTGAACTCTCCTGGGGCCGGAGCTTGAAACTTCTAAGAATATTCCACGGATCCTGCAGAAATATGGGTCAGTGGTCCCCTTTGGAAAGAGATGGACACAAATGAATTTATTTTGCCTAAAGCTTGTTTTTAGATCATGGTGGAAAGACTGTTGGATTTCAACTAAAAGTGACCAAACTGCAAATTTGTTTTTGCCTAGCCCAGACAAGCTCCTTGCACCTCCTGAGACTCGGTTTCTTCATCTGTAAATAGGGGATGGGAATCTTTCCTTGACAAAGTTGATTGCTGGGTCTGTGAAATGATGATAGTTGGTGAGCATTGCTCATCCCTTCCACACAATTGGGTTGACACCAGATGGATTTATTCTACCACTGTTGTCCAGCTTCCCTTAAATGCCTTTTCCTGTGGAACAGAAAGCCTGGGTCATCTTACATATTTTCCTCTGCAGTTAGGTCCCAGTACACTGAAAATAATTTTATTCAGCTCCCATTTCACGGACTCCAAGTTTTACATGAATGGAGACTTCATGTATTTGTTATATCTGACTAGAAAACTTCCAAGTCTCAATAAAGGACTTCTAGTGAAAACTGTCAAGAGATTTTAGCTTCAAATCCAGAAACAGTTAAATCAACCAATGCCATCGAGCAGCACTTTATCCCAGAAAGTTGAATGTCACAGGCTTCAGAGTTTGTCTGCAAGTGGCATGTAATTTGGTCAGCAGAAGAGTAAAAATGCTGGTTAATTGCTTGAATCTTTTTCTCCTTCCTTCTTCTAAATGCATTTCGATTGGCTTTTACCAGGAATTTTTTCCTCCCCAGGAACACTGCCTGTCTCATAGGTTACCATGGGGCACCGTGTATTTGGGAGTGTGCAGGGCTTACTGGGGGAACCCTACGTTTGGGAGTGTGCAGGGGTTACTGGGGGCACCCTGCGTTTGGGGGTGTGCAGGGGTTACTGGGGGCACCCTGCATTTAGGGGTGTGTAGAGGTTACTGGGGGCACCCTGTGTCTGGGGGTCTGCAGAGGTTACTGGGGGCACCCTGTGTTTGGGGGTGTGCAGAGGTTCTTGGGGGGGCACCCTGTGTTTGTGCAGAGCTGTGGGAACTCACAAGCTCCTGCTTCCTGTTACCAGGACAGGATTGCTTTTCCTGAAAAAGGGATTGATATTAGCGTGGGTTTAACTGCCAGCAAATACGAGGAATTTGTGCCTTAAGCTTTCCCTGGAAATGTGTCATTCCTGGTATGGTTGTGGAGCTTTTGTGTCTGTTTATAGCTCTCTCTCCTTCACTGGTTCCTCGGAAATCACCAGGGTCACTCTGGCATCCACCAGACAGGGCTACAGGAAGATTTGTCTTGATGTTGCTTTATAAATAAAGGGAGGTCTGAATTGAAAGCCCAGTTACATGCTTTCTGGCGTGAGTTCGCTGTGTTAAATATCAGTCCATAGCATACATTCTTTGTAATGTCTTAAATTTCTAGATGAGGCAGGGTCACTCACTGAACATGTGCTTTGCCAGAGTCTGCTGGTTACCTCCCCCAACATCCATTCTCTATTCCTCCTTAGTAACAAGAGCTCAAAGTTTTATCTGAGGTCGTTACGGCAGTCAGTGAAAGACCATGTTTCTCAGCTTCTTTATGGCTACGTGTGACCGTGTTCCTACATCCTTCTCCATGAGATGTGGGCCCAAGCATTGTGTGGACTCTGGAGGAGACCCTGGCTCAGCCCAGCTTCCCTGGGGAACAGCCTGCAAAGCATACGTATAGAGGCTTTATTGGGACGTGTCATTCCAGGGCAGTGGGATTCAGGAAAATAGACTCTGCAGCGGGAGAGACAGATGGCAAACACAGGAGATCCCTTACTGAGCTGTCCACAGCTTCCCAGAGAAGCGTGGCAATTTACTTGGTCATATGGAACTCCTCTCCAACAGAACAGTCCATCTAAGGGAGGGAGGGAGACCAGTGTAACTGCCAGCATCCTGTCTCAAACCTCTTATTTTTCAAATTTTGACCCATGGGATACAACCCTCTACTTCCTGTCCTGTTTGTATCACTGCTGAGGTAGCCTTGGGGAAGGCCAGGTTCTACCACTGATGGTGTGAGACTTCATCTGAGCCCAGAAGTGAGGAGAAGTGTCAGAGCCTTTGTGGGTACCAGAGTTGCTATCATCCTCTGTGGTGGGAACAATAGAAGCTGTGATGCAGCCTGCCTTTACCTCAGAGACAGTTGAGACAGCCAGTCTAGGAGAGGAAGTGATAGAGCAGCAGCCAAGCCCTAGCAAATCTAGGGAAAGACAAAAGCTGGGTTTAGCACATCTCCTTAAAAGGAGTGAGTGTGCCCTGGAATGCAGATGTGATGGCTGGAGCTCTGGTAGCTATTTGGAAGCCCAAGGAAGAGGGCAAAATGTTAACAATGGCTATGTAATCTAGAACAAAGCTTGTGTTCCTGATAGCATTTTGAAATTACACTACTAGTTAACTGAACTGGTGACCTCAACACTTCTTTTGCTAGTTTTGCTGTCTTTTACACAAAAGAGAAACTTTTATTTCTTTTAAGTTAATGTTATATTTCTTTGTATTTAAAGCCCAAACTAACTTAAACTACTATAGAACATGGTAATTGTCTGCTGAATGAATGAATAAATACCCTGGTTCATTAACACTTGTCATATATCCAGAATAGTAGATTTATTGCAGTATATTTGACACCAGTGTTTGTCCTCTGCACCTGTGCAAATCCTGCCTGTCGTTAAGGCTGGGAAAGGTCCTGACCCAGCACACGTTGATCTTGCCAGTCCCTGCATTATAGCATTTTTGTTTCTTCCTGTTTCCATATTTCCCCACATTTTCTTTTCTCAAATCAGCACCCCACCCCTCCACCTGCACCCACCCAGCAAATTCTTCTTCTTTGTCTAAAATTCCCTGTAAATGTTACTTCCTTGTGAAGCCCTCCATCATCCTTGTGGGCAGGGAGCCCTTACCTGTGTTCCTCCAGCACTCACAGCACACACAGTCCCCTCTCCTTGCCTGCCTGGCTCCCTGAAGTTCTCTCTCCTCACACCTTCCACCCTTCCTTTCCCTTCCGACTCTCTACTGAAGATATGACATATCTTCCATAGAGAAAACACAAGCCTCCAGATATGAACCTGCACAAGCCCCCTGCCACATTGGTCAGCCTCTGTGTGTAGCCCTGGGTGCCGTCCTCTCTCCTGGGTGATGCTTCAGCCTCCCATGGGGTGAGGACAGCCTTCATCACTGGGGTAAGTCATCAGTGCTCCTACAGAAGGACAGAGTCTCCATCATCTTCCACACTCATTTTTTCTCCTTAACTTTGCTGTAGCAATTTCCCCTTTACTCTTGCACCATCAATTTTCCTATCTGTGGAATCATTCCCATTAGCATATAAACATGCCATAATAAATCTCCTAACCATTCTTTCCAGCTGCTGCCTCATTTCTTTGCTCCTCTTTACAGCAAAACTTCTTGAATGATTCTCTGTTTTCACTTCTCTTCCCATTCTCCCTTGAGTCCATTCCAGTCCGATTTTTTTCCCCTTCAAGGTCACCTTTGACCTTGACATAGCTAAATCCAGTGGTCAGTCCTGGCTCCAGCTATCTATTGCTGCATGATAAGGTGCCCCCCAATTTAAACAACAATGTATTTCTATGAATCATTATGATTTTGTTAGTTGACCGGGCCCAGCTGGATGGTTCTAGGTGGGATTTTTGTGTGGTCACAGTCAGATGGCCCCCGAAGGCGAGATTGGGCTGGGCATCCAAGATGGCACACTCACCCAGCTAGCAGTCGGTGTTGCCTGTGGGCTGGGAGCTCAGCATGACCCTTGACCATAGCACCTGCATGTGGCCTCTCCATGTGGCTTGGGATTCTCATTGAGTGGCGTTGGGTTCCACGAGAGAGTATTCCAAAGGTGAGCATTCAGGAGACAAAAAGCAGAAACTGCCAGGTCACTTATGGGCTCCACCTAAGCAGGTGCGGGCTCCTTTTGCTGGGTTTTGATGGTCAAAGTGTCACTGGAACCATTCGGATTCAAGAGGGAGGGTGAAAAATGAACTTTGCCTCTGAAAGGGTGACAAGGTTGCATTGTAGAAGAGCGTTTGGCATGGTGGGTCCCTCCCTCCCCTTTGAAACACAGTCTTCAGTGCCTTCCCGGACGCACTCTCTGCATCTCCCATCTCACTAGCTACTTGTTCTCAGCACCTTTCCTGGATCCTTCCACACGCCCAGTGTCTACACATTGTCACTTCCCAGGGCATGATCCTTGGCTCTTTTCTGTCCACAGCTTCTTCTAGATCATCTAATCTAGTACTGTGGCTTAGAGTGGCACACAGATGTCAAGGCCTGGGGTAGGTCGGGTGGGGTCATAGTTGCCACGAGGCAATGCTATCGTGGATGCACCCATAGGTAACTGCTCTGTGGTTCAGAAGGATGGGGCTTCTTCCCCAAAGGATTTAAGAGGGGTCTGTACACCAGGGTGGTCTCTCTAAAGTTAAAGAGAAATGGAATGGCGCCATGGCAGATCTCACAGCTGCTCCCAAACGTGGAGATCTACATTGTACCTGCCTGAGAGAGTGGTACCTCCTGGACTCTTGGATTTACTGTGATCAAGTGAAACATGAGTGGAAGTGACGTGTCCCTTCCAGGCCTGGAGGTATTTATTTACCAGTGCTTGCCTCTCTTCCTTCCCCTGCCTCCCTGATCCAGGAAGCAGGTATTGATACGGAGACACCGTTGGTGGCTCAGAATGCCAGTCCCACAGGCAGGGAAATACCTGGTCCCCTGGCAGGCTTGAGATGACTGCAAAATGGTGGCTGTGCGAAGCCACTGAGATGTGAGCTGGGTCATTACCACAGCATAATCGGCCTGTCATGACATATGTAACACCTAAGAGAGCTTTTCAGAAAAATAGGGCATATTTGTTTTTTTCCCCTCTATCTAAGCAGATAGGAACCTTTCCACACTCCCAGACCTCCAGCTCCCCAAGCATAGAACAAGAGAAAATGAAGATCCGGAGTTCCTAAACATTCTGGATGTGACTTCTAAAGCACTAAAGATTCACTAACGTTTGATCTGTATATGCAAGTGTCCATCAAGTATCCGACACATGTCTTACCTATGAGGCTGATTACAGAGGTCCAAGGCAGAGTCCAGTCCTGTCTCTAGCTGAGATAAGACGAACACACCCAAAACCATCACATATGCAGTTAGAGAAGAGCTGCAGGCAATCAAATCCAAGCATTTGTTGAGCATGTGAATATAAATGAGACAATGCCTGCTTTCTAGGAGTTCCTGATACGATGGGGCCTGTGATATGCTCATTCATTCATTCAGCAAGTATTTATTGAGTGTCTGCTATGCACAGGCTATGTTCCGGTCACCTGGGATACAGCAGGCAACAGAATCGATTGAATGAAACCTCTTTTCTGAAGCTGTCACTTCCTGGGTGGGATACAGGACAATCAACAGTACATGGCATATCTACATGGCATATGGTGATAAGATCTATGAGGAAGAGTATCAAAGTATTGTCAGAGATGCCTCATGAAAGGAGGTATTTAAGCAGAGACCATAAGTAACATGAGTGAGACAGCCACGTGGGTTTCTGGAGAGAGAGTGTTCCAGGTGGGGATATGAGAATGCAAAGACCATGAGGAGGGAACTCGCTTGGAATGTTGGAGGAAAAGCAGAGATTCTCAGGGACTCTGGAGCATGGCCAGTGGGGTGGAAGGAAGCAGGAAGAGTCTGGGGACCACCGTGTGGGCTTAGGTTAACAGCCCAACCTGTGAACATTGCACCATGGATGCCCTACCAGGGGTGACTCTTATGAGGTGATGAGCACACTGACACCAGCCTGATCCTGTATGCTCAGGAGGCCGACTGTAGCTTGCACTCTGATGGAAAAGGATTTAGCAGTTCTTTATAGTACAAACATCAATAGAACACCGAGTAAAAATGGAGGAAAAGCCTCATCTCTTTGTAAATGTCTTAAAAGTCACATAGCTTTATTTCATATCCTTAAATATTTAGACAGAGTTTAGAGATTCAAATGCACTTTTTTGTCTTCTTAAAGCATCCAGGATCTCCTAGTTCCTGCTCTGCATGGGTTGAGCTGTTCTCTTGAAATGTTTTTTCATCTCTGACTTCCTGGAATGGGTTTGCTTAAGGAAACAGTCTTGGAGTTTGGCTTTAACCCTGGCATGCTCGTGGGAACCTTATTATGGAAGTAGCATATCCTATGGGCACCTGCACTGCAGGGCTATTTTCCTGACCCCAAGACTGCTGGCCCGTTCGCTTGACCCCTGGGTGGAGGAACACCTCCACTTCTATTTGTGGGACAGGCATCCATGGCTGCACTCTGGTCCCTTGGGAGGACAGGGACAGGGATCCAAAGTTTCAGGGCAAAATAATAATCTGAAAAAGATACATTCATCGGAGGTCAGTTCCCAATTCCTGAGGATATGGTTATTGCTGTCCATTTTAAATTGGATTTTTCTTTGAGGATGTGGTATTTAAGAACAAATCATTATCCGTGTAGGTTTCTATGGAAGCTCCCTGGATCCTTGTGGTGAAATTAGACCAGACAAATAAATGAAGGGAGGAGCAGATGGGCCCATTTTCCAATTTAGGTTCAAGTAGGTCTCAAGGAGAAGTACAAGGACAATTAAAAAGAATCTAAAATGTCATCTTCGCATTATGCTCTGATTGGTTTCCATCTAAAATGTCATCTTCGGAGTATGCTCTGATTGGTGTCCATGGAAAGAGCTGTCTTTCCTTTGTTATCACATTCCTGTGGTGAAATGCACCTGCTCGTGGGCTGTACTTCACTTGATTTGGGTTGAGGAAAGGTAGTGAGGGCAACTCATGTGATGTTATGAACCAAATTGTGTCCCCCCAGATTCATCTGGTGAAACCCTGACCCCCAATGTGACTGTATTTAGATATAGCCTTTAAGGATGTAATTAGGGTTAAGCGAGGTCATAAGGGTGGAGCCCTAATCCAGCAGGACTGGTGGGCCTATGAGAAGAGACCCAGTCAGGCTTCTCTTTCTCTGTGCCTATGCAAGAGGCAAGACCATGTGAGGACAGCGGGAAGGTGGCCATATGCAAACCAGAAACAGGGCTCTCACTGGATCTGCTGGCACCTTGATCTCAGACCTCCAGCATCAAGAACTGTGAGAAGTAAATGTTTGTCGATTAAGCCCCCTTACCCTGTGGCATTTTGTTATGACAGCCGGCATTGACTAAGACACATGGAATCAAATATTATCACAGGACCAAGTCAATAAAAAGGTGAGGGGCAGTGAGGACATTCATCAGCTCCCACTGACCACTAGCACCAGGCTCTCATCCACAGGAAGCAGGCCCACCTTCAGGTGCTTCTGACCTGGCTGAGCCAGCCAGGACCCCATGGGGCTGCCACCCACTTTAGCGGGTACAGGATTCCTCCCCGGGGGAACGATCGATGAAAAACTAAAGCAACCCGCTCCAGAGGGCAGCAGGCCTCCCACCCCACCCCACGCTTCTGTGTAAGCTCCGAACGTTCGCTCTGCCTTCAAGGCTGTTGTCCTGCTCAAGAAGCATTTCTACCCATCACTTCTCACTCACTCACTCGCTCAGAAATCCTTTCAAACCATCACTGCATTTGTTCAATGCCGACTTGTTGATCAGCACAAGGGACCAAGGCCTGCGGTGGGCATGTGCTGAGCTCTGTGCCAGGGCTTGGTTGGTTGTTGTTTTGGCATGAAAAGTGGGTAATAAAAAACACTTTAGGGGATCCTATCTCAACTATAGTATTTGACAACTAAGACAAGGAGTCATGCATATGATAGTTAGAATATTGGCCTCCTAAGTGACAAGTCTAAGTTATATGTGAGGCAAGAGATGCTGGTCCTGGACACCCAGGAGATGGACTCACTCACCTGTACCCTCAATGCTTGTGAAAGGGGCACAGAGCAGATCGCGGGCCCTCTGTCGACAGGGTGGGCTCCTGACACGAAGCATTCCTAATTTCTCTCCCAGTAAAAGTCCCTCATTCTCCCTTGGAAGGGATGAGTCAGGAGACATGGAGAGTCGCCAAGAGTGTCACTCCTGGTGCAGCTCCTTGCACGTGGGCGCAAGCTTCAGGAAAAGGAAGCAGCATGCCCTTCCCTGTAGAGTCTAATTAGGGGCACAGAAGTGAAACAAGTGAAAGAGTGAATCAATCAATTGGCTGATCACAGTTGCAGGTTGTGATAAGCAGCGTGAAGGAAACAAGCAGGGCACAGGGGAGGAGGAGAGATGTTGGAGAGCCCTTGCTTCACCCGGGATAGTTAAGGAGATATTTAGGTTGATGGACTGGGAGCTGTCATTGCTGAGAGTGAAGGGAAAGGTGTTGAGGTGCAGGGAACAGCATGTGCAGGGCTTTGCAGTGTGAGAGAGGGTGGTGGCATGTGCTGGGAAACATAAAGAAAGCCAAGATCACAGCAGAGTGAATGAGAGGAAGGATGGAGTAGAGGCTGGAGAACTGGGGCTGGGTCACCCCAGATGGAGCTGGTGGAGAAGAGGCCAGGAGGGAGGAAGCTGGGGGAGGCCAGTTAGGGTGCTGTCACGTGGTCCAGGCAAGGGCAGTGCCGCTTGCACTGGCCCATTGGCAATGGGCATGGAGAGCTTGGGGCAGGTTTGAGACGTGGTTCGGAGGTGGAGTTGGCAGGCTTTGTGATGGACTTTGCATGTAGAAAAGGAAATGGTAAGAACCAGGGAAGACTCTGCGTTGGAGTCGTGCACACTTGCCTCTGGGTGGCCACTGTTGTGAACAATGGCCAGAACATCTCGAAGATAACAACCGATGTGCAGAAAAGTCACTTAAATAAAGATTGCAGGGGCTTCCCTTGAGTTTCGGAGAGCTCAAAACCTAGAGATTTTAAAATTCACTGGAATGGAGGCTGGTGGGGAGGTGTGGGAAGAGGTTCAAGTTGAAGGGAAAAAGATGCCACACGGTATTAATTCGTCTTTCTGGCATCTCCTCTTGTTGTTCCCATCGATCCAGGCAGTGATTCATGTCTTAGGGCCATTATAAAATTTTAATAGATACACACTTTTTATCCATTTTACTTTTCTGGAAATATCTATTTTAAGGAGGGCTTGAGAGGCTTCCAAGTCCAAGGAAATCTAGTCATTCCTTAATCCACTGAGCAGGTGCCTCACAAGCAGCTGCAGAGAAAGAGTGGTTAAGCAGCTGCAGAGAAAGTGTGTTTCCACCGGTGCCTGCAGCCGGCTCAGCTGTCGTCCAGGAGCTGAGTGCTCTGTGGACCTACTGGAGCCTTTTTCGAATTGCTTCTTGCTCCTAACTCCCCATGTGGAAATCAAGTTGCCAGGAGATTAAAGGGCTCATTTTACCTCCAGCAGGAGTCCCTGAAGAGTTTTAAGGAAAATAGTGATTCTCCAAGGAATGTGCAGATGGAATTTATTTAGTGTGGTTGGCTGAATAATGTCCCCCCAAAGATGTTCACATCCTCACACCTAGAGCCTGCAGATGTGTTACATTACATAGCAAAAGTTTCTTTGAAGATGGAATTAACTTAAAAATCTTGAGATGGAGAGATTGTCCTGGTATATCTGGGTGAGCCCAATGTTATCACAAGGTTTCTTATCAGAGATGGGGCAGGACAATCGGAGGTGGAGCTGGAGAGCAAAGATGCAAGGATGGAAGCAGAGTCTGGGGCAATGTGCTTTGATGATGGAAGAAGGGGCCATGAGCCAAGAAAAGGGAGAGCCTCTGAAGCTGGAAAAGGCAAGGAAGCAGGTGTTTCCCTGGAGTCTTCAGAAGGAAGGCAGGCCTACTGGCACCTTCAGTCTAGCCCAGTGAAATGGACTTACAGCTTTGGACCTCCAGAATTATAATACATTCATGTTGTTTTAAGCCACACAGTTTATGGTAATTTATTACAGCAGCAAGAGGTACCTAAGACACCTAGAAGCTCACTTCTGCAATGATCTAACTGCATGGAATGAACATTTAACCATGAGTTCTCATAGAATTCACTGGTCTATGTCATCCTGTACTCCTGTCCTTAGTTCATCTAGGCTGATTTTGATACTTGGTCAGATTAAGTATTTCTGTCCTTTCCTCAACAGGAGAGGCTCTTAGCTGATTTCCATTGTTTGGGATGGGTGTGAAATTAGAATCTAAAGTCACCTTGTTACTTGGATATCTGCAGGGTGGTCATAAAGTCTGGAAATAAGGATAATATTTTATTTAGAAACTAACATGGATGAACCATTGAGCATACATTCACCTATGTTCCCAGAGTTGGTGACTGCCTTATGGAACCTCCTGTTACTGCTGTCAGAGGGATTGCTCTACTGTAGGCTATGTACACAGGGCTAAAGACTGCTGATGGATTTTTACTACTTTGCTGAGTCAGTAAATTATATTTATTGGTTATAGGCATTGATTAGTGGCTTCTCTTGCTCTTATTAGCTGATATGATACCCTTATATGAAATTCATTTATTCCTTCCACATATTTTTGCTGAATACCTAATATGTGCCAAACACGTGGTAAGGGGATGCTGTGGGTGCCAGTATTGTCTGCTGTGAAGAGTTTGGGGGTTGGGGCCTGGCTGGTGGGCCACGTGTAATTTGAGGGGATCCTCCTGGCCAGAGTGGAAATGGCTAGAGCAGCTCCATGTGAAGGCAACCCTGGTGAGCTTGCTCTGCATTGAGGAGGTCCAGGTGGGAGAGGTGGGCAGATGTAAGGGACTTTGAGGATGTCGAATCTCCACAACCTCATGACGGGTTGGCTCCCCTCTCCACCTGCATGGCTGCCATACTGGGCCAAGCCACTGCCATGTCCTGCATGGATCAGTGCAACAGCGACCCCATGGGCTCCCTGAGGCTGCCCTTGCTCCCTTACCTTCAGTTCTTCACGCAGCACTCAGAGAGAGCCTCTGGAAACCAAAGACAGGTCATGTTACCTCTCAGCCCCCAACACTCCAGTGCTCCCCATTTTCCTCCAAGCAAAGCCACGTGCTTCTAGTTGTTCACAAGACCTGACTGCGTTTTCAAATCCTGACTGTTTTCTTCCTGACCTCACCTGACCCCTGTGATTACCCTGCTCCAGCCACTCTGACCTCATGGCTCTTCCTTTATTATGTCAAGCTGAGCCTCCAGCCCTGTTCACTTGCTGTTCCCTCTGTCTGGAGCACATGTCTCAGGTCTTGGTTTGTTCCCACCTCATGTGTTGGATCTCGTTTTCTCAAATCACACGATTGAAAACTGTGATCTGCCCCAACCCTCCATTCTTTATCTTCCTCTCTTACATTTTTCCACAGTGGTTGTCACCATATGCAGCACTGTGTGTGTGTGTGTGTGTGTGTGTGTGTGTAGTTTTTGTGAGTGCATGTGTCTGGGTAAGTATGTGTGTCTATGGTTGTATGAGTGTGTGTGTGTGTGTTAGTGCATGCCGAATGTGAGTGTGTGTATTTTATATGTACTGGTTGGCTGTCAGTTTCACCCTAAGAGTATTCCTTCCATCAAAGCTTAGATCTCTTGTCTCTTGGCCACAGCTGGTTCTCAACCCCTGGTCCCTGGCTCAGGACAATGACTTCAGGACTTAATATTGTGGGATGGATGACCCGGTGGACAGGAGAGAAGCCTCTGCCCAGAGGTCAGTGTAAACGGTTTGCTGTCTCTGTTTTTCAGGCTGTTTTGACACCTTTTCATTGGAAGACTTCCCTCCTTGCATCTGGCACTCATGAGGCTCCCCCAGTGGCTGTGGAGGGTCACCTCTGGGCTATGCACCTGTCCCGAGCCACTCCTTCAGGTCTCATCTTCAGGAGGTCACTCGACCTGGCCTGGTTCTGTGCCTTTCCTGACCCCTGCCCCTGCCTGCAGTGCTTTCACAGCAGACAACACTTGCCCTCCTGGAGGACAGGCTGCTCTACTGTGACATCATAAGTCATTACAATCTAAGCAATTAGGCTTTTCCATAAGACCACATGCTTCTTGAGGTTGGAGACAATGTGTGTCTCATTTGCTTCTGCATACTTAGAGTGTAGCCCAATTTCTTGCTGCCTTATATCCTGATCATCAATAAATACCAGTTGAGTGAATACAATATTACAGGTGCTAAGAAATACGACTTTTGTCTATGCAAAGTTTTTTAAGTAGAGGGTCCATTGATAGAGGACAAGGGTGTGTATATTTGTACATGTACATGTGCATAGGTATTGATACACTGAATAAGCAGTGATATATTGAACATGCAAACAGGCAATGGCTAGACCACATACGGCAGCAGAATTCTGACCTGGGATCTCCATAGCAACCAGCCCAGGATGGTTGAAACTTGGTTGATGACCACTGGCTTCCTTTTTTCTTGTCCTGTTTCTAACACTCGACCAACCAGAGAAAGTCAAATGTGCTCCCTAACCAATCGCACGGGATGTCCCTTCTTGTTGGCCCTCCCCCAGCCTCCCCAGGCCCACTGTCTCAGCTCAGCGCACTTGACACTTTCCCTTCTTGTTCTGTGTGAGGATTTGAGTCTCTGTCAAAGGCAGCAATGGTGGCTGACTCCCTTGCCAAAGCAAGCTTCGAATAAATAACATTTGGTCCTTCTCATATGGGTGGACTTCATTTATTTTACACATACACACACACACACACACACACACACACACACTCATTTTGGGCTTTGGGTTTGATAATAACTTTCAAAGGTTAATAGAAGCATATCAAGAATGACCCGGCTGTCCATCACACAGACATGAACCATGACTTCTATACCTGCATCTGAATGTGGACTTATGTCATTACTCCACTAAATGAAGACCGAAAGGCCAGGAAAGTGAATAGCTGACAAGAATTTAGTAAAGAGAGTGGTAGTGGGGGAATGAGCTCTGCACACGGAACATGCTGATGTGGGCATTCCCAAAACAGAGGCTGCTGCTTGAGGGCTGATGCTGGGTCCACTTCCCTGTCTCTGGCACGCAGTCAAGGTGGAGAAAGCTTGAGATGGGTGGGGCTGGGTCCCTGAGCCACTGCCTGGAGGAGATCTACCTGCCCATCAGAACAATCATTTTTGATTTCATATGTGTGCAAAGTAAACTTTAATTATAGCTGGCTAAGCCAGGAGATTTTGGGAGCTTATTTGTTACAGTAGCTTGCATTAGCTAAATAAATACCTCCCCCAAAACACAAAGAAATGAAGATGCACAATAGCAGAGAGCCCCAAGTGCTACGTAGACCTCAGGGAGCTGGAGAGTGACTGGCTGGCCATGTGGGTGTTTCTGTCACCTCTCCCAGGAGGCAGCCTGAATCTGACATAAGCCTTCCGGGCAGAGACACGGGCTGGCACAAGCGCCCGAGGTTTGAGGTGTCTGGAGTGTTTGAGAAGAAGAAATAGGCCAAGGCTGTGTCGTTATCAGCCAAGGTGGATAGAGCAGTAGCTAAAGACGATGGAGAAGTGGGCAGGGGTCAGAGCAGGGGACTTGGGTAGAACAAAGAGGAGAGTGGATTTTATTCCAAGTACGAACTGGGACTCCTACAGGGTGCCACAGGCCAGCGTTCTGTTTACATGTGTGAAGGATGGCTTAGGTGTAGGTAGACAGTGGGTGGTGGCCAGCAGCCGTGGGAGGCAGGGGGCTGGCGAGCAGACAGGGCCTTAGTGCAGCAGGGCATGATGGAGGACAGACACAGAGATGCTGGGGCGTATTTTGGAAAGAGAGCTGACAGGACTTGCCCAGCATTAAGTGAGGGCAGAGAAGAACCAAGGGTGCTGCCTAGTTCATTGACTGAAGACCTAATACAGAAGTGTTTCCAGAGAGGATGCGCCTGGGCTTGAAGCGACAGGCCGTTCTGAGCCAGCAAACGAGGCCTTGGAATTATTAATATCTTCAGAACAGCGTCGTTATGGGACAGACATCCCCTGTATTTTTTTAATTGAAATTATAATCCAGAAACATCATCTCTAAAATGAGCCCAGAGGTGACAGCTTCCTGCCCTAAACCCAATACTGGCAAATTAGTTTCTGCCAAACGACATCACCTGTCACATTAAATTAAGGTGGCTTATTTGTATTTTATGGGGTCTGCAGTTTTATAGTCCTTGATTTGAAAATTATTATAGTTATATAAAAACTGAAAAGCGCATGAAATTTATACGTAATTTCATGTTGTTACATATTTAAGTCACATTACAATGAGAATAATTAAGTCAAGACAGGAAATCCATGATGAGTTTTTTTTCTTTTAAAGGGAATGTTGTTTTTGTTCAGGTTTGGCAAACACTGCTTGGGTGATCTGCTGAAAAATGCTGTGTGAGTCTGCGCTGGGTACACAAGATACTCCGCTTGGTCTCTGTGCGTGGAAGGACGGAATTCTACTAAATGATGTGTGTTCCCTGCCCTGTCCCTGTGTGGACCCATTGCACATGCTTGTGGGATGGTGGTCATCCCTGGGAAAGAGCTGTCACTCCTGCCCTGGCTACACGTGACTGTCCGTCATCGGGGTAGTTTACAGAATGCCGAAGTCTAGATGCTAAACCTACAGATACACATTTAATTCATTGGAGTGAGGCCTGGGCATTGGATGATTAGAAACTTACCCAGGTGACAGGAATGTGCAGCCAGGTTAGAACTCAGAACAACCTGAGTCTGTAATCGAGCTGGTGATCCCGTCTCATCAACGCTAGTCAGCGGCTTTGGAAGGGATGGACAGATAATGTAAAAGTCAACAGGAGACCACCTCCTCTTAGGGGTGCTGGACACTTCTTGGAAATAACCTCATAAAATGAAGACCTCAGTCTCTCCACAGCATGTGTTTTGACTGAGGAATAAGAAAGGGAAAATGCAATATAAAAAATTTAAAAACAGGCAAGAAATAGGAAATTCACCTTCTTGGCTTCGAACAAATATATTTTTTATTAAATCCCTAGATCTAGCAGGCATCTCAGAATGAAGTGTATTTCTGAGAAGACAGCAAAGTAAACAGGCAGACACTGTCCCTCTATGCCTGGAGCCAGACTGCCCGTGGCAGGAAGTGATGGGGTAGGTCTGAGCTGCTGCTGGGGCTGCTTCAGGTGTCTTTGTGACTAGCATTCACAGCATCTTCATGTGTCTGGTCCAGGCTGGAAGTCGTGTTGCCCCGAGTGTCTCTTTGATTTCCCCTCTTTGTGGAAACAAATGTTAATTTCCCACTCCTGTGTCTTGCTCACACCTTTCCCATTGTGCTTCTAGTGCTTTTCTGAACATGTTCACTTACATTTTCCCTCCCTTGTAGATGGGGTGGGGGTCAGGGTCCTCAGAACATCAGACTCCTCTCTGGTCCCTTAACATTTACCTCCATGCTTGTATATAGTAGGTACCTAGCAAACGTCAGTGAGTCACTCACCAAACCAATTCAGGATCATTTTTTTTCCTAGAGAGCTTCTGCTTTTGTTTCCATTCTTCCATGTTAGAGTTGTTAGTATGGGTGGTGGTTGGTCCTCTTAGAGGATAGTCATGACCACTGGTCATTGCTGGAGGCCATTAGGAAGCCGGAAGATGTGTAGAGCTCAGGTGGGACTTGTCCAGTGCAAGAAGACTCTGAACTTTCTGGAACTGCCCACACCAGCGTCAGCTGAAATTGAAGGTGGGTGACCAAAAGTGACTCAGGGATTTTAGGAAGATTTCTTAACATCTTATACCTTCTACCTCAGCATCTATCACAAGGGTGGCTTGGAACAGACAATCCTCAGAGTGGGGCTAGCAAAGGGAGGTGGGAGAACAAGCAACTGATGGTCCCATAGGACCTACTGAATCAGAGCCCTGCTTTTTAACAAGCTCTGCAGGGGATTTTGATGCATGCTAAATTTTGAGAACAACTGGCCTATAATTTCTTCCATTTTTCTCATTCTATCCTCTGCATTTAATCCTTGAATGCATGTTTATTGAGCTTCCAACGTGAGAGCAGCATTATGCTGGGCTCTAGAGAGACAAAGATAAGAGACAAAATCTTTGACTTTGAAAGTTCGACAGTCTTGGGAGGGTGGCAAACGCTCCAACTCTTGTTGTGCAGGGTCAGGGCTGTGAACGTGGAGGGCTGGTATAGGTGGAGCAGAGAGAAAATAAGCATACGTCTCCTGGAGCATCGTCCTGGGGATGTACAGCCATTTTTTTCTCATAAGATCACAGCAGCTCTGCAAAGTTGCCCCTATTGTCCCTGTTTCACAACTCGCCACTTTGATGTAGGGGCCATGAAGCCACCTCTAGAGGAGGGGGCATCTGATCAGAGCTTTGGAGATGAAAAGAAGTTATCCTGGAGATCTGGAGCAGGGCCGGGGTGAGGGGCATGGGAGGTGGGGCCAGGACCACTGGCACTTTGTTGAGACATGGCCCCATGGCAAGAAACATCCATAGGAGACCGTGTGAATGTGAAATGAAGTTTTGTTGTGTCCAGACACTGCAAGTTGGGTGTTTGGTAGAAAATTAGCCTGATTTTAAGTACTTATGGAACAGACTGGCTCTCAGAGCCTTAAGAACTCAGGCAGGTCTGGTTGGACACCTGGCTATATAATGTAGTGAAGAGCTGAGAAGAAAGCAGCTCTGTGGGGTGGATGACCAGCTCAGCTTTGTGTGTGCTGAGTTGGGTGAGCCAGAGAGCTATCTAAAGGGAAATAGCATGTAGATAAGTAGCCCAGTAATTGGGTATTGCATGAAGACCTAGGATTGGAATTGTAAACATATTGCTAGTGAGGATGCCCAGGAGAAGAGGGTTTGAAAACAAGCTCCAAGGTGTGCCAGCATTTAGTGGGTGAAGAGCACCCACATAAACAGCAATAAGAGAAGCCAGAGAACACAGAGTCTGAACGTGAGAGTTCTCTGGAGAAGCCTGTGGCCAACAGTGCCAAATGCTACACAAGGATAAAGAAGGAATTAAAACTGACCCTTGGTTTACCTGCAGGAAAGTCCTGTGGGAGCATTTTGGGAAACCGTCAAGGGTAAAGCTAAAAGATGGAGTTGAGGCATGTCTGAAGTTCAGGTGGCTAATGCCAGTTTGCATGTCATGTTGTCTGTGAGGAGACTAAAACATTGAAAACATAGATAATAAGAGTGACAGCTGCCTGGGCACCTGCACAAAGAGTGAAGAGCCATATGACCTGTGCTCAAATCAGGCTCCACAACTAACCATATGTGTGACCTTGGAAAATGGCTTATACTTTCCATATCTCAGTTTCCTCATCTATAAAATGGAGTGATAATAATAAGAATAATCTCATAGGTAATTGAAAGATGAAATTAGTTAATATATATCTAGTGTACAGAACAGTGTCTGGCCTGCAGTAAGTGGGAAAAAATGTTAGATATTACTATTTTATCTAGTAGCATTTCATTAAGTGTGGGAAATACTAACACTGAAAATTTTAGTGGCAGCTCCCATATCAATGGCAGCCTGTACTATGTTATTTTTCAAAGTTGTCTGGTTAAGCATCACCTAGGGCACTTGTTAAAGATAGAAATTCCTGGGGTCCACCTGAGATGTTCTGACCCAGATTCACAAGGAGATGATCCTGGGAATCCGTTTCCAGCAAGTCCACAGAGATTCTCATACTCAGATGAGGAAGAGAAATTATTCTCATACAAAACAAGGCATGTGTTATGAAAAAGATGTTTTCACAGGGCTCTAGGAATGAGATGGTGCAGGTTAAATCCCAGGGGGTGAAATAGGGCAATATTTGATTTAGTAAAAATCAAGGGCTATGTGGAAGCAATGTCAGCAAGATGGGAAACTAGCTCCAGGTCCTCACTCTTCTACAGAAATATCAAGTAAATAACAACATGCAGACTAAAGCAACCTTGTGGGAACTCTAGAAACCAGTTAAAGACTCTCTTTAGATTTAAGGACATGCACAGCTTGGAAGTGAAAGGTTAGAAAAAGATATTCTATGTAAATAGTACTCAAATGAGAGCAAGGGTGGCTATACTAATACCAGGCTAAATTATACTTAAATCAAAAACTGTTACAGGAGACAAAGAAGGATATTATATAACAGTAAAAGGGTCAATTCACCACAAAGATATAACAAGTATAAATATATATGTACCACACATCAGATTTCCTAAATATATGAAGCAGCCATTGACAGAATTGAATGGAGAAACAGACAGCTCTAGAATAATAGTAAAAAGAGTCATATAAGAAAGAGCCATAATAGTAGAAGACTTCAATGTCACACTTTCAATACTGGATAGAAGAATCAGACAGAAGATCGATAAGGAAAAGAAGACTTGACAACACTATAAAACAATTGGACCTCACAGACATATGCAAAATACTTCACCAACAGTAGTAGAATTTATGTATTTTTTTCCCAAGTGCATATGGAACATTCTGTAGAATAGACTATATTTTAGATCACAAAATAAGTCTTGATACATTTAAAAGGAATAAAATCTTACAAACTATCTTTTCCATTTACAATAAAGTGAAACTAGACATCAATAGCAGAAGGAAAACTAGAAAATCACAGACATATGGAAATTAAGCAATACACTCTGAAAGAACAAATGAATCAAAGAAGAAATCATAGTGGAAATTAGAAAATATCTTGAGACAAGTAAAAATGAAAGCACAGCATACCAAATCTTATGGGATGCAGCAAAAACAGTGCAAAGAGGGAAATTTATATCTGTAAAAGTTCACATTTTAAAAGGAGAAAGATCTCAAACCAACAATCTAAATTTACTACTTAAGGAACTAGAAGAAGAAGGACAAACTAAAACTAAAGCTAACAGAGGAAGGAAATACGTTTTTTTTTTTTTTTTGCGGTACGCGGGCCTCTCACCGTTGTGGCCTCTCCCGTTGCGGAGCACAGGCTCCGGACGCGCAGGCTCAGCGGCCATGGCTCACGGGCCCAGCCGCTCCACGGCATGTGGGATCTTCCCGGACTGGGGCACGAACCCGTGTCCCCAGCATCGGCAGGCGGACTCTCAACCACTGCACCACCAGGGAAGCCCAAGGAAGGAAATATGAAGATTAGCACAGAGATTAAAATAAAAACTCAGAAAACAATAGAGAAATCAATGAAACCAAGAGTCAGTTCTTCAAAAAGATCAACAAAGTTGACAATGGAAAAAAAGAGAGAAGACTCAAATAACTAAAAATAGAAATAAAAGCAGAGACATTACAATTAATTTTACAGAAATAAAAAGGATTATGAGAGAAAATTGTGAAAAATTGTATGCCAACAACCTGGATAACTTTGATGAAACGCAAAAATTTCCAGAAACACACAACCTACTAAGATTGAGTCATAAAGAAATAAAAAAATCTGAACAGACCTATATCCAGTAAGGAGATTGAATCAGTAATCACAATTCTTCCAACAAAGTAAAACCCAGGACAAGATGGCTTTACTGGTTAAGTCTACCAAACATTTGAGGAAGAATTAACATCAATCCTCCTCAAACTCTTCCAAAATATTCAAGAGGAAGGAACATTTCCAAACTCATTCTATGAGGCCAGAATTACCCTGATATCAAAGCCAGACAAAAACACTACAAGAAAAGAAAACTACAGGTCAATGTTCTATATGGATATTGATGCAAAAATTCTCAAAGAAATACTAGCAAACCAAGTTCAAAAGCACATTCAAATGATTATACACCATGGCAATATGGAATTTATTCTTGAAATGCAAGGTGATTTAATGTATAAAAATCAATCAATGTAAAACACTTCATTAACAGAATGAAGGAAAAAATATGATCACCTCAACTGATGCAGAAATAGCATTTGATAAAATTCAGTACCCTTTCATAATAATAATTTTAAAAACACCTAACAAACTAGGAATAGACAAAAACTACCTCAAGATAATAAAGGCCATATATAAAAAGACCTCATGTAACATGTTACTAATGGTGTAAGACTGAAATCTTTTCCTCTATGATTAGGAAAAAGACAAGGATGACTGCTTTCACTGCTTCTACTCAGCATAGCATTAGAAGTCCTAGCCAGAGCAATTGGAAAAGACAAAGAAATAAAAATCGTCCAAATTGAAAAGGAAGAAGCACAACTATTTGTTCTCAGATGACTTATATGTAGAAAACTTTGCACTTATATGTAGAAAATCTTAAAAAGTCTACAAAATATTTAGAACTAATAAATAAATTCAGCAAAGTTTATAAATGTAAAATCAGCACACAAAAATCAGTTGCATCTTTTTATGGCTAATATTCCATTGTATATATGTGCTACATCTTCTTTATCCATTCATCTGTTGATGGACACTTAGGTTGCTTCCATGTCCTGCCTATTGTAAATAGAGCTGCAATGAATATATTGGTACATGACTCTTTTTGAATTATGGTTTGCTCAGTGTATATGCCCAGTAGTGGGATTGCTGGGTCACATGGTAGTTCTATTTTTAGATTTTTAAGGAACCTCCATACTGTTCTCCATAGTGGCTGTATCAATTGACATTCCCACCAATAGTGCAAGAGTGTTCCCTTTTCTCCACACCCTCTCCAGCATTTACTGTTTCTAGATTATTATTTTTTTTTGTGGTACACGGGCCTCTGTTCCCTTTTCTCCACACCCTCTCCAGCATTTACTGTTTCTAGATTATTATTTTTTTTTGTGGTACACGGGCCTCTCACTGTTGTGGCCTCTCCCATTGTGGAGCACAGGCTCCGGATGTGCAGGCTCAGTGGCCATGGCTCACGGGCCCAGCCACTCCACGGCATGTGGGATCTTCCTGGACTGGGGCACGAACCCATGTCCCCTGCATTGGCAGGCGGACTCTCAACCACTGCACCACCAGGGAAGCTCTGTTTCTGGATTTTTTGATGATGGCCATTCTGATTGGTGTGAGATGATATCTCATTGTAGTTTTGATTTGCATTTCTGTAATGATTAATGATGTTGAGCATTCTTTCATGTGTTTGTTGGCAATCTGTATATCTTCTTTGGAGAAATGTCTATTTAGGTCTTCTGCCCATTTTTGGATTGGATTGTTTGTATTTTTGTAATTGAGCTGCATGAGCTACTTGTAAATTTTGGAGATGAATCCTTTGTCAGTTGCTTCATTTGCAAATATTTTCTCCCATTCTGAGTGTGGTCTTTTGGTCTTGTTTATGGTTTCCTTTGCTGTGCAAAAGCCTTTAAGTTTCATTAGGTTCCATTTGTTTATTTTTGTTTTTATTTCCATTTCTCTAGGAGGTGGGTCAAAAAGGATCTTGCTATGATTTATGTCATAGAGTGTTCTGCCTATGTTTTCCTCTTAGAGTTTGATAGTTATTTGTAGTGAGGTAGATGGACCTAGAGTCTGTCATACAGAACGAAGTAAGTCAGAAAGAGAAAAACAAATACTGTATGCTAACACATATATATGGAATCTAAGAAAAAAAAAAAAAGACCATGAAGAACCTAGGGGTAAGACGGGAATAAAGACACAGACCTACTAGAGAATGGACTTGAGAATATGTAGAGGGGGAAGGGTAAGCTGTGACAAAGTGAGAGAGTGGCATGGACATATATACACTCTACCAAATGTAAAATAGATAGCTAGTGGCAAGCAGCCTCATAGCACAGGGAGATCAGCTCGGTGCTTTGTGACCACCTAGAGGGGTGGGATAGGGAAGGTGGGAGGGAGGGAGATGCAAGAGGGAAGAGATATGGGAACATATGTATATGTATAACTGATTCACTTTGTTATAAAGCAGAAACTAACACACCATTGTAAAGCAATTATACTCTAATAAAGTTGTTAAAAATAATCAGTTGCATTTCCATATACTAGCATTGGACAATCCAAAAAAGAAATTAAGAAAACCACTCCTTTTACAATAGCATTAAAAAGAATAAACAACTTAGGAATAAACTTAACCAAGGAGGTAAAAGTGTTAACCCCACAATTAAACCCCACAATACTATTGAATAAAACTAAAGAAGACACCAATCAATAAAAAGATATTCTTTGTTCATGGGCTGGAAGATGTAATCTTGTTAAGTTGTTAACACTACTCAAAGTTATCTACAGATATAGTGCAATCTATATTAAAATCCCAATGGCATTTTTCTTTTTGCATAAGTAGAAAAATCCATCCCCAATTTCATATGGAATCAATCTCAGTCAATCAAACCAAAACAATTTTGAAAAAGGAGAGCAAAGTTGGAGGTCTCATAGTTCATGATTTCAAAACTTATTACAGAAACACAGTAATCAGAACAGTGAGGTATTGGCATAAAGGCAGACACATAGACCAATGGAATTTAATAGAGATCCCAGTAATAAGTCCCCTCATTTATGGGCAAGTGATTTTTGACAAGAGTACCAAGATCATTCAATGATGAAAGAACAGTCTTGAGCAAATGTTGGGAAATTTGAATATCCACATGCAAAAGAAAGAAGTTCAACCTTACCTAACACCATACACAAAAACTAACTCAAAGTGGATCAGAGACCTAGATATGAGGCTTAAAACTATAAGTGTTAGAGGAATACATAGGGGAAAAGCTTCACGACATTGGATTTGCCAATGATTTTTCTACTATGACACCAAAAGCACAGGCAGTAAAAGAAAAAACAGGTAAATTGGACTACATCAAAATAAAAACTTCTGTGCACCAAAGGACATAATCAACAGAATGAAAAGGCAACCTGCAGGATGGAAGAAAATGCTTGCAAATCATATATCTGAAAAGGGATTAATATCTAGAATATATGAAGAACACTACAACCCAAAGACATAAAAACAAACAACTTGATTTAAAAAACGGGCAGGGGATTTGAATAGACATTTCTTCAAGGAAGATATATAATGCAAAATGATGCTCAGCATCTTTAATCATTATAGAAATGCAAGTCAAAACCATAGTGAGATACTACTTCGCACCAACTAGGTGGGCTACTATTTAGTATAGACAATAAATTTTGGCGAGAATGTGGAAGAAGTGGAACACTTGTGCGTTGCTGGTGGGAATGTAAAGTGTTACAATTCCAGTGGAAAATAATATGGCATTTCCTAAAAAAATTAAAAGAGAATTACCATATGATCCAGCAATTCTGCTTTTGGGTACATTACTAAAAAACTGAAAGCAGTTTCTCAAAGTGATATTCATACATCCATGTTCATAACAACACTATTCACGGTAGCCAAAATGTGGAAAACAACCCAAGTGTCCATCATTGACTGAATGGATAAACAAAATGTGGTAAATACATGCAACGTAATACTACTCAGCCTCAGAAAGAAAATAAATCTGACACATGCTATAACATGGATGAACCTGAAGACATTATGCTAAGTGAAATAAGCCAGCCACAATAGACATGCACCATATGATTCCACTCATATGAAGGACTTAGAGTAGTCAAATTTATAGAGATAGAAAGCAGCATGGCGGTTGCCAGAGGCTGAGGGGAGAGGAGAATGGAGAATTGTTAAGTGAGTACAGACTTTCAGTTTTCCAAGATGAAAAGAGTTCTAGAGATGGAAGATGGCTATGCTTACACAGCAATGTGAATGTACTTAATACTACTGAACCTTACACTTAAAAATGGTAAGGAAGGTAAATTTTGTTATGCGTATTTTACCACAATTAAAAAAACCTGAAGGACTGCTATATTTAAAATAGATAACCGACAAGGACCTACTGTATAATGTGGGGAACTCTGTTCAACACTCTGTAATAACGTAAATGCTAAAATAATTCGAAAAAGAATAGATACATGTATATGTATAACTGAATCACTTTGCTTTACACCTGAAACTAACACAACATTGTTAATCAACTATACACCAATGTAAAATAAAAATTTTAAAAAAAGTGAAGGACCAATGAAACCATGGGAATGAGGGAATTTATCAAGGAGGCAATGGAAAGGCCTCCAGAATCCAAGTGAGGAAATGACTTGGCCTCTGAGGCTTGATAGTGGTAATTCTTTGTATGTAGAAAGCATGGGTTAAAGGAAGGACTCTCTGGGGACAGAGGCTTAGGAGTTGGTCTAGAGATCCATGGTTCTCAAAGGTCCAGGGGCATTGGAATAGCTAGAGAGCTTATTTAGGGTGTAGGTGTAGGCTGTCGCCACCCACTCACATTCAGTGCGTCTAGGAAGAACATGAGAATGTGCATTCCTAATAAGCTCACAGGTGATGCCAAAGCTGCTGGTCCAGGACCCCAATTTGAGCACCACTGTTCCAGGGAAAAGACAGGGGGCTATCAATAGGTACTGGAAGCAAAGTGATCAGCTAGCCTGTGGCCAGCAGGGTGATGTCTGTGTCCATTGTGGGGTCTGGACACCTGGTCTGGTCTGTTTACACTTGTGCTGCAAGGTTTACAAGAAGCCACCTGAGGTAGATTTACTACCCACTCATAAGACCAGCATCATTGCATAAACAACCCCAAACGATCCATTTCCTGGATGTTCCCTCCCTGCCTGCCCCAGGTTCAGCAAAACTGAAACCACCTGCCTTTCTGAGAGAGGCTTCCTTATACTTTAATTACCTGCTTTTATGGGCTCTGTGATATGGGTTCTGACCTTGATGATTGTGTTCTTGTCTATCACGTGACCTGGCAAGATAGCAGTCTGTACACTGTGAGCTCCATGCTTTGATGCTTTTTAGGGCTGAATGCAAGCAGCTGCTTTTCAAAACACAGAGTTAATAATTCTCCAAGTTGGAAGCTGGGATTTGCACCCCGGGGATGGTTGACTTTGTGTTGGGAAGTCTGCTTCAACATCTGGCCCTTGGCAGGGTTTCCAGGAGATGCAGGCAGCTGCTGCTTCCTTCTTTCCCATCCGGGAAAAATGTTATGATTGCTACGACCTCCACAGCAGCTGGGAAGATAGCAGAGTGTGTTCTGGGGTCTTCTACACTCAGAGCATACTCTGGACAAGATATTGGGGCTGGGGTTCTAGGGCTAGTCTTTTTTGGCCTTCAATCTGGTACCATGGAACCATCAATCCCTTTCTCTGGACATCTATCAACTTGCGGGTAGGGGGTATTCTGGCTCACGAGTGTGTGTGTAGCAGTTCCCTCTGTTCCTCAGCATTGGGGAGCTTGCAGATACAATCCATCTCCTCAAATAAGGCCATCTTGTCAGCAGCTGATCATGGACCCATGGGTATCCAGAGAACAGTGCAAGTTGCCTTTTGACTCTGCCTCTCACCAGCAGATGACTCCTGGTCTCTGTGACATTGGCCTTGAGCTTCTGGGGGCCCAAGGGTCCCTCCTCCCTGCTTTCCTTCTTGTTCTTCCATTCTGCCACTGTCCCTTGTGCCGAAGCTGTGGGGATGTCTTCCTATTCCTAATGGCACTATCTTTGCCTGATGGCTGTGTCTCCCCATGGTTCTCTGCAGGGTGTGGGCTCTAGCGAGGCAGGAGAGTGGATGTTGAGCCTGAGAGATCTGGGTTAAGCAGCATGTGAGTGGACCCCAGCTCCAGGAAGCATCTTGGTTACATGACTCTCTTCCTCTGGACAGCATCTCCCCTCTAGGGAGTGATGTGTCGTCACAGAAGAGCACCCAGTGCCTGGCATATTGTAAGTGCTCAAAAAATATCTATTATTATCACTCTCATGACACCATGGCCTGGGGAGCTCGCTGATCCTTCCCCAGGCTCCCCTGAGCTCTTTGTGGGGCTAAAAGGTGCATCCGTGACTTTGAGGAGCTCATTGGGAGAAATAATCGCCTGTTTCCTCTTCGGAGAACCCGATGCGCTCTTCCTGTTGGATGATTATGGAGTGAGGTTAGGACTCAGGAGGAGAGGAGAGTGACTTTGCTTCCTGGGGGCAGTTTCCCACTCCCTGATGGCACCAGGAAGACAGTATTAATACTTGTGGGCAAAAAACAAATAACTTGCAGCCCTGGGAAAACTGATTTGGAGAGAGTGCGCCTGCTTCAGCTATTGCTATTTGAAAAGAACAGGCTTTCTCAGCCAACACTGAATCAAAGGTGATGAACTACAAAGTCTCTGACACTGTCTCCCTGTGGAAACGGCGCTGCTTCTGGGGAGATGGAAACTGGATGACAAAGCTGTGGAAAGAGGACTAAGGTGTCCCAAATTCTGGATTCTGCCTCTAAACGTGCAAGTCTCCACGTGGAAAAGGAGGTGCCTGGGTGGTTCATGGCCTCAGGTGCTGTGACAGATGGCTCTTGACTGCCAAGTGTCTCTGGGCATGGTGTCATGCATGGCCCCACCTCTGGACGGACCTGCCTGGGCTAGAGGTGGCGCACTAAGGGCAAGGCCATCTCTGGTGGGGAGGATGGAGCCCAGGGCCCTGCAAGAGCTGCCACCATGACTGGGTGGGGTTTTCTTCAGGTCAGGTGAGCAGCATGCCCCCTTCCCCTCTCCTTCCACGGCACAGTGTGTGGGGGGCCATATAAGGTCCTGTAAAGTGGTATAAAGTGCAGAGTGAGGGGGAGGTGCTGAATGTTGAAAATTCAGTCTTTTGTCTTCATTAGCATGGAAACTACTCAAATGTATACTTGGAGTATAAAAGGGTATACATTTGAATCTCAGTTTTGTATTTATGAAAAGCAAAGAAATTGAATACCTGGGGATGATGCTTCAATGCACAAATGTGTAAATATTCGAATATGCGTGGAAATGCACTTTCAATAAACTTATACCTTGGAATTGCTCTATATCTAAATCCTGAATGGGGACTTCCCTGGTGGCGCAGTGGTTGAGAATCCGCCTGCCGATGCAGGGGACACGGGTTTGTGCCCTCGTCCGGGAAGATCCCACATGCCGCAGAGCGGCGAGGCCCATGAGCCATGGCCACTGAGCCTGCGTGTCCAGAGCCTGTGCTCCGCAATGGAGAGGCCACAACAGTGAGAGGTCCGTGTACCGCAAAACAAACAAACAAACAAAAAAAACCAATAAATAAATCCTGAATGCACAAAATAAATGTACTTTTGTCTCAGGGGAATCTAATCAATATTGTAAATGAAGCTGTGAAAAAATCCTTTGACAGTTTTAGGTTACTGATCAAGGCACCATTTTTATTTGAGATTTCACAGTTTATGTTGGATCATTTTAAGTGTCACTTTGTAAGTAAATTTTCAATTTTGAAATTGGCTATGTATTTATTTCTGGAGTAGTAACTGACCTTCAGATGAAAGCAGAGGGCGTGAGTTTATATACCTCTGCCCAGAAAACATGTATGTAGAAAACTATGGCACCCTATCATGCTGTGATATCACAGTTCACAAAATTCCTCCTTCAGTAGCATCCCTGAGTCAGGGATCAAGTTCTGTGCAGTCAATGGCGATAAGAGAAATTAAGATAAAAAAAGACTGAGAGGAAATAGCCCTGGAGTTGGGCAGGAAGCATCCAGTCTGGCTATTAAGAGCTTTGTGACACTGATGTGCCGAGATGGCTGCAGAGGAGACTGAGACAAAAGTTCGAGTGGCTTTCCTTCATGGGAACACCAGCAAGGCCAAAGATGGAGTGGACTGGCATGTGGGTACCCCTGCTGTGACTGGCCACCCACGTTGTCCTTTAGGAATGTGGCTTAGGTGTCATTTCCCTGACCCTCTAGATAAAGTAAGGGGCCTGGTTCACACTCCCTTAGTCTCTTCCATGACACCCCCTCAGCTATGCTCGGCAGAGGCCACCGGAACTTCTTGTTGAAGCCCCTGCACGCACAAGCCCGTCCCCTGTGTGTTCATTTCTTCTGGCTCTGAGCTGGATGCCTCCTGTAGCCCCTCCCGGTCACGCATTTTACAAATACTCAAGGGGTGAGTGGTCCTTCCTCCAGCTGGACTTGGCAATGGCTACTTTGCTTGGGGCACTGAGTTTCAGATGAAGAAGTACTGGATGCAAAGATATTCCTAAGTTTTTATTTCCACCATCAAGAGGCAAGTAAAGTGCATCATAGTGGTTAGGTGGGGCAGACATCCTGGGCTTTGTCCCCACGGCTACAGAGGCCACCATACCCCACATGAGGGGTAGAGATGGAGCCGCCAGCTTGGACCTGAGGCCAGTTCTGGGATGGGTGGGTGTGCCCTGCAGGGCAGCTACTCACCTAGACTTGCCATCCATCCATCCATCCATCTATCCATCCACTTGTGTCTACAGGCCCTTCCATCTCCAACATGACTCCTCTCACCAGGACTCCCCACTCTCCCCACCACTGGGTCTTTCTTACTTCTTTTAAATATAATCAAGAGTCTCCTTTTAAACAAACACCTCCCTTCCCCCAGCCTGCCCCACATCTACTCCCCATCTCTTCTCTCTCATTCTCATGAGATTCGTGAGAGAACAGGCTTTCTCAGCACCTTCCCCTCCCCAGCCCACTCCCATCCAGCTCCTCCCACCCCCAAGAAAGAACACACTCAGCTCCTACTCAGGCCACCTTGGACTTCATGCATCTACATCCAAGTAGGCAACTTCAGGGCATCCCCATGGCCCCCATTTCTTCATGATGCACCTTCTCTTAGGATCCCTTCAGGCTATCACCCTGGCTTGAGAGATGTAGTTGTTACATATTTGCTGAACAATTGAATTATCCTGAAGGCCAACAGGTTGTTCTCTTTTTTCTGTGGCAGGGAGGATGCACTTCTCACAACTTTTATCTACTCAGGTTGAGTTGGAGGATTTTTATTGCCACTATAAATTTAAATGGCCAGAGATGGGCCTTCTCTGCCTTTCGCCTTCTGACAAGGAGTAGTACCCATGGGATGTGCTACGAGAGCCTCACTTAAGCTGGAGCAACCTCCCTGGAAGCAGAATTGCCTGGGGGCTGGTGGCAGGTGTGCGGAGGCCTGGGCATGCTGGCACCTGGGCTGGGGCACTGGGTTCTGGACGCTCCTCTCCCTGCATCTGCGTCCTCACTCCCAGCTCAAAGGTGCAGGTGGAAGGAGAGAGTCCGCAGTGGGTGAGTGTACATCACCTCCTGGTCCTGGCTGTGACCCAGGGGAAGGTGGTCACTAGGAATCTCTCTCCCTCCAGGACCACATGCAAAGGGAAAATCTGTAATAGTCGGGTGATCCAAACAGGGCAGATGTTTCCCAAGGTGGCATCTGAAGGAATAAATTGAGTGACATATGGCCTGCTGCGGTTGCAGGTTCTAGTGCAGTCGGGATTGTTTCTTTCTGGCCACGTCAGAACACTCGAGGGCACAGGTTCTGGACCTGGGGCCATTTTGTCCCCAGGGAACATTAGGCGTTACTGGAGATACATCTGGTCGTCACAACTGGTAGGAGGCCAGGAAGCTGCCAAGTGTCCCCCAGTGCAAAAGGTAGCCCCACGACATCACCTGACCCCAAAGGTCCATGGTGCCGAGGTCAAGAAACTCTGTTCTGAGTGGCCGCCTGGAGGGCTGGTTCTACTTAGTGGACTGAGAGAGTTTCCATGTGGCTGGGCCTCATGCTGAGGTTCTAAGGAGGAGAGGAGAGCTCTGGGTGTCCTGCCAAGGCTCTGAGGGTTGGCTCATTGGCCCCAGCTGCCGCCCTTCCTCCCTGTGTAGCTCCCTATGTCCCCAAAGACTGGACGCCAAGCACCAGAGAGCTCCAGGCACACTAGGTGTGTGGGTCTGCCCCAGGGGCTGTGAGGGGGACCCTGTTCTGCTCTAAAGCAGTGAAGGGGGATCTCATGGTCAGTCCAATGGGAGCTGGAAATAGTGTGAGGAAGACATCACGGTCGCTTGTGCTCTGGCTGGTTATCTACTGGATGACATCTCCTCAGACCTCAGTGACTGGAGATAATTTGTTAGATCTTATGGCTACCTTGGGTCAGGGATTCTGGCAGGGCATGGCTGGGTGACTTTTCACCTCCAGGTAGCATGGGCTGAGCTAACTTGGTTGTCATCTACTGGCCAAGATGTGTCTGGGTGTCCGAGCTCTTTGTTCCCATACCTGGCACATTGGTGGAGGTGGTTGTAGGCTGCACCCGGCTAGGGCAATGGCTCAGAGGGCTTCAGCAGAGCACCTGAGGGTGGCAGGCTGCCTAATGGTGCTTCAGGGTTCCCCAGGAGGGTCCCACGAGATGGGAAGAGAATGCAGTTATTTCATAATGCCTGAGCCCAGAACCTGGCATCATGTCCTGTCATGTCAGCCATACTTCATTGGTCAAAGGAGACCCAGAGCCACCCAGATTCACCAGGGAGGGGACACAGACAACCACCTGTCTATTGGGTGTGTGTGTGTGTGTCAAATAAATGGGAACCATCTTTAATCCCCGCCACTCCAGCTTCATCCCAGAGTGAATGGGAGGCATGTTAGGGGTAATGAGGTCCAGACACTGAGCCAGAGGTGCCTCTCTCTTCTTCTGGAATGGCCAAGTTCTGAGGAAGGCAGTGCCAGGATGTCAGTAGTGCAGGAGTGACCTGGTCATGAAGATCACGGAACGGGTAAGTGGCCCAGCTCTGTGGCAGTCCCTTTTCCATGTGGGTGGCCTCACCATTCCTTTCTTCCTGGTGGCCGCCCTGTGCCCCTCACTGCACATTAATGCACGGGTTTCCTGGTTACAGAACAGCTGGAAAAGCAGGATCTGGTCCCCATAGTCCACAGTGGCATGGCTCCCTGGCCCAGACTGTGCTTATCAAGTGTCAGTTTGGTAAGAATGGTTCTGTCTGAGCCCCCGATGGAGAGTGTGGAGGGAGGTAGAATGTTCTAGAACAAGCCAGGTCTGCACCTACAGCTCTTGCTTTCTCACAAGGGGTCCTCAGGATTTCATGGCCAACAGAACTGTTGAGAAGACTCATGGGGACTTAGGAATAGGCCAAATGGGGAAGCCAGGAAATGTAGGCAGGAAGGCCCACGGCTCCTGTTTAACCCCTCGTGTTAAAGGTATGCAATTGTTTGAAGTGTGTTGACATCAGATTCCCCTTCAATAAGTCTGTGGCCCTACTGTTTCTCCCACACATGAGGGGTCCTTAGGACTCTGCTTCAGTCTCTGCCCTGGAGTTCCTCTCCCTTCACTCTTCCTCCTCGAGCCTGATTTGCTAAATCTTCCAGATAAACTGCACTCTCCCTACAGATCCATTATGGGAGTAAAACCATTTCTGGTCATTTAATTCACTTTCGACATGGCCAATGACTATCTGCTGGAGGGGAGATTACAAACAAAGACGTAGCACAAAGATGTAAAACATGCCTGCAGAGATTGTCATAGCTCCCATAGTTATTCACAGACATTTAGGAGAGGCTGGGATGCTGAGGATGGCTGGAAGGAAAGCATCCTTCCAGATGTTATTTCAAATGTGATGCTGGTAAGACAATTAAAGAGCTTCACACAGAGAAAATATTTGATGAATTTTAGCTATTTTTTAAAAAGTACTTTATATTTCTGTTGATAATTGAATTTTAGAATAATTTTCTCTATCAGTAATTTAACTTTTCATCCTATCGGTCCTATTGGGGAGACATGGTTCAGACTTCTGCATTGCACACGTAACCTGTTAAGAAAAGCCCCCTTCCCTGGGAAGTAGGTGACTGGTATGAAAATATCTGTGGCTGAATGTACTCAGTAAATGTGAGATGGTGTGGAGGGGGCATCTCTCTAGTTTTGAAACGAACCTTGAATGATCCTTTAGACAATTAGAAAGTAATTCATAAATTGATTTATTTTCCTTTTGATTTTGCTTCATCTTGGAAGGTAAGGATCCTGGGCCATGAAATCCTGAACATCAAATTCCCTGCTGTGCGTCATTCAGATGCTCAGGAAATGTTGGTTGAACACCTTTTCTCAACACAGATCCCAGCTGCTTCTCGGGAAGAATGAACTGGTGATGTCAGCCTGGAATTGTCCACCTCAATTCAACCCTTTGGCTCTCTGTAGGGGACAAATTAGCCCCCAGAGACTCTATTGTACTTCTGTTCTGTTTTCTTGGTGTGTAGGCATGGTCGTACATGCATGAAAACATAAAAGAAGGAGGAGAAAACAGCTCTCAAAACGACCTTAAAAATCAACCCAAGTCCTGTTGATTTTTCATGCAGGCCACAGCCCCTGGGATTGTTCAGCTTGGGAACCTTTCTGGGTATCAGTGATAAATGACTGTGACTTGGCCGGACGTCCTTGTCTTCCTCCTGTCCTGTGGCAGGTGCTGTATTTACTTAGCTATTTTCTCCCCCAGTGGAAAGTACATTAGAAGCTGATGATTTATTTACTTAAGGACTACCAAAGAAATCATGCAGAAAACACCTTGTATTGTATTAGATCTTGTGTGTCTGTTTCCTTGGAATATGTGTTCTACTGAAAAGGAAATCCTAGAATTGGACCCTCAGGGAATACGCGGAATTGGAAGAGTGTGTGCATTCCCAAACCTGCACAATGAGAGAGGTGCTCTTGTCAGGAAGGACTTGCTCGGTGCCCCCTTACTTGAGCAGACAGGTGCCAGCTGCCATGGCCCAGATGTAGCACTGCACTAATTGTGTGGCTGTGCAGGAGGCATCTCCATCACCTGCCTGGGAGCCGCACCAGAAAGCAACACACAACCAGGGAAATGCAACAGGACGTGAGAGAATCTGGCCAGGCCTCGCAGGGCCACTTTGAATCACCTTTTCCCTGTGAACAGTCTCCTGCTGCGAGGCCCTGTGGTGAAGGGCAGTAACCCAGGAGAGGGCCTTGTAGTGGGACAGGGAGGTAGGCCTCTGGCTGAGGGCGAGGAATTACATGCTGACTCTTCAAGGTGGCTGGCGATGGCTCTTTTGTCGCCCTGCTTATGGTGGAGGGACCAGCTGTCTGTTGAAGGTATTAATGCAAGGACGCTTGCAGGATACAACCAGCAGGCTGGAGCAAGGTGGGGAGTCTGGTGAGTCTAAGCCCTGACCACACATTAAACTCAATCCTGACCTCTGAGCTGGGGCCCGGGTGCTGCTTTGTTCAAATTTTCAGGGTGATTCCCAAGACCCCAAGGGTTCCCGAAAGGGACAGGGCTTCAGAGAGTAATGGTTTCATGGGGCTCAGGAGGTTGGAGGACAGGCTCCCAGCCTGGGCCCGTGGCTGTCCCCATGTAGGTTTGGATAATGGAGCACGACATCCACACTGACCATGAGGGCCAACCAGCCTTCACAGGACTCACCCCTAATCTTCCCCATTGCTTAGGACCCCAGAACTGTGCACTCCTTGGGGCAAAGCTGTTTGGTAGTGTCTAGTAAGGGCTAACCAAACACCTGCTGCAAACACTCCACGACCCAGCCATCTAGATCCTTGATACGTACTCTAGAGAAATGTGCGCTTGTATCTAAAAAAATGGTGAACTCAAGTGTCTGTAGCACAAATTGTGGTCATTCCACAATATGTAATAGACTCTGGCCATAAAAAGAGTGAAGTGCTGACATACTACCACATGGATGAACCTGGACAGCACGATGCTCAATGAAAGAAGCTGACATCAAAGGTCACATATTCTATGATTCCTCTGATGTGAACCATCTAGAATAGGTAAATTCACAGAGACAGAATGCAGACTGGTGGTGGCCAGAGGCTTCAGGTGGGGCTGGTGGTGAGGGAGAGTGGGGACAAACTACTTGATGGGTCAGGGCTTTCATTTTGGAGCGATGGAAATGTTTTGGAACTAAATAGAAGTTAGTGATTGCAAAGCATTGTGAATGTACTAAATGTCACTGAATTGTTCACTTTAAAATAATGCGTTTTATGTTATGTGAATTTCACTTCAATAAATTAAAAAAAATAAATTAAAAAAACTGCCCATCAGCTTTATTAATAGTAGTCCCAAACTGGAAATGACCCAAATGTCCACCAGTCTCCGAATAAAGTGTATTTTATCCACATGCTGGCATCCTACACAGCAAGGACAACGTAAGTAAATTCTCACAGACCTTGTGCTGGGACACAGCATGCTCACACCATGTGCGTCCGTTCATATGAAAGTCAAGAACATGCAAGACCAACCACTGGTGGTGGCAGCAGAATAGTGGCCATCTCTGGAGGGAATTTCTGGGGTGGCAAAATGTTCCACGCATTGATGTGGGGGCCATGACACAAGCGTATATTCTTGTCGAGACTAAACTGCACCCTTAAGATTAGTGCTCTGTTCTGTATGTAAATGTACTTTAAAAAACTAATAATTCCAAGAAAGGAGAAAGATCTATTTAGAGAAATAGAAGCATTAACCCTTGTATATGGACTCATCAACTCCAGGCTGGCCAGATGTCCACATGGGACCTGTCACCTGGCTGGTCCTTCTCTGTGCACTGGCAACACCTGAGTCCAGCTTCGCCCCTCTGCTTCCACATTACTTTGTCATTTCCTGCTTTGTGTATCTGTCCCCAGCAGGTCTGCAAGTCCTCGAGGGCAGGACCAATTCTCACTCCCTGTGAGGACCCTGGCCTGGAGCATAGTAGGAGCTTTATGAAGTGTAGTGGAGGGACCCATGGAACTGGACTTTTTCTGGGTGGACAGAGGCAGGGAGGCAGGAGGAGACCCCATGGTCACAGTGACCTCAGGTGTCCCAGCAGTGATGGCAGGCATCCACAGCACTGCTTGGCACCTGCCCACATGTGGACAGGAGCCCTGAGGAGGTGTCTGGACCAGATTCTCAGTGTGCTCTGTTTAGGCAGAGTGACTCCTGGGCCTCACTCAGCCAACAGCCTTCACACCTGCCGTCCTTTGTGGCTGCAGGAAGCCCTCTCACTTATAGCAGCCCCGTGTGCTGAGACCTTGACCCCAGGAAGGCTCCCACAGAACATTCAATCCTGCCCTGGCATTTGGCACAGACCTCCAGGAACTTGGAGCAGAGCTTCTCAGACTTTCCTGGACCCCAAGATGCCCAGGGACGTGGAAACATGCAGATTCTTACTCAGAGGGTCTGGGGGTGGTGAAGCTGATGTTCTGGACTGGAAGGTCTGGCAGGAAATAAAACCTGGTAAAAAATGATGAACATGTATGTTTATATACATATTAGCTAGCTCATACACACAGGAGCATACCCAAACCTAAATGTAGAATTTAAAGGACCATCAATCAATGAACCCTGAGGTAACATAAATGAGGCAGGCTCACACCTCCAAGTCCTTTCCCTATCACAACACTCCTCACACACCACCCAGATTTTTTGCATTTCTCTCCGTCTGGTGGCCTGCTGGGGGTCAGACACAGCTTTCTCCTCTGGCATGGAGGCTGTGTGGGAACTACCCTGCCCAGCCTCACCAGGAACTTTCCCGCTGCACCTCCTGTTTCCACAGAGCTACTTTTAGAATCCTATTTTTAACCTGTTTGAAGTTCACATTGACTTCACCGCCTAATTGGAAAGGTCACCTCCCTGGAATTTTCTGTCCTACACTCCACCCTGTGGACAGTACAGAGCAGAGATGATCAGATATCCCTAGCTGGGGCCACGAGCCAGCATCCTTCCCTGCCAGGGTCCAGGTGAGGTGACGGTGGAGTCCGGCCCCCAGGCCAGGTCAGATGCAGGTCAGTTCTCAGTTCTCTCTTTCACCTCCCACCCGTGCTGACCCATCAGGCACGCACACCCTGGGGCGGACACAGACCCTGCTCCGTTCTCTCTGCAGCCCAAGGTAAGGCTGAGGGAGGGGTCTGTGCGGGCCCTGCACAGGCTGTGCCTTTCCTTTTAAGGAATGTTCTGCCCCAGCCCCACAGACTGTTCCTCCAGGGCACCTGCCCTTCTCACCTGGAGGAGTGTCACAGCCCTTGGAGGGCTTGCGAGCACACAGACCACTGGGCCCACCCCAGAGTCTCATATTGAGTAGATTTGGGTTGGACCCTGGGGTTTACATGTCTCACCTGATGCGGCAGGTCTGGGGACTGGGCTCTGAGAACCACGGGCCTGTGCCAAAGGGTGTCAGGGTCTGCTGGGGAAATGCCAGGTCTCCCACCTGGCCTCTACAGGCCAAGTCTGTGTCTTCTGGGAGGGCAGAGTGCGGTCTGTGGTCCCCAAGACTCCTGGGCTCCAGTCTCCTAAACATCCTTTTCTGGGTGATGAGAGCAGGTCAGTTAATTCCACTACACCTTAGTTTCCCAGTCTGTAAACATTTCTTACCTCATAGGATTGTAGCCTTGTAAGGACCAGCAGGCCGCCCAGTGTGTTCTCTGGAGCTCCATCTTGATCCCAAGGTGGGCTGAGAGTGGCTCCTTGGGGCAGAGCCATCATGGGCTCTGGCTATGAGCCCTTCGGCTGTGTGCCCCTGGGCTTTGCCTGGACCACTCTGAGCTGGGTTTCTGTCTGTGATATGGGAGAATACCCCTCTTCAGTGCTTATCGTGCTGCTCAGAGGCACCTTGAGGTGGTAAATTGGGTGAATGCCCGGCTGGGCACGGAGTGCTCTCTGGGACCTTGTGGCTTTAATCCTGTGAGGGCTCACGAGGTCTGATGCCCCCATCCTGATGCCTCGGCACGTCTCTGCCAAACCCGGTGAACTCAGGGCACCCCAGTCCTGACTGAAAGCTCTGAAGACCTCTGGGAATGAGTTCTGCAGAATTCTTTGGCCTGAACGCTGACCTGGAGGTGTCAGTTCAGAACTACTTGAGTATGCCTTGGCATGGGGGCAGCTTGAGTTTGTTGTGCTTCCTCTGGACCCCCTGTGGTCGCTGACACCTCCCTTCTCTGGAGCTAGGCAACTCCGGCCTGGCACTGCCTCCCTCCCTTCTCCCACTCCTGTGTAAACAGCAGGAGAGCCGGGGACTGCTTCTCCCACCCGTGCATCTCCTGCAGCCCCTGACACCCATCCTTCACTCAGTAAACAGCTACAATTAACCACGTGCAGAAGGGACAGAGGCTGCACGCAGGGCAAGGTCCGTACCTGTAATCAATCCTGCCTCCTGCTGAGGGCTTTCCGGGAACCCTCTCCTCCGCTCACTCCCCTCCCCTCCGGGAAGCCGCTGGCAGAGGGATCTGGGCAGCGGGACCTGGCGGGAAAGCCGAAGCTCGAGTCATCCAACTCCGGGCAGACCTAGTGAAAGCAAAGGGCAGAGCACGTGGAGGCCGCTGCTCTCAGCATCAGTGTGGGGAGAAAGTGAAGCCAGGACGGGTGGTGTCTCCTCCACTGAGGGAGCCGGCCCGGGGGTGGGTGTTTGGAGCCCTCTGGACTGCAGCCTGAATTCTACATTTCAAAGGACACACCAGACAGCCAGGTTTGGGCACGTCCCCTTTGTTGTGCAAATCCCAGGGTCTGAGTTCCCAGGGCTCAAGCACTCTGTCTTTTGACTGCCAAGTTTCTGTTAGGTCTTGGACGTGACCTCCCTCAACCCCAGACTTGTTTAGGTTTACCTTGGGAACATTGCAAGCAGGGGCCTCCTGGAGCCACCCGTGTCTAGAGGGATGTGGGCCAGCCAGCTTCCAATCCCAGGCATCCAGCCCCTCACTGCTGCCTGAAGCCCTGTGCCCAGCTCGGGGTTCAGCACCTGCTCCCTTCCCAGTGAGAGCATCATGGAGACCAAGGAGTCCTTCCGTGTGCCCGAAATCCTGCTTCTAATGGAAACTCTTCCCTCTTCTATTGTTCTGCAAACAGAGAAAAGCTGCCAAGCTGCTTCCACACAGATCTTTTTTTGGGCCTCACTCTTTTTATTTCTTTTATTTTTTTCCATTAAGAAACAGCCACCAGCTCTGAGAGTCATGCTGCCTGCAAAGCTCTCTTACCTCCAGGAGACATCAGACTTTTGTTTAAGAACCTCAGCCGGCTGGATTTCCCATCTGCCATGTCCACGCTGATGGCAGACAAAGAAATTCAGCCTAACGTTCCCCAAAGCTGTCTCACAATTGCTGCTTCTGTGGAGGAAGGCCAGGGTCCTTCCATGCTTATGCTTTGTGGTCTCTGTTTGTAAGGGGTTCACTTTTCATCAGGGAACACCCCTTGGGGGTCGCCTCCCTCTGGTTTGCCCGAGGACAGTGGGCATGTCCTTGGAAGTTCAGGCCTGGGCTGCTGGGCACCCATGCTGCTATAATGGGTTTGGAGGAATGGACAGCAGAACCTGGGTGAGGTGACAGCCCAGCAGTCCTGACTAGGGCCAGAGGGGAAAAAAAGGCACTCGGACCAACTGACCAGGGAGCCAACAGGGTCCCTAAGTACTAAGATAACAATAACCAGAGGGAAGCAGCAAGGTGACAGAAGATTAAAATAATAATAATAGTAATAATAATAATAAACACGAGTTAAAAAGCAAACAGAAAACCACAAGTTCCCTCCAATGGGAAACCAAGTCCCTTGGGAGTGAGCTCTCCTTCATTCCTCTTGGCACTCTGGGTCCAAGTCCTCCCCCGGGGGCACACGTGTTTGGGTGGGGACTGCTGTCCGCATGTCAGGAGGAACCCCCCCCGCCCCCACCACCTGGCTGCAGTCCTACACGGGTGCTACCCAGCTCCTCTCTCTACCCAGGTCACACTTTTCTGCCTCACCCACATTTAAAAGGGAGACACACATAGTAGCTAGCACCTGGTATGCTGTGAGCACTTGATGGCTTAGTCTTGACAGGGTCCAGCACATCCCGGGGCCCAGCAACTCCTGGCTCTGTTCCTGTTTGTTTTGTTTTGTTTTTTAAAATTAGAGTATAGTTGATTTACAATGTTGTGCTAGTTTCAGGTATATAGCAAAGTGATTCAGTTATACACACACACATACATATATCCATTCTTTTTCAGATTCTTTACGCACATAGGTTATTACAGAATACTGAGTAGAGCTCCCTGTGCTGTACGGTAGGTCCTTGTTTGTTATCTATCTTATGTATAGTAGTGTGTGTATGTTCATCCCAAGCTCCTAATTTATCTCCCACCCGCCACGTTCAATAGCAATGCCTGTAGGGGAGGAGACTCTCCCTCCAGGCTCCTACAGGAGGCCTCACAGGGCCGTCTGCCCCCATTTTTCCCACCATTGGTTACCAAGGGTTTCAGTGCCCTGTGGGACTGCTCTCCTGTGTGTGTCTCTTCATACGAGATCTTCACGATTAAAGGACTTTTTCGGGGGTAAAAACTGGGTCTCAGGCTCCATGTAGTCTCTTCAGATTCTTCAGTCTAAAGTTGGAAGAAGCTAGAGGGCATTTAGAGTCGTTTTTGTCACCAGACTAAAGCTGTCCACACCTTCCTCCCCACAGCCTGGGGCACAGGCTGGATGTTCAGTGCCTGCTGCCTGTGCCCTGAGTGGTGGGTCATTTGGAGGGCTATGGGTAGCGCGTCTGCACTGGACTACCAGGGGTGATGGCCTTTCACAGTCTTGACCTGTGACTGGTTGGCGGGATCATCTCAAGTTTCAGAAAGCCTTTCTTACAGACCCCTGTTCTTCTAGTAAGTCTCAGAGAGAGGAAAAAATGGGATTTGTGATGTAACATATCAGTTATGACAGAGAAGAGGGCTACACGAATGGTGAAGGGCTGGAAATAGCTTTAATCATTTAAAAACCTGGTGTTTACTCTGGAGCAGAGATTAGGGGTGGGCTTAAAGGCTCTCAGTGATCAAACATCAAAAAAGGAGTCTGACTCTTCGTTACAACCTTGTACAGCCATGTCTGCAGCAGCATTATTTACAATAGCCCCAAAATGGAAACATCTTAAATGTCCACTGACAGATGAATGGATAAAAAAAATGTGGTATATCCATGCAATGGAACATGCAGGAATGTTCCACAATGAAGCAGTCCAGGAAGGAGGCTCATGCATCAATGGTCAACAATGTGCCATGTGCTGGAGGCTGTTAGAGTGAGGACCCAAGGCTGTGTGCATAGAGAGAGTGGAGAGGATTAGGAGGGTGACGTGGGACACAGTTTTACAGGATGAGTCAGTGTGGACAGCACACTCCAGAGGACGGGAATAGTGTGTGCAGAGGCACGGGGCCCTGGGCACCAGCTGGAGTGATGCCTTCCCGGGTGTGCCATTGGAGCTGTGGGAACTTTGGGGGTTTATCCTACAGGGATCATCTGGGAAGGGCATGGGCAGTCCTTGGCTGTGACACCACTTTGCCTGCCCTGCAAAGCAGCTGTGGGCTATGATTATTCTCTAGTTCTCACAAGGGAGATCACAGGAGTTCTTCAATCTTGGGGTCCCCCAGCTCTCTGGGCCCAAGATACATTGTGGGTCACACATTGTGAGGGTATGCTCACACACCCTTGAGCTCTCCCACCGTGCATTTGCCAACAGTCCTACCTACCAGGGTTGTCCAGAGATGCTGGCTGGGAGGAGCAGTGGACCAATGGCAGGTCCATCCTCTGGTGCTCAGTACTCCCCATTCCTTGATATTTGTCCTCCCCCACAGGGATGCTCCAAATGGAGCCACATCAGACTCCCCAGAGGGCTGGTTAAAAGACAGGTGTTAGCCCCATACACCTAATTTCTGAATTAGTAGGTTTGGGTGGGGCCTGCATTTTGCTTTGCACACAGAGTCCCAGGTGATGTTGATGGTGCTGGTCTGAGACCACATTTTCCAGAACTGTTGCTGTGGAGGAGGACAAATCATGTGAAATGGCAGAAGAGCCCATGCATGTGGGTTGGCCTCAGTCTGTTGAAACAGAATATCACACTGAGTGGGCAAAAACAAGAATTTATTCTCTCTCAGTTCTGGAGACCAGACATCTAAAATCAAGGTGTCGGGTTTCCCTGGTGGCACAGTGGTTGAGAGTCCGCCTGCCGATGCAGCGGACATGGGTTCGTGCCCCGGTCCAGGAAGATCCCACGTGCCGTGGAGTGGCTGGGCCCGTGAGCCATGGCCGCTAAGCCTGCATGTCCGGAGCCTGTGCTCCGCAACGGGAGAGGCCACAACAGTGAGAAGCCCATGTACCGCAAAAAAATAAAAATAAAAATAAATAAATAAATTTAAAAATAAATAAATAAATAAATAAAATCAAGGTGTCACTATGGAGAACAGTATGGAGTTTCCTTAAAAAACTAAAACTAGAATTACCACATGACCCAGCAATCCCACTACAGGGCATATACCCTAAGAAAACCATAATTCCAAAAGAGTCATGTACCACAATGTTCATTACAGCTCTATTTACAATAGCCAGGACACGGAAGCAACCTAAATGTCCATCGACAGATGAATGGATAAAGAAGATGTGGCACATATATACAGTGGAATATTGCTCAGCCATAAAAAGAAACAAAATTGAGTTATTTGTAGTGAGGTGGAAGGACCTAGAGTCTGTCATACAGAGTGCAGTAAGTCAGAAAGAGGAAAACAAATACTGTATGCTAACGCATATATATGGAATCTAAAAAAAAATAGGTCTGAAGAACATAGGGGCAGGACAGGAATAAAGACGCAGACATAGAGAATGGACTTGAGGACACAGGGAGGGGGAAGGGTAAGCTGGGACGAAGTGAGAGAGTGGCATGGACATATATACACCACCAAATGTAAAATAGATAGCTAGTGGGAAGCAGCCTCATAGCACAGGGAGATCAGCTCAGTGCTTTGTGACCACCTACAGGGGGTGGGATAGGGAAGGTGGGAGGGAGATGCAACGGGGTGGAAATATGGGGATATATGTATATGTATAGCTGATTCACTTTGTTATAAAGCAGAAACTAACACACCATTGTAAAGCAATTATACTCCAATAAAGATGTTAAAAAGAAAAAAAAGAAAAAGAAATATCAAGGTGTCAGCAGGGCCATGCCCCCTCCAGCAGTTCTATGGAAAAATCCTCCCTCGCCTCTTCTAGCTTCTGGTGTTGCCAGCAATACTTGGTGTTCTTTGGCTTGTGGAAGCATCTCTCCAGTCATGAGGCCACCTCCTTCCTATGTCCTCTCATCATCTTCCCTCTGTGCATGTCCATTTCTTTGTTCAAATCTTCCCTTTTTATAAGGGTTATAAAGGTTATATTGGATTAGGGCTCACCCTAATGACCTCATTTAACCTAATTACCTCTGTAAAAACCCTATCTCTAAATAAAGCCACATTCTGAGGTACTGTGGGGTTAGGACTTGAACATATCTTCTTGAGGAGACACAATTCAACCTGTAACAGCACCCTTGGGAGAAGTGGTGGGTCATGTCCACATCCACAGCTGGGCCTGGATGCAGAGCTAGGCCTCTAAGTAAATCACACAAATTCTCCCTGCTATGCAACACCTTGGCCCGGCCCTCCAGACACTCACTCCTCAGAAGAGAGGCCTGGCTCCATAAAGCCAGTACAGGCTGTTCATTGTCTACGAACATATAAGTGAGGGTGCCACCCAGCTTCTCTGCAGCCTAGGAAGCCACTGTGGAAATATTTCAGGACTCTAAGGGAATAAATGGTCTGGGAAGAAGAGCTAAGAGAAGCATAGGGCCATGTTTCTCAGGGGGTCCAAAGGTGAGGAGGGTGGACCAACAGGCTGTCTCAAACAAGGCCTGTGCAAAAGAGAAAACAGAGCCCTCCTACCATAGTCCCAAGTGCCTAATAATGATGCAGTGGTCTCATGATGTGATAGATAAGATTGGTTCTGTCTTCCCACCTTGACTGCTGTATTAGTCTGCTCAGGCTGCTATAACAAAACACCATTGACTGGGACACTTAAACCACAGACATTTATTTTCTGCAGTTCTGGAGGCTGGAAGTCCAATATCAAGGTGCTGACTGAACTGGTCACACCTAAGAGCTCACTTTCTGACTTGTAGACACAGCCACCTCTCACTGTGTCCTCCCATGACAGAAAGAGATGAAACTCTGGTCTGTTTTCCTTTCTTTTTGAGAGTACTAATCCCATCATGGGGTCCCACCCACATGACCTCATCTAAACCTAATCACCTCCTCAAAGCCCCACCTCCAAATATCATCACATTAGGGGTTAGGGCTCCAACATATGAATTTTGGGGGGACACAAACATTCAGTCCATAACAATAATATACCTTCATTATGTCCTGGAAGTTAAGTTACGTTTAGATTCCCTAGACCCCTTGGTCATCCTGCTGGAATGTGGTGGCATGGGGAGTTCCTGTTTCTAGATTCTGGCCTTGGGTCTGCACTCCTTACCATGGGGTACCTTATGGGCATATCCAAGCTCTGTCTACACCCCTGGAAACAGCTGCCTCTTGATCACCCAATGGATCTATAATTGTACATGCCCAAGGCACATCTGAACAGAGAAAAGGCCTGAACAGGTCAGGACACAGCCAGAGAGAATTTACACAGAGAATTGTGGAGTTCTTCTTTAGAAAGATGGGGTGTGGGTTGCAAGTGACGAAGGGAGCCTGAATGGTGCCCCTCTAAAGCATGCAGTCTGGGCAGGGGCCACTCTCCTTCAGGTTTAGGGAAAGTGAAAAACAGTTCTCTCCCCCATCTCTGCAGTTTGCTGAGCTTCCCAGGGGATGACTGTGACATTTGCCTCTGGATGTAGTGGAGGCCCTTGGAGCTCAAGCAGTGGCCCCAAGAACCCATCAGGAGCTTGTTAAAGCTCAGACTCATGGCCCAGTCCACAGGGGTTCAGTTTGGAGGATGTGGCCTGGGGCTTGGGCAGCATCCTTTGGACCAGCATCCTTGGCGATGCAGTAGTCTGTGGTCAGAGAGCTGTGGTGGGGAGCAGGGTTGCTGGGGCTGCCCCAGTGCAGATCTGCACCATGCAAGGTATGACTTCGGGCTTCCCTGGTGGCGCAGTGCTTGAGAGTCCGCCTGCCGATGCAGGAGACGCGGGTTCGTGCCCCGTTTCGGGAGGATCCCACATGCCGCGGAGCGGCTGGGCCCGTGAGCCATGGCCACTGAGCCTGCGCGTCCGGAGCCTGTGCTCCGCAAATGGGAGAGGCCACAACAGTGAGAGGCCCGCGTAACGCAAGAAAAAAAAAAAAAATAGCTTGAAAAAAAAAAAAAAAAAAAAAAGGTATGACTTCATTATGTTACATGGGGAATCAGAGATGTGCTCAGAAACACAGGTTTTTCTGGGAAGGTTCCAGATTTCTGTACCCTGAGATGGGCTAATGTGTGTGTGTGTGTGTGCATATGCACATGTATACATGCATGTGTGTATATATATATATATATATAT
>NW_006769482.1:1955731-1995277 GCF_000442215.2 Lipotes vexillifer
ATATATGCATGTGTGTATATATATATATATATATATATATATATATATATATATATATAATTTGTTTAAAAAGTATGCCAATGTAGTTGGGATAGAAGAGGGAGTTTAAAGTATGAACCCAAGGTACCATCTTGAAGAGAAGTAATCTGCTTTATAGGAGAAAATTTTTTCAAGTTAAAATCAATTTCCCACATTCTTGACTATGAGGACCTAAAGCCAAGGGCTTGCGGGGAGTGACTGAAGAGGTGTGTGAAGGCAGCTGTAAGAAGAATGACAGTGACGCAAGGTGTGAGCTCGGCCTGGGCCTGCCAGAAGGTGGATAATGGTACCCTCAGACAATTCTGAGGATGGGAAAGAAAGTACCGCTTTCCTTCCAGCCCTTGAATTTACTTTTTCCAACTCAAGGACTGCTGGGGTCATCCAGTGTGTTCAGAAAAGAGGCTTAGTAATTTATTCACCAATACACACAGACAGACAGACAGACAGACACACACACACACACACAGGCTCACAGGAAGTTTTCATTAGAATATGACACGTGAGAGATGGGCATTACATATATATTCTGTCCTGCATTTCATGTGCTTATGTGCATGTAGGTATTAAAAAAGTGACAATATTGACCCCATAGGCTTGCACACCCACATTTATAAGATACACACACTGGGCATATACCCTGAGAAAACTATAATTCAAAAAGAGTCATGTACCAAAATGTTCATTGCAGCTCCATTTACAATAGCCAGGAGATGGAAGCAGCCTAAGTGTCCATCATTGGATGAATGGATAAAGAAGATGTGGCACATATATACAATGGAATATTAGCCATAAAAAGAAACAAAATTGAGTTATTTGTAGTGAGGTGGATGGACCTAGATTCTGTCATACAGAGTGAAGTAAGTCAGAAAGAGAAAGACAAATACCGTATGCTAACACATATATATGGAATATAAGAAAAAAAATCTCATGAAGAACCTAGGGGTAAGATGGGAATAAAGACACAGACCTAGTAGAGAATGGACTTGAGGATATGCGGAGGGGGAAGGGTAAGCTGGGACAAAGTGAGAGAGTGGCATGGACATATATACACTACCAAACGTAAAATAGATAGCTAGTGGGAAGCAGCTGCATAGCACAGGGAGATCAGCTAGGTGGTGTGAGACCACCTAGAGGGGTGGGATAGGGAGGGTGGGAGGGAGGGAGATACAAGAGGGAAGAGATATGGGAACATATGTGTATGTATAACTGATTCACTTTGTTATAAAGCAGAAACTAACACACCATTGTAAAGCAATTATACTCCAATAAAGATGTAAAAAAAAAAAGACTCTTGGGAATTCAGTTCAACTACCACGTTAGATGCACATTTTGGTATCCAATTGAGAAACTCCACATGGCTGATAACTACAATGAATCAACTTACTAAATAAGCAGGAAAAAGAAAAATTCAAAGAATCCCCAGGAGGAGTTCTTTTTTTAAAATTTTTAAGTAATTAATTAATTAATTTATTACATCTTTACTGGAGTATAATTGCTTTACAGTGGTGTGTTTCTGCTTTATAACAAAGTGAATCAGTTATACATATACATATGTTCCCATATCTCTTCCCTCTTGCGTCTCCCTCCCACCCTCCCTATCCTACCCCTCTAGGTGGTCACAAAGCACCGAGCTGATCTCCCTGTGCTATGCGGCTGCTTCCCATTAGCTATCCACCCTATGTTTGGTAGTGTATATATGTCCAGGAGGAGTTCTTAAAAATAACTTGGTAAGCCCTGAACAACATCACCAAATGAAAGCAGGAGCAAAGCCCTGCCGATTAAGAGAACAGTCTTCCCACAGGCCCTGCTCCCTCCAGGCAGGTGGGCGGCCGATCCCTCCCACCGCTGGAACAGGTGGGCAGCATGTGCTGCTCCTTTACTTGGGATCTTAACTGATGATCTTTATTTTGTTGTCACCGTGTCCTTACACATAGGGAAATTGCCGTGGGGCTGCAGGGAGAACGTGATAGAGTAGGGGTGCAGATGCAGTCACAACAACACCCTGATTTGGGGCTGGGGGGGTTCTGGAGGGTGCTGAAGGCCTGCACTGCCAGTCACCTGTGCAGGGTCAAGACATACCCAGGACGATTCCTTCCTTGTGAATTGCTAAGACACAGACTCTGGCAGGGAGGCGAGCGGGGCAGCAGCTTGGAAACCCTGTGTGTTCTGGATGCCAGATGACAGAGTAAGGGGGTCCACACCCAGAGCCGGGTTAACAGCAAGGGTGATTCAAGGCTGAGCGTGAGCGCAGGCAGGTCCAGTGGAAGTTGTGCCTGAAAATACCGAAGTGGATGACGTGTTCCCAAGGCCTGCTGGCTGCTTCGCCTGATGCAGTAATGGCTGAAGAATCTGAAGAAGAGACAGTTCTGCCAACAGCCTGCTCCCTGGCTTTTCCCAGCACTGGTCACCTCCCCAGACAAGGGAGAGTGCTCTGTGACAGCCAGCAACTGACACCTCAGGCCCCAGGCTCCTCCGTGCTGTGCTGGAGGAGACCTGCAATGTCAAGGTCATGAGACTGGGGGCTGCAACCCACAGGTCTTTTGGTCCTAAACTGAAGCCCTGTGTGTTGCCAATGAGAGGAGTGAGAACTGGATCATTCTGGAAAGGGGAGGATGGGGGCTTATGACTGCCTGGTTCCCCGAAGTGGGAACAGATTTAATGGGGGAGTGGCAGAACCAGCTTCCACTTCTAGAAAAGACTTTATGACAGGGTGGCGAGACACCGGACCCGTGCCTTGATGGGTGCTGCGACCCTGTCTGGGGATGGTGTCTGTCTGCCTGCTCCAAGGGATTGAGGCACGATCCTCCATGGCATGGCAGCATGGGGACCCAGGACATGACTTCTCATGTGCTTTTAGTACCCAGGAATTCTGTGATTAAAAGGCACAGACAGGAATGCCATCTCAAGATAAGAAGAGAAGCCACAAACCCAACCAGAATTGGACATGTAAGACTCAAGGGAGTCTTTCCCCATAAGAGCCTTGTGAATCTGCATTCCTCTGCCCTGCTGTTGCGGGCTGGTGCCAACACATGCCTGGCGTTGCACGCCAGCTGGCAGCCGAGGGGGCAGCAGTTCTGCAGTCAGCTGCCTTCAGAGACAAGGCTGGTGGATCTAATGGCTCATGGCTTCCTGGGGGAACAGGCAGTCCTGCATTGCCATTCATGGGCATTTTGGCTTCCTTAACTATAAGATAAAATAAACACACAAAAGGTAAAATACAGAAGGGTTGCTATTTGATTCCACTTACACAATCACTTTGCAGTTAATTCTTCTGATTGTGTAGATAGTACAGTCAAACTTGCTAGATCTCTTTTTTCTTTTTTGGAGGATGCTTTTTACGTTGAGATATATATATAACATAACACTATATTATTTTCATTTGTACAACGATTTGTTATATGTATATATTGTGAAATGATCACCACAATAAATCTAGTAACAACCAATCACCACACATAGTTAATTTTTTTTTTCTTTGTGATGATAGGTGTCTTTTTTACTATCTCTCTCTTTTTTTTTTTTTTTTGCGGTACGCGGGCCTCTCACTGTTGTGGCCTCTCCTCTTGCAGAGCACAGGCTCCGGACTCGCAGTTTCAGCGGCCATCACTCACGGGCCCAGCCACTCCGTGGCATGTGGGATCTTCCCGGACCGGGGCGCGAACCCGTGTCCCCTGCATCGGCAGGCGGACTCTCAACCACTGCGCCACCAGGGAAGCCCTACTATCTTTATTTTGATAAGGATAATACAGAAGTAAGAGATACCCACTGGAGTGTGGCTTTCAAACTCAATGGATTGTGAAATCAACTTAGTGAAGTGTGACTAGCATTTTTAAAAAATGTGAAATAGGAATGGAATAGGAGATATCAGAGGGCACTAAACCCTGTATTTGTTTCCCATCCAACTTCAAAACGAAGATGTTATGCATTCCCATCAGGTCTTGATGCTCAGGCCCTGCCTACCTCTCTGATGTCAATAGCCCCTTGTATCTCCCTCCCTTCCCTCCACCCCCAGTGACCCCCTTGTTCTGTTTCCTATGCGTGGAGGACTTTTCCTCGAATTTTGACTGGCCACGCCATCCCTCCACTCAGGCTGATGCCCAGATGTCAGCTCCTCTTAGAAGTCATTCTTGACCTTGCTCCTTTCATCTGGACCCTTAACCCTGCTTCATCTTTCTTTGAGATACTCATCACTACGTAATGTCATATTATAGCTATGTGATTTTCGCTGTGGTCTGTCTCTGTCTTTAGGTTATCAACTCCATCTGGGAAGGGCCATTGTCTACTTCCCTGCCATCTGCCTAGCAGCTAGAATGAAGCCTGGTACACAGTAGATGCTCAATAAATATTTGTTATTTTTGAAGGAATGAATGAAAAATGAAATGGATAACCATCCTTATGTCATTGAGTTGTGGTGAGATCAAATAAAATAATCCAAACCCAATACCCAGAACATAGCACTCAATAAATGCTACGTATTATACTGTTTCACTTTCTCTGAATTTTCAGGGCATTCATTACTCTTGACATTTTAAAATATGTCTTCCTGGAAAAGTAATATATCCTGTGTTTCCCAATGAGTGAGAGTTTCTGAGATGGAATCATAGTTCTTTTAAAAGCTGAAACTGAAAATGTAAGTGTCCTGAGAATACATGAGTTGATGGAAGGTGTTAATGCAGTTTCCGAAAACACACATGGCCAGGGATCCTGAGAGGGATTTCAGTGCAATTGGCACATTTGCACCTTCTGTGGTCATGAGAGCTTCATACTTCAGAGTGCACAGGTCTTTCTGAATACCAAAGGCGAAAGGTATTTCGAGTATGCATTGAATATTTTCAAATCCACAAATTCTTTGGGGTCCCCTTGGTTCAATTTTAGAGTGCTGCTAGTTCCCTATTTGGAAAGGATTTGGGGAAAGGAGTCCCTGGATGCCAGGAGCTGCTAGATGTCACTGGAGAAATATTTCTCTCTTGTGATAGTTTAATAATAGAAGCACTCTGCATTCACACATTCATGCTAAACTTAACTATGCAGTCATGGCTTGGTCTCCAAAGGAGAGGTACTTTACCTGTGAAGGAGCCAGGTAGAAGCGAAGGTATCTGAAGATTGCATTTGAGGTGCCCCAGCACACTCCTGGCACTCTTGGCAGGAACAGTTGGCACCACTCATCATCAGGCTAAACTGTGTCTTAAAATAAGCTCACTGTGTGGTTCTCTAAGCTAAGATGGGGTCAGTCTGAGAGCTGAAACAGAAAATATTTGTCAGGTTGATCTCTTGTATGTGTGTGGCAGACAGGCTTTATGGCAAAGTATCAAGGTAGATTGCATCCCAACCAGAATATTGTCTGCATCCTGTTACTATGGGAACCATCATCCACCTACGTAGTCTATGCATATTTCTGTCTGTGCAAGTGTCAGCCTGGGGGACAAAACTCAACTATTTGTTTCTACTTTTCCTGCTAGAACTTTTGAAAAAAAAATAGTCCTAGGACGTTTAGAAAATATACATTTTTCCTTTCCTTTTATTCTTTAGTATTTTTTGCCTGTTTTCCCCTCTCATCCTGTTCCCCAGGTTTCCCATAGGTTTGGTATTGATTGATCTCCTCCTATGTGCCAGATACCTGTGATAAATGCTTATGTGTTTTATTGCTGCTAATTCTCTCGAGAGGTCTATGAAGTCAGTATTATTTTGTTCATTTTACATATGTGGGCAGTGAGGCTTTCCAGTTGTTCCTCGCCCGGGAAGGATGAGAACCAGTGTTCCCACTCAGGTCTCTGATGTTGGAAGGCCGGCTCGCAGCCTCACTTCTACAGAACTTTCTAGGGAAGTGATGGGAGGCGCTGCAGGACCCAGGGGGCACATCTGGACCACATCCACATCCCACTTCCAGGAAGCTGAATGTCTACACCAGCCTGGGTAACTGCTTCTTCTGCCTGCTCTCCCCTCTTCCTCTTGTCTCTCAAAAGCGTGCCCAAAGGCTCCTGGAACCAGGGCACATTAGAGTTTATTTTGCAATTGCACTTTGGGGAATTATGGGATGTCTGAGGCTATGCCTGGGAATTGATTTGCAGCTGCACAGCTGTGTCAGTGCATGGATGTATGGGGAGGATTTTGTAATTGCAGTGGGGTGTCCCAGGCTCCCTGGAAATGAAAGGGCATCCTTAGGAACTCTGAGCCCACCTGGGGTCAAGGGGGCATCGGGACCACTCAAACCTAACGATAGCTGTGGGCCAGGGAGGGCAGAGCACTATGTGCCCCAGGCCGTGGTTTTCTTTGGGAGTGGTGACAAGTCCTAAGGACACTGTGAGACTGGGATTTTAGGGAGAAAGCAGGGGGGCCTTACTCCTTAGTGGGAAGAAGGTTGGTCAGGCCCCTTGTTGCAAATCCTTGATCAGGCTGATGATGTGGCCAACACCTTTCACACTTTGATTTGGGTTCTCAGTGGTGTCTTAGAACCTACAGAGTACAGCCAATATCACTGTGTCAGAAGCCAGAAAGGCAGCGTTGATGATCGTGGGGGTAGTGAGTCCTCTATACTAAGTAGGACAGAAAGTTTCAACAAAAGATCCTGTGGACAAAGGGGCAGTTGAGTAAGGGAGGCAATTGCTAGGCTGTTCCTGACAGAAAGGCCTGCTCATCCTTGCTGTGATCTTGCTGGGTACAAGGAGTGAACGTTAGCCTGATGCATTTTATTGGATTATTCCAGGGGTTTCCAGGGCCTGACTTCACCACACCTTCAGTTCCATGAGCACAGGTTCACCTGCTCATCCAACAAGCATTGCTTCAGCCCTACTAGGTCCCATGCAGAGTTGTAGGTGCTGGGGATACAGCTCTGAGCAGGAGACAAAAGTCCCTGCCAGAGGGAGCTGACTTCTAGTGTGGGGTTGGCACATGTTTTCCATAAACATTTTAGGCTTTGGGGGTCATGTGGTCTCTGTTGCAGCTACTGAACTCTGCAAAAGCATCCACAGACACAACACTCATGCAGTGGGGTGGCCATGCCCAGTACAGATTCCTCTACAAAACCAGATGGCCAGCCTGTTGGTGGGATTTGGCCCAGGTAGTAGTTTGTTGATCCCTACCCTAGTGAACAAGATGAGAAAAGACTCTCTAGGGTCAAGTTCTGCCAAGTTGATTTTTTTCTCAATGAATTTTCAGAATGTCTCCACTCTTAAACTGATTTAAAAGCATCTTGCTCCAGCCCTTGTCACCTTGCTGGAGAGGTCAGAACAGCAGAGTGTGCTGCTGGAAGACACCATCTGTCATGGGCTGAGTCATGTCCCCCAAATTCATACACTGAAGTCTTAACTACCAGGACCTCAGAATGTGACTCTATTGGGAGACAAGGCTTTAAAGAAGTGATTAAAGTAAAATGAGGTCATTAGGGTTGGCCCTCATCCAACATGACTGGTGTCTTTATCAGAAGAGATTAGGGCACAGACATGCATGGAGGGAACACCATGTGAAGACAGAGGGAGGAGATGGCCGTCTATAAGCCAAAGAGAGAGGCCTAAGGAGGAACCAACCCTGCTAAATAATATCTTGATCTTGGACTTCTTGCCTCCAGGATTGTGAGAAAATAGATTGGTGCTGATTGAACCATCCAGTCTGTGGCATTGTTATGGCAGTACAAACAAACTAGTAGACCTTCTCTGTCCCAAGTCTAGGAGACTCCAAATGGTCAGGGTGGAGTAAGGGACGGATGCTGTTCACCAGCTGCTCCCACAAGAGCCGTGTAAACCCCAACTCTTCTTCCTCTTCCTTTTTCCTTCAAGACCCTAGATGGGCAGCTTCCCTACTGGCTTATCAGCTCTTTCTGGGAAGGTGATGCCTTTGTGGTGAAAATAAACAATTTAGAGAGAGAGGAAGAGTTTGTAGAGATGAGACTGAGAGGAAAACATGTCTCCCAGACTCCACAAGGCGCAAAATATGCATTAAAACCAAGGTGGGCAAAAGGAAACACTTACATTTTTCACTGGAGTCGTTTTCTCAAGGAATGCCCCAGGCTGGGTGAGAGCCCCAGTCATCAGCTCAGGCGGCAGACGTCCTGCTGGAGAAGCACTGGAGCTGGGTCTTGGCGTCAGAGGATCTGATTGTCCAAACTCTGGAGTCATTAGAAAAGCAAACAGCCGGCTGCTGAGGTTTCTGCTGTGCAGGCTTCCCGCTCAGGCATTCATGACAGCAGAGTAGCCTGTTCAAGAACAAAATAATCCATCAGTGCTTCCAGGGTTATGATGTTTTTGAGAATCAAACTCACAAGCTGCTCTTGTAAGCACAGGATCAAGAGACCCAGAATGGCCCCATTCCAATGCCCAGGAGCCCCTCTGTGTGCCTGTCTCTGAGGCTACTGGGGCCCAGCCCAGAGTGCCTGCTGCACCCCAGGCGGGGAACCCTGCCAACCACAGTGTGGCCCTTCTCAATGCCCCAACCCATGCTTAGGCACTGGCCAAGTCTTTGGCCATATCCAGGGAGGATGGCTCAAATGCCCCTCCAAGATGACTACCAGATGGGTAAGGACAAGTTGGCCATATTTGATTGCCCGTAAACTGGTTCCACCTGGTTGATGCCACACATCCCGAGGCCCCGAGGACACATGGCTCCAGATTCAACCCCTCTGTCTGTCCGGGCATCTGGGGGTCTGTGGGTCCCACAGCTCCAGGAATGGCAGGACAGGGCATGCAGCATGCACCTGTGTGTTAGGGAGTGGCGTCCACAGTCACGGTGGAAGTCCCGTTTGAGGCATGACCTACGTAATGAAAAGTGGCCTTGGTAGTTGTAAGAGAAGGGAGTGACTGCCAAATGCCAAGGCCTTTTACAAAATGCTACTAGAATATCTCATTCCAAACTGAAATGCAAACTTTGCTAATTTAAGATTTAGTATTTAAAGTAAAAATTATTAGTGGGACTCAATAATAGTTTTGTTTATTTGGCTCGTCATGATAGCAGGAGACTTCCAGCTCATAGGGATTGCTCATAGGGCTCTGCTTGGCTAGGGGCCCACAGGGATGGGGACGAGGGTGGAGTGGAGCCTGCTGGCCTGGCTGGGGCTGAGAAGTGTTGCCTTATGCCTCTCACCCACCACCAGGCTGGCCAGGAGGAGCGAAGCACAGTTCCATCTTCTCGGGAGATTTGGTGGAGGCCATGGTCTGTCAAAGGGGTCATGGAGGGACGCTTGGGGACAAGGAGCTGAGTGGGGACTCAAAGACCTTGGAAATCTTTGGAGAAGCCTGAGGTTGGGGAGGGCATGCCCAACACCCATTTGCCCAAAGGTTTGATTGTGATTATCTGGCTCCTGGGGAGAACTAAACTCAGGGGAAGTGGCTGCCGAGGCTTCGTGTAGGTTTGTGACAAGGGATGGCTCCCAAGCCAGAGCACGAGGACTCAGTGGGCAGCTCATGCTGGCCGTGTCCCTCTGTCCTTCCCGAGGACCTTTTAGCCATTATGCTAAGTGTGTCACTGTACTTGGCTAAGAGCTCTCTATGGGAGATCAAGCCAGGGCGCATTTTTTGCAGCCTTCAGGGTTTTGTGGAAATAAGTTTCTAGGGACCGGCCTGATCAGGGACAGAGGACTGTTTTGTGTAGGAACAATGGTTGCATTTTCCCCAGGAAGCAACATGGGGATCCCAGGCAGCTTAGCTTTGGCAGGGCCCCCATCCCTGGGCAGACATGCCCGCATGCCCGGGCTCCATACTGGGGCTGTCTGTCGAGCACCCTGTCAGCGAGAAAGGGAAAGGCCATGAAGCAGGCCTGCCCATCTGCTCCACGCGGGTCCACAGCTAGTCTGTACCCCAAACCTCTCTTCCCTGGAAAGAGCACATCCTCTGAGCCCCAGAGAAAGAGCAGCATCAGCATCAGGAGAGAGGCTGGATGCCGGCCTCGAAACCACTCAGCATCTTAGCCTTTCTCTACCTGACAGAAATCCTGAAGAGGAAACACTGCTGCTGGGACCAAAGGGAAAACACTCAGTGGAAGGAGCAGACTGGGAAGAGCAGATGATGCCCGCACTCCTGGCTCCTGGGAGTTGATGGCATTAAAAACAAAAGACAGTGGGGGCCTGAGAGTAGAGGGGAAGTCGAGGCAGAAGCTGGTCCTGAGAGTGTTACCAGGTTTCAACTTGTCTGCATTTATCATTCTCTGCTTCTTCTCTCTTTTTCTATTTTTACCAAAGTAATACATGCTCATGGTTTTAAAAAAAGAAAAGAGGCTCTTAAAATGGAAGCAGTGCCTTTCCTGTCCAACCTGTCCACCTCAGCTCCACCCAGAGGTGACCTCTAGGAACGCTTCCCGCTTTATTTCTGTCACCACCCTGCTGCCACATGATAGTCTTATGTTATTTTCTCTTTATTTGTAGGTTAAGGCATTATCATTCTTTTCATCAGTTCATGAAGAAGCTTTTTCTGGTTTTATATTTTACCCTATTTATTTCTAACTCCCCACTCTACTCCTGTTTCAGTCTCCCCTCCAGAGTCACATGTTCCTATATGCCACATGCCTTAAAGACAGAGGTGTGTTTGTAAAATGTTTTGTGTCTTTATGTTTGTTTTTAATCCACATAGAATGTGTGTGCTATATCCTTGTTCTGTCTCACTTTTAGGCAGTCAGTGTTGGGGTGAGCTCTCTCTGCCAGGCTCTCTGCACATCTGCCTTGATGCTTCTAACTGCAGCAGGTATTATACAGTCTGCTCCCCTGCACCCTTCAATTTCACCAATCACAGACAAGGCAATCATGAAAATCCTCAGACCTCCTGGGCAGGGACTTGTTGGTGACATCTCTGGGGTACATCCGCAGAAGTGGAATTGATGGCTTATGGGTTATAAACAGATTGGCTTTACCAAGCAATGCCTGGGTACTTCCAGCATGCTTGTGCAAGGTCATTAGTAGGCTTTGCACATGAGTGTGATGGTTCCCATCTCCCCAGATCTTTCATCGATATCTCTCAGTTTGCTAGTTTTTGCCAAGCTGAGGTATATATAGACATAGATAGGTAGGTGGACAGATAGATATATAGATAGATAGAGATATATATAGATCTCACCACTACTGTAATTTGCATGTCTCTGATTAATAGAGAATTTGAGCATCTCTTCAAATACTTGTTGGCCATGTGTTCCTCCATTTATGATCTGCCTACTTGTATCTTTTGCCCATTTGTAGAATTTGTATATTCCAGGTACACATGGTCAGTTTTACATTTTGCCGATATCTTCTGCCATCTGTTACCCACAGATAGACAATTAGAGTTAATGAATTCTGTTGGCACACTGAATACCAGGTGGATAAAAGAGAACCAAAAAATGTCTTCTTTTTTGTTGCTGTTGATATACATTCTATGTGCAACTATTAGCTTGAGCTTAGTCATCGTATTATTCAACTCATATCTTTGCTTATTTTATGAATCATTATTCTCTTTGTTATAAGAATGGTGTTATATTAATTAAACTATATAGTCATGTATTTTGAGGCTGTATCATTAGATGCCTATATACTCATTTCTTTAACATTTTATTTTTAGATAATCGTAGATTGACATGCAATTGTAAGAATTAATATAGATCCCATATACCCTTCACTCAATTTTTCCTAATAGTACCATCTTGCATAACTATAGTAGAAAAATCACAGCCAGGAAATTTATATTGAAACAATCCATTGAACTTATTCAGATTTAATCAGTTTTGCATGTATCAATACCTGTGTGTGTGTGTGTGTGTGTGTGTGTGTGTGTGTGTGTGTGTTTAGCTCTATGCAACTTAATTACATATGCAGATTCCTGTGGCCGCCCCACCATAAGATACAGGACAGTTCCATCTCTACAAGGATCCCTTGTGCTCCCTTTTATAGACACAGTTACCTCTCTTCCTTCCTGCCTCCCTTTTTCCCTGGAAACCCCTAATCTGTTCTGCATTTCTGTAATTTTGTCGGGTCAAGAATGCTATTCAATTGAATCATATAATATGCATCTTTTTGACACTGGCTTTTTCAAATCAACATAAATCCCTTGAGGTCCATCCAAATTGTTTTGGGTTCATTTCATTTTAATATTCCATTGTGTAAATGGACCACCATTCACCCACTGAAGGATACCTGAGTTGTTTCCAGTTTGGGGTTATTATAAATAAAGCTGCTTTGTCATTTGTGTACAGGTTTTAGTATGAAAATAATTTTTCAGTTGTCTAGGGTAAATGTCCAAGAACACAATTGCTGAGCAATATGATAAGAGCATGTTTAGTTTTGTAAGAAATTACCATACTCTTTCTCAGAGTGGTGGTATCTACTTACATTCCCACCAGCTATGTATGAATGATCCCACTTCTCCACATACTCACCAGCATTTGGTATTATCATCATTTAAAAATGTTATTTATCTGGATGGATGTGGAGTGCTATCTAATTGCAGTTGTAATTTGCATTTCCCTAATGCCTAATACTAGTATCAGTTTTTATTTCTTGTATTTTGAGGTTCTTGCTTTTTGGTACATTCATATTTAGAATCATTGGTCAATCACTGGTGGATTGATCCTTTTATCATTTTGTAACATCTCTATTTGTATCTAGTAATTTTATTTTCTTTGAAATCTACCTTACCTGATATTAATATATCCAGTGCTGATTTTTAAAATCTATATGGCTGTGTTTGAAGTGAGTTTCTTATAGATAGCATTAAATTTTCTTTTTCTTTTTTTTTTTTTTACTCCATTCTGCCAAACTCCATGTTTTCATTGTTGTTATTTAGTCCATTTATATTTAAGGAACTGGTATGTTAGGATTGCCATTTTTATTTTATTACTTATTTTCTGTTTCCTCAATTTCTCCTTCATCTGTTTTTATTTATTTACATTCTTACATTTTTTAGGATTTAATCTTGATTGATTTAGGATGATTTTGAGTATATCTCTTTGTTTAGTTGTATCATCTCTTGGTGATGGCTCCAGGTATTACAATATACATTAATAATATCATAATCTGCTGGAGTTGATGTGTTACCACTTTGCTTGAAGTGTAGAAACCTTACTTCCATTTAGGACATTTTACTCTGCCTCTTTTTGGTATAATTCTATTATATATTATATGCACAGTTTAGTGTGAACCCTATGCTTGCTTCCACTACCAAATATGACTTAAGAAACTTACAAGAAGTATCTCTTACATTTATCCCTACTTTTATCCATTCTGATGTTCTTTATTTTTTAAGTTCCAAGCTTTCTTCTGTTATTATTCCCTTTCTGTTTAGAGAATTCATTTAACCACTCTGTTTATTTTTTTTTCTATTTTAATTAATTAATTAATTTAAACAACTTATTTGGAGTATAAATGCTTTACAATGGTGTGTTATAAAGCAGAAGTTTTATAACAAAAGTGAATCAGTCATACTTATACATATATCCCCATACCCCCTCCCTCTTGTGTCTCCCTCCCACCCTCCCTATCCCACAGCTTTAGGTGGTCACAAAGCACCGAGCTGCTATCCCTGTGCTATGCAGCTGCTTCCCACTACCTATCTATTTTACAGTTGATAGTATATATAAGTCCATGCCACTCTCTCACTTTGTCCCAGCTTACCCTTCCCCCTCCTCAAGTCCATTCTCTATGTCTACATCTTTATTCCTGTCCTGCCCCTATGTTCTTCAGAAACTTTTTTTTTTAGATTCCATACATATGAGTTAGCATACAATATATGTTTTTCTCTTTCTGATTTACTTCACTCTGTTTGACAGACTCTAGGTCCATCCACCTCATTACAAATAACTCAATTTTGTTTCTTTTTATAGCTGAGTAATATTCCATTGTATATATGTGCCATATCTTCTTTTCATTCATCGGTCGATGGACACTTAGGTGGCTTCCACGTCCTGCCTATTGTAAGTAGAGCTGCAGTGAACATTGTGGTACATGACTCTTTCTGAATTATGGTTTTCTCAGGGTATATACCCAGTAGTGGGATTGTCATACGGTAGTTCTAGTTTTAGTTTTTAAAGGAACCTGCATACTATTCTTCATAGAGGCTGTAGCAATTTACATCCCCACCAACAGTACAAGAGGGTTCCCTTTTCTCCCCACCCTCTCCAGCATTCGTTGTTTGTAGATTTTCTGATGATGCCCATTCTAACTGGTGTGAGGTGATACCGCATTGTATTTTTGATTTACATTTCTCTAATAAGTAGTGATGTTGACCAGCTTTTCTTGTGCTTCATGGCCATCTGTATGTCTTTTTTGGAGAAATGTCTACTTAGGTTTTCTGCCAATTTTTGGATAGGGTTATTTGTTTTTTGGATATTGAGCTACATGAGCTGCTTGTAAATTTTGGAGATTAATCCTTTGTCAGTTGCTTCATTTGCAAATATTTTCTCACATTCTGAGGGCTGTCTTTTTGTCTTGTTTATGTTTTCCTTTGCTGCACAAAAGCTTTGAAGTTTCATTAGGTCCCATTTGTTTATTTTTGTTTTTATTTCCATTTCTCTAGGAGGTGGGTCAAAAAGGATCTTGCTATGATTTATGTCATAGAGTGTTCTGCCTATGTTTTCCTCTAAGAGTTTTATAATGTCTGGCCTTACATTTAGGTCTTTAATCCATTTTGAGTTTATTTTTGTGTATGGTGTTAGGAAGTGTTCTAATTTCATTCGTTTACATGTATCTGTCCAGTTTTCCCAGCACCATTTATTGAAGAGGCTGTCTTTTCTCCATTGTATATTCTTGCTTCCTTTATCAAAGATAAGTTGACCATATGTGTGTGGGTTTATCTTTGGGCTTTCTATCCTGTTACATTAACCTATATTTCTGTTTTTGTGCCAGACCATACTGTGTTGATTACTGTAGCTTTGTAGTATAGACTGAAGTCCAGGAGCCTGATTCCTCCAGCTCCATTTTTCTTTCTCAAGATTGCTTTTGCTATTTGGGGTCTTTTGTGTTTCCATACAAACTGTGAAATTTTTTGTTCTAGTTCTGTGAAAAATGCCAGTGGGAATTTGATAGGGATTGCATTGAATCTGTAGATTGCTTTGGGTAGTATCACCATTATCACAGTTTTTATTCTTCCAATCCAAGATCATGGTATATCTCTCCATCTGTTGTATAAACTTTAATTTCTTTCATCAGTGTCTTATAGTTTTCTGCATAGAGGTCTTTTGTCTCCATAGGTAGGTTTATTCCTAGGTATTTTATTCTTTCTGTTACAATGATAAATGAGAGTGTTTCCTTAATTTCTCTTTCAGATTTTTCATCATTAGTGTATAGAAATGCAAGAGATTTCTGTGCATTAATTTTGTATCCTGCTACTTTACCAAATTCATTGATTAGCTCTAGTAGTTTTCTGGTAGCATCTTTAGGATTCTCTAGGTATAGTATCATGCCATCTGCAAACAGTGACAGCTTTACTTCTTCTTTTCCAATTTGGATTTCTTTTATTTCTTTTTCTTTCTCTGATTGCTGTGGCTAAAACTTCCAAAATTATGATGAATAATAATGGTGAGAGTGGACACCCTTGTCATGTTCCTGATCTTAGTGGAAATGGTTTCAGTTTTTCACTATTGAGAACAATGTTGGCTGTGGGTTTGTCATATATGGCCTTTATTATGTTGAGGTTAGTTCACTCTATGCCTACTTTCTGGATGGTTTTTATCATAAAGGGTGTTGAATTTTGTTGAAAACTTTTTCTGCATCTATTGAGATGATCATATGGTTTTTCTCCTTCAATTTGATAATATGGTTTATCACATTGACTGATTTGTGTATACTGAAGAATCCTTGCATTCCTGGGATAAACCCCTCTTGATCATGTTGTATGATCCTTTCAATGTGCTGTTGGATTCTGTTTGCTAGTATTTTGTTGAGGATTTTTGCACCTATGTTCATCAGTGATATTGGTCTGTACTTTTCTTTCTTTGTGACTTCTTTGTCTGGTTTTGGTATCAAGGTGATAGTGGCCTCGTAGAATGAGTTTGGGAGTGTTCCTCCCTCTGCTATATTTTGGAAGCGTTTGAGAAGGATAGGTGTAGTCTCTTCTCTAAATGTTTGATAGATTTTGCCTGTGAAGCCATCTGGTCCTGGGCTTTTGTTTGTTGGAAGATTTTTAATCACAATGTCAATTTCAGTTCTTGTGATTTGTCTGTTTATATTTTCTATTTCTTCTGGTGAGTCTCGGAAGTTTGCGCTTTTCTAAGAATTTGTCCATTTCTTCCAGTTGTCCATTTTATTGGCATATAGTTACTTGTAGTTATCTCTCATGATCCTTTGTATTTCTGCAGTGTCAGTTGTTGCTTCTTTTTAATTTCTAATTCTATTGGTTTGAGTCTTCTCCCGTTTTTTCTTGATGAGTCTGGCTAATGGTTTATCAATTTTGCTTATCTTCTCAAAGAACATTTATATTTTTCATTTATTTCTGATCTGATCCTTATGATTTCTTTCCTTCTGCTAACTTTGTTTTTTGTTGTTGTTCTTCTTCTTCTTTCTCTAATTGCTTTAGGTGCAAGTTTAGGTTGTTTATTTGAGCAGTTTCTTGTTTCCTGAGGTAGGATTGTATTGCTATAAACTTCCCTCTTAGAACTGCTTTTACTGCACCTCATAGTGTTTGGGTCGTTGTGTTTTCATTGTCATTTGTTTCTAGGTATTTTTAAAATTTCTTCTTTGATTTCTTCAGTGATCTCTTGGTTATTAAGTAGTGTATTGTTTAACCTCCATGTGTTTCTATTTTATACAGATTTTTTTTCCTGTAGTTGATAACTAGTCTCATAGTGCTGTGGTCAGAAAGGATACCTGATACGATTTCAATTTTCTTAAATTTACCAAGGCTTGATTTATGACCCAAGATATGATCTATCCTGGAGAATGTTCCATGAGTCTTGAGAAGAAAGTGTATTCCATTGTTTTTGGATAGAATGTCCTAAAATATCAATTAAGTCCATCTTGTTTAATGTATCATTTAAAGCTTGTGTTTCCTTATTTATTTTCATTTTGGATTATTTGTCCATCGGTGAAAATGGGGTGTAAAAGTCCACTACTATGATTGTGTTACTGTCAATTTCCCCTTTTATTGCTGTTAGCATTTGCCTTCTGTATTTAGGTGCTCCTATGTTGGGTACATAAATATTTACAATTGTTATATCTTCTTCTTGGATTGTTCCCTTGATCATTGTCTCTTGTCATAGTCTTTATTTTAAAGTCTATTTTGTCTGATATGAGAATTGCTACTCCAGCTTTCTTTTGATTTCCATTGCATGGAATATCATTTCCCCTCACTTTCAGTCTGTATGTGTCCCTAGGTCTGAAGTGGGTCTCTTGTAGACAGCATATATATGGGTCTTGTTTTTGTATCCGTTCATCCAGTCTATGTCTTTTGGTTGGAGCATTTAATCCATTTACATTTAAGGTAATTATCGATATGTATGTTCCTATTACTATTTTCTTAATTGTTTTGGGTTTGTTATGGTAGGTTTTTTTCTTTCTCTTGTGTTTCCTGCCTAGAGAAGTTCCTTTAGCACTTGCTGTAAAGCTGGTTTGGTGGTGCTGAAGTCTCTTTTGTCTGTAATGGTTTTGTCTGTAGCTTTTGTCTGTAATGGTTTTCAGTTCTCTGTTAAATGTGAATGAGATCCTTGGTGGGTAGAGTAATCTTGGTTGTAGGTGATTCCCTTTCATTACTTTAAATATGTCCTGCCACTGCCTTCTGGCTTGCAGAGTTTCTGTTGAAAGGTCAGCTGTTAACCTGATGGGGAATTCCCTTGTATGTTATTTGTTGCTTTTCCCTTGCTGCTTTTAATATTTTTTTCTTTGTATTTAATTTTTGATTGTTTGATTAATACGTGTCTTGGCATGTTTCTCCTTGGATTTATCCTGTATGGGACTCTCTGCACTTCCTGGACTTGCTTAACTCTTTCCTTTCCCATATTAGGGAAGTTTTCAACTATCATCTCTTCAAATATTTTCTCTGTTACTTTCTTTTTTTCTTCTTCTGGAACCCCTATACGTTGAATGTTGGTGCATTTAATGTTGTCCCAGGGGTCTGTAAAACTGTCCTGAATTCTTTTCATTCTTTTTTCTTTATTCTGCTCTGCAGTAGTTATTTCTACTATTTTATCTTCCAGGTCACTTATCCATTCTTCTGCCTCAGTTATTCTGTTACTGATTCCTTCTAGAGAATATTTTATTTCATTTATTGTGTTGTTCAGCATTGCTTATTTGCTCTTTAGCTCTTCTAGGTCCTTGTTAAGCATTTCTTGTATTTTCTCCATTCTATTTCCAAGATTTTGGATCATCTTTACTATCATTACGCTGAATTCTTTTTCAGGTAGACTGCCTATTTCCTCTTCATTTGTTAGGTGTGGTGGGTTTTTACCTTGCTCCTTCATTTGCAGTGTGTTTCTCTGTCTTCTCATTTTGCTTAACTTACTGTGTTTGGGATCTCCTTTTCGCAGGATGCAGATTCATAGTTCCCTTTATTTTTTTTGTGTCTGCCCCCAGTGCATAAGGTTGGTTCAGTGTGCTGTGTAGGCTTCCTGGTGGAGGGAACTAGTGACTGTGTTCTGGTAGATGAGGCTGGATCTTGTCTTTCTGGTGGGCAGGTCCACATCTGGTGGTGTGTTTTGGGGTGTCTGTGGCCTTCTTATGATTTTAGGCATCCTCTCTGCTAATGGGTGGGGCTGTGTTCCTGTCTTGCTAGTTGTCTGTCATAGGGTGTTCAGCACTGTAGGTTGCTGGTCGTTGAGTGGAGCTGGGTCTTAGCATTGAGATGGAGATCTCTTGGAGAGCTTATGCCATTTGATATTACATGGAGCTGGGATGTCTCTGGTGGACCAATGCCCTGAACTCAGATCTCCCACCTCAGAGGCACAGGCCTGTCACCTGGCCAGAGCACCAAGACTGTGTCAGCTACATGGCTCATAACAAAAGGGAGAAAAAAAGAAAGAAAGAAGTTAAAAAATAAAATAAAGTTATTAAAATAAAAAAATTATTATTAAAAATAAAAAAATAAACAGTAATTTAAAAAAAGAGAAAGAAAGAAGAGAGCATACAAACCAAAAAATAAATCCACCAATGATAACAAGCTCTAAAAGCTGTACTAAAAACAAAAAACAAACAAACAAACAAAACTGGACAGACAGAACCTGAGGACAAATGGTAAAAGCAAAGCTGTACAGACAAAATCACACAAAGAGGCATACACATACTCACTCACAAAAACAGAAAAAGGAAGAAAAAAATATATCTATATATAAAAAAGTTTAAAAAAGGAGGAAGAGAGCAACCAAATCCATAAACAAATCTACCAATGATAATAAACTCTAAAACTAAGATAAACATAACTAAACTAAACTAAACTAAACTAAGATAAACATAAAACCAGAAACAAATTAGATACAGAAAGCAAACCCCAATCTACAGTTGCTCCCAAAGTCCACTGCCTCAATTTTGGGATGATTCGTTGTCTATTCAGGTATTCTAGAGATGCAGGGTACATCAAGTTGATTGTGGAGATTTAATCCGCTGCTCTTGAGGCTGCTGGGAGAAATTTCCCTTTCTCTTCTTTGTTTACACAGCTCCTGGGGTTCAGCTTTGGATTTGGCCCCACCTCTGCATATAGGTCACCTGAGGGCCTCTGTTCTTTGCTCAGACAGGATGGGGTTAAAGTGTCAGCTGATTAGGGGGCTCTGGCTCACTTGGGCTGGGGGTAGGGAGGGGTACGGAATGAGGGGTAAGCCTGTGGCCGCAGAGGCCAGCTTGACGTTGTAACAGCCTGAGGCACACTGTGTGTTCTCCCGGGGAAGTCGACCCTGGATCACGGGACCCTGGCAGTGGTGGGCTGCACAGGCTCCTGGGAGGGGAGGTGTGGATAGTGTCCTTCACTTTCACACAGGCTTCTTGGTGGCTGCAGCAGCAGCCTTAGCATCTCATGCCCATCTTTGGTGTCCACACTGATAGCTGCAGCTAGCACCCATCTCTGGAGCTCATTTAGGCGGTGCTCCAAATCTCCTCTCCTCACGCATCCCGAAACAATGGTCTCTTGCCTCTTAGGCAGTTGGAGACTTTTTCCTGGACTCCATCCCGGCTAGCTGTGGTGCACTAGCCCCCTTCAGTCTGTGTTCGCTCAGCCAACCCCAGTCCTCTCCCTGGGATCTGACCTCTAAAGCCTTAGCCTCAGCTCCCATCCCCCACCCACCCCGGCAGGTGAGCAGACAAGCCTCTCAGGCTGGTGAGTGCTGGTTGGCACCAATCCTCTCTGCGGGAATCTCTCTGCTTTGCCCTCTGCACCCCTGTTGCTGCGCTCTCCTCCCATGGCTCTGAAGTTCTCCCCTGTCTCCCGCAGTCTCCGCCCGCGAAGGGGCTTCCTAGTGTGTGGAAACTTTATGTCAATTTCAGTTCTTGTGATTTGTCTGTTTATATTTTCTATTTCTTCTGGTGAGTCTCGGAAGTTTGCGCTTTTCTAAGAATTTGTCCATTTCTTCCAGTTGTCCATTTTATTGGCATATAGTTACTTGTAGTTATCTCTCATGATCCTTTGTATTTCTGCAGTGTCAGTTGTTGCTTCTTTTTAATTTCTAATTCTATTGGTTTGAGTCTTCTCCCGTTTTTTCTTGATGAGTCTGGCTAATGGTTTATCAATTTTGCTTATCTTCTCAAAGAACATTTATATTTTTCATTTATTTCTGATCTGATCCTTATGATTTCTTTCCTTCTGCTAACTTTGTTTTTTGTTGTTGTTCTTCTTCTTCTTTCTCTAATTGCTTTAGGTGCAAGTTTAGGTTGTTTATTTGAGCAGTTTCTTGTTTCCTGAGGTAGGATTGTATTGCTATAAACTTCCCTCTTAGAACTGCTTTTACTGCACCTCATAGTGTTTGGGTCGTTGTGTTTTCATTGTCATTTGTTTCTAGGTATTTTTAAAATTTCTTCTTTGATTTCTTCAGTGATCTCTTGGTTATTAAGTAGTGTATTGTTTAACCTCCATGTGTTTCTATTTTATACAGATTTTTTTTCCTGTAGTTGATAACTAGTCTCATAGTGCTGTGGTCAGAAAGGATACCTGATACGATTTCAATTTTCTTAAATTTACCAAGGCTTGATTTATGACCCAAGATATGATCTATCCTGGAGAATGTTCCATGAGTCTTGAGAAGAAAGTGTATTCCATTGTTTTTGGATAGAATGTCCTAAAATATCAATTAAGTCCATCTTGTTTAATGTATCATTTAAAGCTTGTGTTTCCTTATTTATTTTCATTTTGGATTATTTGTCCATCGGTGAAAATGGGGTGTAAAAGTCCACTACTATGATTGTGTTACTGTCAATTTCCCCTTTTATTGCTGTTAGCATTTGCCTTCTGTATTTAGGTGCTCCTATGTTGGGTACATAAATATTTACAATTGTTATATCTTCTTCTTGGATTGTTCCCTTGATCATTGTCTCTTGTCATAGTCTTTATTTTAAAGTCTATTTTGTCTGATATGAGAATTGCTACTCCAGCTTTCTTTTGATTTCCATTGCATGGAATATCATTTCCCCTCACTTTCAGTCTGTATGTGTCCCTAGGTCTGAAGTGGGTCTCTTGTAGACAGCATATATATGGGTCTTGTTTTTGTATCCGTTCATCCAGTCTATGTCTTTTGGTTGGAGCATTTAATCCATTTACATTTAAGGTAATTATCGATATGTATGTTCCTATTACTATTTTCTTAATTGTTTTGGGTTTGTTATGGTAGGTTTTTTTCTTTCTCTTGTGTTTCCTGCCTAGAGAAGTTCCTTTAGCACTTGCTGTAAAGCTGGTTTGGTGGTGCTGAAGTCTCTTTTGTCTGTAATGGTTTTGTCTGTAGCTTTTGTCTGTAATGGTTTTCAGTTCTCTGTTAAATGTGAATGAGATCCTTGGTGGGTAGAGTAATCTTGGTTGTAGGTGATTCCCTTTCATTACTTTAAATATGTCCTGCCACTGCCTTCTGGCTTGCAGAGTTTCTGTTGAAAGGTCAGCTGTTAACCTGATGGGGAATTCCCTTGTATGTTATTTGTTGCTTTTCCCTTGCTGCTTTTAATATTTTTTTCTTTGTATTTAATTTTTGATTGTTTGATTAATACGTGTCTTGGCATGTTTCTCCTTGGATTTATCCTGTATGGGACTCTCTGCACTTCCTGGACTTGCTTAACTCTTTCCTTTCCCATATTAGGGAAGTTTTCAACTATCATCTCTTCAAATATTTTCTCTGTTACTTTCTTTTTTTCTTCTTCTGGAACCCCTATACGTTGAATGTTGGTGCATTTAATGTTGTCCCAGGGGTCTGTAAAACTGTCCTGAATTCTTTTCATTCTTTTTTCTTTATTCTGCTCTGCAGTAGTTATTTCTACTATTTTATCTTCCAGGTCACTTATCCATTCTTCTGCCTCAGTTATTCTGTTACTGATTCCTTCTAGAGAATATTTTATTTCATTTATTGTGTTGTTCAGCATTGCTTATTTGCTCTTTAGCTCTTCTAGGTCCTTGTTAAGCATTTCTTGTATTTTCTCCATTCTATTTCCAAGATTTTGGATCATCTTTACTATCATTACGCTGAATTCTTTTTCAGGTAGACTGCCTATTTCCTCTTCATTTGTTAGGTGTGGTGGGTTTTTACCTTGCTCCTTCATTTGCAGTGTGTTTCTCTGTCTTCTCATTTTGCTTAACTTACTGTGTTTGGGATCTCCTTTTCGCAGGATGCAGATTCATAGTTCCCTTTATTTTTTTTGTGTCTGCCCCCAGTGCATAAGGTTGGTTCAGTGTGCTGTGTAGGCTTCCTGGTGGAGGGAACTAGTGACTGTGTTCTGGTAGATGAGGCTGGATCTTGTCTTTCTGGTGGGCAGGTCCACATCTGGTGGTGTGTTTTGGGGTGTCTGTGGCCTTCTTATGATTTTAGGCATCCTCTCTGCTAATGGGTGGGGCTGTGTTCCTGTCTTGCTAGTTGTCTGTCATAGGGTGTTCAGCACTGTAGGTTGCTGGTCGTTGAGTGGAGCTGGGTCTTAGCATTGAGATGGAGATCTCTTGGAGAGCTTATGCCATTTGATATTACATGGAGCTGGGATGTCTCTGGTGGACCAATGCCCTGAACTCAGATCTCCCACCTCAGAGGCACAGGCCTGTCACCTGGCCAGAGCACCAAGACTGTGTCAGCTACATGGCTCATAACAAAAGGGAGAAAAAAAGAAAGAAAGAAGTTAAAAAATAAAATAAAGTTATTAAAATAAAAAAATTATTATTAAAAATAAAAAAATAAACAGTAATTTAAAAAAAGAGAAAGAAAGAAGAGAGCATACAAACCAAAAAATAAATCCACCAATGATAACAAGCTCTAAAAGCTGTACTAAAAACAAAAAACAAACAAACAAACAAAACTGGACAGACAGAACCTGAGGACAAATGGTAAAAGCAAAGCTGTACAGACAAAATCACACAAAGAGGCATACACATACTCACTCACAAAAACAGAAAAAGGAAGAAAAAAATATATCTATATATAAAAAAGTTTAAAAAAGGAGGAAGAGAGCAACCAAATCCATAAACAAATCTACCAATGATAATAAACTCTAAAACTAAGATAAACATAACTAAACTAAACTAAACTAAACTAAGATAAACATAAAACCAGAAACAAATTAGATACAGAAAGCAAACCCCAATCTACAGTTGCTCCCAAAGTCCACTGCCTCAATTTTGGGATGATTCGTTGTCTATTCAGGTATTCTAGAGATGCAGGGTACATCAAGTTGATTGTGGAGATTTAATCCGCTGCTCTTGAGGCTGCTGGGAGAAATTTCCCTTTCTCTTCTTTGTTTACACAGCTCCTGGGGTTCAGCTTTGGATTTGGCCCCACCTCTGCATATAGGTCACCTGAGGGCCTCTGTTCTTTGCTCAGACAGGATGGGGTTAAAGTGTCAGCTGATTAGGGGGCTCTGGCTCACTTGGGCTGGGGGTAGGGAGGGGTACGGAATGAGGGGTAAGCCTGTGGCCGCAGAGGCCAGCTTGACGTTGTAACAGCCTGAGGCACACTGTGTGTTCTCCCGGGGAAGTCGACCCTGGATCACGGGACCCTGGCAGTGGTGGGCTGCACAGGCTCCTGGGAGGGGAGGTGTGGATAGTGTCCTTCACTTTCACACAGGCTTCTTGGTGGCTGCAGCAGCAGCCTTAGCATCTCATGCCCATCTTTGGTGTCCACACTGATAGCTGCAGCTAGCACCCATCTCTGGAGCTCATTTAGGCGGTGCTCCAAATCTCCTCTCCTCACGCATCCCGAAACAATGGTCTCTTGCCTCTTAGGCAGTTGGAGACTTTTTCCTGGACTCCATCCCGGCTAGCTGTGGTGCACTAGCCCCCTTCAGTCTGTGTTCGCTCAGCCAACCCCAGTCCTCTCCCTGGGATCTGACCTCTAAAGCCTTAGCCTCAGCTCCCATCCCCCACCCACCCCGGCAGGTGAGCAGACAAGCCTCTCAGGCTGGTGAGTGCTGGTTGGCACCAATCCTCTCTGCGGGAATCTCTCTGCTTTGCCCTCTGCACCACTGTTGCTGCGTTCTCCTTAGTGGCTCTGAAGCTTCCCCCCTGCCACCCGCTGTCTCCGCCAGTGAAGGGGCTTCCTAGTGTGTGGAAAATTTTCCTCCTTCACAGCTCCTCCCAGAGGTGCAGGTCCCATCCCTATCCTTTTGTCTCTGTTTATTATTTTGCCCTACCCAGGTACATGGGGAGTTTCTTGCCTTTTGGGAAGTCTGAGGTCTTTTGCCAGCGTTCAGTAAGTGTTCTGTAGGAGTTGTTCCACATGTAGAAGTATTTCTGATGTATTTGTGGGGAGGAAGGTGATCTCCATGTCTTACTCTTCCACCATCTTGAAGGTCTCCCCCTTAACCAGTCTTTAAAGGTAGGGATCCCCGCATCAAATTCATTTAGTTTTCTTATGTTTAATATTCTTCATTACTATAGGGTGTTTTCACCAGATACAAAATTAGGGCTTGACAGGTTTTTGGGGTTTTTTTCCTTTCAGTTCTTGAGAAACATGGTGTCATTTCCCTCTTACTTCTATGGTTTCAGATGAGAAATCCAGTGCATTTAATTGGCATTTTCCTATAAGGAATGTGTTGCCTTTCTCTGGCTGTTTTTTAAAGACTTTGTCTTTAGTTTCTCCAAGTTTAATTGTGGTTTGTATTAATGTGTATTTCTTAGGGTTTATCCTTCTTGGGGTTTTCTCAACCTCTTGAATTTGTAGGCTTACATCATTAACAATTTAAATTGGAAAATGTTTCGTCATTATTTCTTCAAATACCTTTTCAGTCCCACTCTTTCTCTCCTTTCTTTCTCTGACTCTGATGACATCATGAGTTCTTTTGTTGTTGATTTCCAGATCTTTGAGATTGTTGATTTTTTCACTCTATTATTTTCCTTTATTTTTTAATTTTTTAAATTTTATTTTTTATTATTATTATTTTTTGCGATACGTGGGCCTCTCACTGTTGTGGCCTCTCCCGTTGCGGAGCATGGGCTCCAGGCGCACAGGCTTAGCGGCCATGGCTCACGGGCCCAGCCGCTCCACGGCGTATGGGATCTTCCTGGACCGGGACACGAACCCGTGTCCTCTGCATCGGCAGGCGGACTCTCAACCACTGCGCCACCAGGGAAGCCCTCCTTTCTTTTTTTAAATTGAAGTATAGTAGCTATATAATATCATATGTTACATGTGTGCTATATAGTGATTCACAATTTTTAAGCGTTATACTCCATTTATAGTTATTTAAAGATATTGACTATATTCCCCATGTTGTACAATATCTCCTTGTAACTTATTTTATACCTAACAGTTTGTACCTCTTAATCTCCTATCTCTCTATTGCACCCTCCAACCCCATGGCAGCCACTAGTTTGTTCTCTATATCTGTGAGTCTGTTTCTTTTTTATTATATTTGCTAGTTTGTTTTATTTTTTAGATTTCCCATATAAGCAATAACATGCATTATTTGTCTTTCTCTCTCTGACTTACTTCACTTAGCATAATGCCCTCCAAGTCCACCCATGTTCCTACAAATGGCAAAATTTTGTTTTTTTATGTCTGAATAGTATTACATTGTATATATACTACATCTTCTTTATCTATTCATCTTATAAAGGATACTTAGGTTGCTTCCATATCTTAGCAATTGTAAATAATGCTGCTATGAATATTGGGATGCATTATCTTTTCAAATTGGTGTTTTTGGTTTTTTTGACATGTACCCAGGAGTGGAATTGCTGGGTCATGTGGTAGTTCTATTTTTAGTTTTTTGAGAAACATTCATACTCTTTTGCACAGTGGCTGCATCAATTTACATTCCCACCAGCAGTGTATGAGGGTTCCCTTTTCTCTACATCTTCACCAACATTTGTTATTTGTGTTCTTTTTGATAATAACAATTCTGATAGGTGTGAGGTGATATCTCATTGTGGTTTTGATTTGCATTTCCCTGATGACTAGCAATGTTGAGCATCTTTTCACGTGCCTGTTGGCCATTTTCATTTCCTCTTTGGAAAAATGTCTATTCAGTTCTTCTGTTCGTTTTTTAATCAATTTTTTTTGTTTTTTTGATGTTGAGTTGTATGAGCTGTTTATATATGTTGGATATTAATCCTTTATTGGTCATATTCCTTGCAAATATTTTGTCCCATTCAGTAGGTTGTCTTTTTGTTTTGTTGATGGTTTCCTTTGCTGTGCAAAAGCTTTTAAGTTTAATTATGTCCCATTTATTTATTTTTGCTTTTATTTCTTTTACTTTACGAGATGGGCCCCCAAAATATTTCTGCTATTTATGTCAAAGAGTGTTCTTCCTGTGTTTTCCTGTAGGAGTTTTATAATATTCTGTCTTACATTTAGGTCTTTAATTCATTTTGAGTTTATTTTTGTATATGGTGTTAGAGAATGTTCTAATTCCTTTACTTGTAGCTGTCCAGTTTACTTGTCCTTTACTTGTAGCTGGACAGTGGTGTCCCAGCACCACTTATTGAAGAGACTGTCTTTTCTCCATTGTATATTCTTGCCTCCTTTGTCATGGATTAATTGACCATGTTTGGGTTTATTTCTGGGCTCTCTAACCTTTTCCATTGATCTATGTGTCTGTTTTTGTGTCTGTACTGTACTGTTTTGAGTCTGTTTTCTTTCTGTTGTGCAGATTGGGTAAATTCTATTATCTGTCCTCAACTTCCCTGATTGGATTCTCTGTCATTTCTACTCTACTATAGAGCCCTTCCACTGAGATTTTATTTTGGTGATTGCATTTTTCAGTTCTATAATTTCCACTTGGTTCTTTGTATCTTTGAATCTTTGTTGATATTTTCTGGGTTTTTTTTCATTTGTTTTAAGAGAACTCATAATTTCTTGTTGCAAAATTTTTAGGATGGCTGCTTAAAAATTCTTGTCAGCATTTCAATAAAATGAACCTCTGATTCATTTCAGTGTCAGTGTCTATTGATTGATTTTTCTTAAGTTGTGATTTTCCTGATTTTTGGTATGAGACTCTGGGACCTATAAAATCTGGAGCTAGTCCCCTGGTGAGGTGTGCATGAGGAATGGGTGGATGTGTACATCCAGCTCCCTGCAGGTCTCAGCTAGCACCACTATGGTGAAAAAGGAGTGCAAACTTACACAGCTTCTTTGTAGAATGATGAGGTGAAAGTTCAGCATTTCTCTGGGCCGCTCTGATCAATGGGGTCACTGACTGGCACCCCCTAATTGCCTCTATGTGGGCAGGAGTAAGCTCAGCTTCCACTGGACCCTGCTGACACCAGGTAGGGGTACATGGAGGGCTTAGCCCCACAAATTTGCTGTAGCACATGGGGAGCAGAAGCTCAGCTCCTTGCATGACTCCACAGACCCCAGGGGATGACAGCCAGCCCCACTATCCACTACTTCATTTCACCTCAATAATGCTGGATGAAGGCAGAGGCACAGTTCTCCACTTGAACCTGCTGAGACCAGGGGTGGGAGAAAATAGTGTGCTGGCTAAGCCTCACTTGCATGGCCTCATTTGGTCTGGCTGATATTGGACAGAGTGGAGGCTCAGCTTGCTGGACTCTTCCCTTCTCCCTGCCCTACACCACCACCCTGGTGAGGAATCAGAGCATCACCTGCTTCTGCCTGGTGTGGAATGAATGTTCAGCTGCCTCTCAGTACTGCTGCTTCCATTCTCTAGGAAAATCAAAGTGCCACCACCTGCTTCTGCTGAGCAGGAAATGAAGGTGAGCTCCAGGCTCAGCCCTCCGGACACTGCTGAGCGAAAGCACTGGATTGCTGCCTCTTGTTTCTGTATGATGGAGGTGAGACGAGGTGGAAGATCGGCATGGCCTTCAGAAACCACAGGTACTGTGACCTGTTACAGTGGCTGCCTGAAATCCATCAAGTACCTCTCAATTTTAGCTTTGGAATATTAGAGGTAATCTTGTGTACCCAATTTATTAGAAAACAACAATTTCTTGCCATTTCCTTAATGTTACTTCTGTTTATCACCTTGTTTCTTCTTGGATTCATTCTTCATTTAACTACAGTGTAGCTGAACATAAAATTCTAGTTTTGGAGTTCTTTTTCTTCAGTTATTTGAATGCCACTCTATTGTCTTCTAATTCTCCATGTTATTATTAAAACATTGATGACATTCAGATTCTGAGTTTTTTATTTTGGAAATTATTAACCTCTACTCACTGAACATTTTTAGAATTTCTATTTGGCTTAAATATTGTTAAATATCCCTATAATGTTTCTACTATAGATTTTTCCTTATCCATCTTTTTGGTACCTGGTTACGCCTTTCAACTTGAAGGCTTTCGTCTTTCTTTAATTTAGTAAAATTTTAATTTCTTATTTCTTCTAATAAATCTTCCCCTCTTTTTATTAGACTTGTAGTTTTTGAATATTATATAGCCATCACATTTATTCAGTTTTCATTTAGATTTGCTATCCTTTTGCTCCTTCTAGATGCTTCTGGGAGAAGTTCTTCACTGGGTTTTTCAGCTCACACATTCCTTCTCTGGCTTTATCCATTCAACAATTAATCCCATATACTGACTTTTAAAAAATTTAGTTATTGTGCTTCCCTGGTGGTGCAGTGGTTGAGAGCCCGCCTGCCGATGCAGGGGACACGGGTTCGTGCCCCAGTCCGGGAAGATCCCACATGCCGTGGAGCGGCTGGGCGCGTGAGCCATGGCCGCTGAGCCTGAGTGTCTGGAGCCTGTGCTCCACAACGGAAGAGGCCGCAACAGTGAGAGGCCAGCGTACCACCCCCCCAAAAAAATAATTAGTTATTTTTTCACTTCCAGTATTTTTACTTGGTTCTTCTTAAAAACTTCTTCTGTCTCTATTTCATGGCAACAATATCCTATTTTATCTCTTCAAGAATACTTATTATATTTTAAGTTCTTTATCTGTCTTAGTCTCTTAATTTGTCTTCATCTGATGTAGATTGTTCAATTTATTACTTTTATTATTGGCTATTCTGCTCAGTTGTCTCCTCTTCCCCACCTTGTGAACTCAGATTTCAAGGGACCAGCTACAGTGACTGAGGTTATTTGTCTCAGAGAATGGGATGAGGCCATGGTTTGGGTTTCTGCCTGTACTGGTGATTTTAAAAAGGAGCTAACATTCTCCTGGGGGAGAGGCTCTGGTGTCCAAGTGTGGACTTGAGTTTAGGTAACCCTGCCTATCTAGGAAAACTGCCTCTACCCCAGTTCCTCAATCTACTTTTCCAAGAGATATTCTTTGTATTTTGACTGTGATCCTTGGGGTATACTAGGTAGAACAGGGAAAAGGAAGTCCCTTTGGGCCATCTGATCTATTCACAAGTTCTTACTCTGTAGCATGTGATGCTGCCTTAATGTTTGCTCCCACCCTCCAATGGTGTGCAAGCAGAGATATTAATTTCATGATTCACAGCATCAACAAGGCAAGATCTGATTCACTCTGGAGAATGAGGCAAGTCTGTCACCCAGATGATTCTCTGACCTTAGTGTCTGGTTCTCTACCACGGATGTTCTGTTCTCACACACCAGGCCACTGCCACCTTCTAAATCCCTAGGAATTTCTCACAGTTTTTACATTAGACTATCTCACTGTCAGAGAGAGGCACAGAACCCAGAATACCTGGGGTTCAAAAGTACACTGTAAGACATTGGAGGAAAATGATTTAAAAAAAGATGGGCTTTGTTCATTTGGGCTGTGTGAATCATAATTAGCCATGTCAACTTGATATGCTGCAGTTGAACAGTGGTCATTGCTGTCAAGAGTACCCTATAAGAGCTGCTCCCTGAGGACAGACAGGACATGGGAAGTCAGTGTCCCTGAGTTACAGGTTACACACGGCTTGTCCAATCTGAGTGTGGGTGGGACCAGAGCTGTTTGGTGGGTGCGTGATGCTAACACTAACATGAATGCTTTGATGATTGGAGTGTGAGGATGGATCAGACAGAAGAGAAGTAATGTAGTTCTGTCCTAACAACTCCCACCTATCTATACTTTCCCCTCTTTTGGAAAGCCTTTGAATTTTTTTACTCTGAAGGACAGAGTCCTTCCTAGATCAGGACAGAAGCACACTGGCAGAAAGTGAGGTCTTTCCTCTGCTTCCTGATCTATCATGTGGCAGCTGCTTGATTCCTCCAGCACGTACCAGAGATGCCAGAGAGTGGCAAATGGTGTCCTCAGGCCACTCGGAGAGAGGACTGCCCAGCTCTGACACTTTCATGGAGGCTGAGCGTGCTTTCACGAATGCACCATCATGCTTTGAGGGCCTTCACCCACTCCCACAGCAGTGAGGCAGTTTAATTACTAGCAAACTTGGCAAGGTAATCATCTTATCAATAGTTAATTTAAGTGTGAACTATGAAATCTTAGATTATGGCAGGGACTTAATCTCACAGAGACAGTGATATATACTCATGTAGAAACTATGAGAAAGTCCTGGAGATTCATTCATTTATCAGGTCAACAAAAATTTAATAACCATGGCACATTCTTAGACACTGGGAAACAGCAGTAAAAGCAAAACAAAACAAAACAAACAAGCAAAAAAAAAAAACAGATAGTGAAATTTACCTTCCAGTGGAGGGAGATTGATAAGTAACATCCAAGGTCATTAGTAAAGATGACTATTTCAGATAAATGCAAAGGAGGAAATAAAACTAGATCAAAGGGATACCAAGCTGGGATTGGTTACTTGTCTATATTGGTAGCCAGGTAAGCCTCTGTTAGAAAGTTATGTATGCTCTGAGCTTTGCAAGATAAGGAGGGACAGACTGTACAACAGCCAGAGGGAAACATTCCTGGCAGTAGAAACAGAAAGAACCAAGTTTATGAGCTGTAATCACCTGAGGTCTGCTTGAGCAATAGAAAGTGGCCAGTGTGTTAGGAGCATGGCAAGCCAAAGGGTGATTAAGATATGAGCTCTAAGAAGTGGGTAGTCATAAGTTGTGCAAGAGAAGGAGTCCAGGGCTTCCCTGGTGGCGCAGTGCTTGAGAGTCCGCCTGCCGTTGCAGGAGACGCGGGTTCGTGCCCCGTTTCGGGAAGGTCCCACATGCCGCGGAGCGGCTGGGCCCGTGAGCCATGGCCGCTGAGCCTGCGCGTCCGGAGCCTGTGCTCCGCAAATGGGAGAGGCCACAACAGTGAGAGGCCCGCATAACGCAAGAAAAAAAAAAAAAAAAAAAAAGAGAAGGAGTCCATTTTGTTCCTATGTGCAGTGCAAGTCCTCCGGGGAATTTTACCGGGTGTTTGTTTTGCTTTGATTTAAAAATCTCTCTGGGTTATTGCAGATAATAGATTGTAGGGTGAAGAATAAAAGCAGAGAGACCAGCCAAGTGGTGATTGCAGTACTGTTCACAAGAGATGATGCTGACTGGGGCTCTGGTTGTAGCAATGTAGGTGGAATGAAGAATTCAAGCTATATTGTGGAGCTGTGGTTGATGAGGCTTTTCCACTGATGAATAAACTGGATGCCTCCAGGGTTTGGTGATGAGCTAATTGAATGATATTATTATTTCCTAAGATGGTGAAGGCCAGGGAAGTAACAGATTTGTTGGGTGGAAATCCAGATTTTCAATTCTGGATTATATTTGACATGTCTATTAGAAATGGTTATTCAGTAGAGAATGACTATCAGTACTGGCCTCAACCTGGGAAGCAGAATGGTTTGGGAATGAAGTTGAGCAGAGGAAAGTGGAGAAAGCAGACTTTAAGGTCTAGACTTTAAGTCTAGGATAGAGGAATGATGTGGGTTGCACTTGGAGCTGGGGGTGGAAGAGTGTGCTGGCTGGAGGTAAGAAGAGAAGAGGATACAGTTGAGAGATATTTTAGGATGTCAACTTCCAGGATGGTGTTGCATTCACTAAGGGGCTGTAGAGAGAACAAGGTGTTTTGGCTTAATTCAGTGAATGGAAGGGTAACCATTGAAATAGAAAAGAATTGAAGAGGATCAAGTTTGGGAGGAATGAACATGAGTTTGACTTTGAACAAGTTGAGTTCAAAGCATGGCTTCTGGCACTTTCAGGATACATTATTGTGATACTAAGCCCAAACTAGGGGTGAGGTCCTATTTCTACCCAGTTAAACATCTCTCTTTTATGAAAGAGAACGTATTCCTTTTTCTTTCTTTTTTAAAAAAATTATTTATTGTTGTTAAGTTTAAAACATAATTTTATTATGGTTTCCTCTTTATTTTTAAAATATTTTATTTATTTATTTATTTATTTTTTATGCGGTACGTGGGCCTCTCACTGTTGTGGCCTCTCCCGTTGCGGAGCACAGGCTCTGGACGTGCAGGCTCAGCGGCCATGGCTAATGGGCCCATCTGCTCCGCGGCATGTGGGATCTCCCCAGACTGGGGCACGATCCCGTGTCCCCTGCTTCGGCAGGCGGACTCTCAACCACTGCGCCACCAGGGAAGCCCTCTGATGAGTATTTTATGGTATATATTTTTTATTTTTTATTTTATATTGGAGTTTAGTTGATTAACTATGATGTGTTAGTTACAAGTGTACAGCAAAGTAATTCAGTTATACCAAGTATCCATTCTTTTTCAAATTATTTTCCCATTTACTTAATTACCGAATATTGAACCAAGTTCCCTGTGTTATATAGTAGGTCCTTGTTGGTTATCTATTTTAAATATAGTAGTGTGTACATGTCAATCCTAAACTCTCAGTCTAGCCCTCCTCCCACAACCCTTCTCCCCTGGTAACCCTAAGTTTTTTCTCTAAGTCTGTGAGTGGTTCTGTTTTGTAAATAATTTCATTTGCATCATTCTTTTTTAGATTCCGCATATAAGTGATATCATACGATGTTTGTCTTTCTTTATCTGACTTACTTCATTTAGTATGATAATCTTCAGACCCATCCATGTTGCTGCAAATGGTATTATTTCATTCTTTTACATGGCTGAGTAATAGTTCATTGTATATATATACTACATCTTCTTTATCCATTCATTTGTTGATGAACATTTAGGTTGCTTCCATGTCTTGGCTATTGTAAACAGCACTGCAATGAACATTGGGGTGCATGTATTCTTTCGAACCATGGTTTTCTCTGGATATATACTCAGGAGTGGGATTGCTGGATCATATGGTAGCTCTATTTCTTAGTTTTTCTAATCATAAAAACAATATATAGTCATTATAAAGTGTTTGAAAAATCCAAGAAAGAAAAAAAAATAAGTCGAATCTGACTACTCAGAAATAATGAATAATAATATTTGAGGCCTTATAAACAACATACACATTGTGCACATTATTTATAAATTTTATAATGATTTTGTTAGGTTTTTAAAACTTAGTGTATATTTTCCTATGTTGTTAAACATTCCTCCATAAAATACTATTTAATTGTGTCATTATCTTTGTTAAAGCTTAAGAAGCAGAAACCCAGAATTGCTCCCCCCTCCCCAGCCCTGTTCTGGGGCTGCTCCATTTGGTTCTTGATCCCTTACATATTTTATGAGATGTGGTGACATTTCCTACTTGGGAAGGATATGGTTCTACTCAAGTATTAAGGTCACAATTCAAGGAAACTGACAGCCTGAGAAAATGTTCTTGGAAATAGGCTGAGGTCTGTAGGTGAGAGTCCCATGTGATTAATGATCGCTGACCAGCAATGATCTAATTCTGATGTTAGTCTCTCTCCCTCTGCTCATCCTTCCTTTTTCCCTTTTATTTCCTCACTAAATGTTTACAGGCTTAAAAATAAATTGGAAAAAGAAAAGTGAACATAGAAACTGGTGTTGCCCAGAAAGAATTGGACTGTTCTATCAGCCCCTGGGCTGAATCCGCTTTGGAGCAGGGCTGATTTTTATGTTTTTCCTGCCCAGCTGGGGATATGGAGAGCCCTCTGGTTCTAGGTGGTGTGGAGGAGCATGAGAAGAGGCAGAGGGTGGCTTCCCACTGAGAGCAGTGGTGGGAGAAGAGGGTGGGCTGGAAAGGATGGAGAGAGAGCACAAGAGGGTGACTCATCTCTCCCCACTCCCTCATCCCTTTGCTCTGGGAGGCATTCAGGTGGGCCTCTTGAAGTGTGATGTCACCCAACTTCACAGCACAGTGATGGAGGAAATTGGGGTTTCTATGGCTGTTATAAATATGAGTGTGCCCTCTGCTCATAATATGAGTGGGAAGGCACCATGATTGAGAGGCCAGACAGAACTTTGTGATTTAAGGTGATGCATTTTGTGATTAATAATATATGACCTTTATTAGTTAGGTTTGATCAGAGAAACAGAACTGCTTTGAGTGATATGAAATAAGGAATATGTGTGTATGTGTGTGAGCATTGGACCCTAGGCACTTGTAGGAGTCACTGAGGAAAGAATAATAGTCTGGGAGAGTCCAGTTTGAGGATCAGAATATTAGACAGGGACCACAGGGAAGAAGTCTGTCCTCCCATGTCATCTCTGTGGCTCAGGCTGGTGGCTGGCCTGCAGGTCTTTTGAAGGAACAACTTCAAAAATGGTTAGAGGGAGAATAAGACACACTGCAACCTAAGAGGGGAAACTCAGGGACCCCTAGGTAAAAACTGGGACTCATGAGGGCCAAGTAGACATCCATGCCTCTCTTTCACTGCATCTGACCCCAAGGACCCAGGTGACCTACAGAAGGCACTAGAGTCCTTTGCTATGAGCTTGTCCAATTACCTGGCCCAGGGCTCTCACATTTTACGAATCAAGAAAGAAGTTGTTGTAGATTATTTAAAGTTGTAAATGTGATCACAAAAAAGAGTAAAACTTTCGGTAAAACTTGAGGAAAATTTCAGACACATACAGGCACACACAGACATTGGATAATACTGAATTACATCTCACTCAGATTTTCTTTTGGGGTGCCAAAATATTGTTGAAAAAACAATGCATATAGTCACTGAATATCTAAAGAGGCACAGGTCTACATTTAAATCTAAACAACTGGAAATCAAAGACACATGATATAGTGTGGGTGGGATATAATTCAGTGTAACATTTTTGGAAGAGCATTCTTCAACTGCTATCAAATTTAAGAATGTGTACTACTTTATTTCTGCAGATTCCATGAGTTAAAATACATTTGAAATGTATTTGACTTGTGCAAATCCTTCTCCTCCTGAAACCCTATGGTTAAGTGTAAGGATTTTTTTTCCATAATTTTTTGAAAAATTAGATTCTGGAAACCATCAAAATGTCCGTGTCTAAGGGACTGATTAAATAAATTATTACATCCATAAAATGAAATATTAGCAACTTAAAAAAAAGAAGGGTAGAACTTTTTGTGTTGATTTGGAAAATGCTTAAGATATATTATTAATTAAAATAGAAAGTTGAACAGTATGATTTATATATAACTATATACTCAATTTTTTAAAGGATGTGTGTATGTAAAGATTGCATGATGTATATCTTATAAAAAGACACACAAGAAAATGTTAGTGATGCTTTTACCTAGGAGGAAAGGAGAATTTTACCTTTCACTTTACAATCTTATGTTCCTTTTGAATTTTTGACAACCAGTATTTACTGCTTTTATAAGCCATAATAGCAAATATAGTAGAAAAAATATAAAGTATTTGGAAGTGATTGACATAAGTGACATTTTCACTCCATAACAAATGTCTTTCCAGCTGCCTACCATGAAAAGTGTGATGCATTTTCCTTCCACACATTTTTTTTACACATTAAAGACTATCTATCTACTGATAGATTAATCATCTATCTTCATAATCAAGCTATCACTTATCTATTTATCTATCTGTCTGTCTGTCTATCTACCTGTCCTCAAACAAAATGATACTACCCATGCTGTTCTACAAACCTCTTTTGTCGAAGAACAACGGACCTTGAATATCTTTCTACTCAGTTCAAGCACATCTGTCTTATCCATTTCAATGTCTGCCAGGAATTTTCAATATGGTAGTAGAAAGATATATTCTTGGAAATATTGGAAAACATTCTTGATGAAAGAACAGTGAATGGTGACTTTGACATTGTTTCCCAATGCAAAGTGAGCTAGGTGCTGGTGCTCTGGGCTGGTGGGGTCCCAGGTGAGAATTCTGAGAGTGGAAAGTTGGTCTAAGCCAAGCTGGTAACACTGTCACCCTTGGTTTCCCTGCTGCCTTGTGAGGGCTCTGGAGAAATACCCTTCCTGCAGCTCTCCAACTGTTTCTCTTCACTGTCTCCCCAAGAACCATGTAGGGTGGGGGAAGGAAGAAGTTGAAATAACTGTTAGATATGTGATGAGAATGTCTTTCCTTGAGTCCACTTGTGCCCTGGGAAAGGTGGGAAGGGGGAGACTGGACAGGGACCCAGAGGGAGGAGATCGACTCTACAGGCCCTGGAGATCATTGCTTTGATACAAACTTGAGTTGCTTCTGCCACTTCCATCTGCTGCTATAGACCGGACCTCACAGCCCACAACCACAGAACGCTTGGTCATTCCTCCTGCGGGGCTGTGAGTGGACTGAGGTGCCCAGCGGCAGCTTTGCAAGTCACATATGCTCAGGTAACAAGTACTGCTTAGAAAGTTTCACCCACACATGTGTGAGCACTGGCCATTGGGGCAGATCTCACCCAGGGAACACAGTCCCGCCTCCCCTCTGTGATGCTGGGGTCAGCAACAGTCAGGTCATAGTTCAACAGGTCACAGCAGGTCACGGATCCCCTTCCTGGTGTTCACTCCCTTTCTGTTCATCCAATACCTCTTCCTGTTGGGGGTCACTCTCAGCACTCTTGTTAGTTTCTGCTTTTATTTTTTATCTTTGTCTTGTCCAGCTCTGGAAATAAGGACTTTTCTCAGCTCACTGACTCTCATTTTACATTCTGCTTGGAAGGAAGAGAGTGAGTCATGGCTGGGAACCAGGAGGACCCCGTGACAGGGAGCTGAGGGCACTAGAGAGCAAGAACAGAGGGGCTTAATTCCTCCCTCTTGGTGTTATTGGATTGAGAAAAGAGGAGGAAATAAGCTGCCCTTCCGGGGGCTCTGTATCCTTGCTGGAGCCTGTCTGTGTGCCCCCAGGAGAGCATGATAACTCCACTGCTCTGACCTCATTTCCCACCTCCCGAAACGACTTGCAGTTATGAAATATGGGGGTTCCAAGGTAACAGGGCTGTTTGGTATTTTTCTTAATCTTGTGTGCTACAGTATTTATTCTCATATTCATCATTGTTTGTTTGGTGAGGATTTTTCCACCAAATTTCCCCTGCTTCCCTTCTTTATAAGTATACCCAAATGGTCTCAGTTTGGCGCATCTTGCCACCATATTCCTTCATGCTGTAGATGTCAGTGTCTATGCGGTTGCCGATGAGCCTGAGGCCACATTTCTAGAGTGGCTGAGTTGGCCTTCTTTGCTTCTACAGTCAGAATCATTTCTATAACCACAGTTAAGACCTCTTCTGTCATCCCACCTCTTACTGGTCATAATGGCTCATGTAGAAAGCATGTATTTGAATAAAGCAAGAAATGTCATATTGGAAGGGACCTGGTGTAGTCTGGGGGAAATATGGAGGGATTCACTGCAGTCATGATGGGCTAAATCCAGAAGAACTCTCCAGGGTCAGCACTGACCCCACACAAGTTTATTTCTTGCTCATGTGAGGTTATGCTCTGCCATCTTGAACACCTGCCTTCCAAGGACAAGTCAGAGGAAGTTCAGGAGTAGTCTGTGTAGAGGCTTGTGATGGACCAGTTCTAAAAGTGGTGAGCACACCCCCACTCACATTCCAGACTGCAAAGGAGCCTGGAAAGGTAGCCTGACCATGGGCAGCAGAAGGAAATAAGTCTGGTGGCAGGAGACATGGGTTCAAATTCTAGTTCTGCACCTTTTTTGGTGACTTCATCTCTCCAAGTCTTATTTCTTGGGCTTCTGAACATGGAGGACTGGACTGGACAGGTTTTAGGATCCTTCCTGATTCCTCTGTCTATAAACACTCTTTCTTGTAGAGTAGGACTTCTCTTCAAAAGTCTATGAATTTTCTACTCCCAGAAGAGGTTCCCTGAACCAGCTTAATATCTCTTCAAATCTATGAATTTTCTACTCCCAGAAGAGGTTCCCTGAACCAGCTTAATATTGAGTCAGCCCAAATGTGCTGCAGCAGGTGAATACTATTTCAAAAGCACCTTGTCTCCAGTGGTGAGGAAACTTGGAATTGTCTGGAAAGGGCTGCTTGTCAGCAGGCTGCACAGCACCTGAGGATGTGTGTGCCGTCTTCTTCAAGGAACAAGTGTGGTGCTAGCAGCAAGCACATGCACAGCATTGTCTGAGCAAAGGTGGGTAAATGAATGAGGACACCTGCCCTCCACCACCCCCAGTCCATTGGAAACTGTGGGGTGTTTGCAGGTACCAGGTGGCCATGTGACAATAATGTCCCCTGATGTCCTCTGCTCACCAGCACCAGGAAGGGCCAACAGATGCCACTCTCAGATAGGAACATGAGACTCTGGTTTTAGTTGTATGCACATATACCATTTTCGTTCATAGTTTCTTTCATGGTTTAAATGATAAAAGTAATATATGGCTGTGGTAATAGTGTGAGCCACTCAGGGGCAGAAGGGAGCATTAATGAATATTAATCACTGTCTCTCTCTTTCTCTATTTTAAATGCTTAAGGGTGCCAAAGTCAATAGGTTGGTGTGAACCTTCCAAAAGTTTTCTCTTCTTGTCCCAAAGGAAACATTTCTACATCTCCACACATGTTGTATGTAGATTTACACAGAGAGATGGTGATAGAGCCATTTATTTCTTCACAAAAATAGAAGCCTGATATATAAATTGTTCTGAGAATTTTTCACACTTAAAAATATATTGTGAATATATATATATATATATATATATATATAGTGGAAATATTTCCAATTCAATACATATAAGCTTTCCTTACTCGTTTTCATGATCAAATAATCTCATATCATGGGTTGTCATAATTCCTTCAACCATCTTTCCATCAATGGTCATTTACATGCTGCCAGGTTTTTTTTGTTGGCAACATTTGTATGAGGACCATTCTTATTTATTTCTAGGAAATAGCTGCTTTTATTTCTAAAAAGCTCTTCTAGAAGTAGGAATGCC
>NW_006769482.1:1995359-2001202 GCF_000442215.2 Lipotes vexillifer
GGAATGCCGGGTCAGGGGATTTTAGCAAATTTTGCCCATTTATACCTTGGAAAGTTGCAATAATTGATCTTTTCACTCATGGTACATGAAGACTTATTTTCATAAGTCTCACCAACATAGCCTGTTACAATATTGAAAATTTTTGCCAGCCTGACTAACAGAAAAGGATGCCTCAATATTGTTTCAGTTTGAACTTCTGTGGACACTGCAAGGTTAGTCATCCTTGCGTGGGATGGTCAGCATAGTTAATGGAGCATTTGCCCTGCTTCTGTGAATTTGAAGACTGCTCTCCTTTGCCCACTTTTTCTTATTAATGTTGTAGGAGTGAATTATTATACCACCAACTCTCTATTCAATGTGCAAGAGGAGTTTTCAGTCCAGCCTTTAAAAAATATTTTATTTATTGTGTTTTTGGTGTAAAGAATTATTAAAATGTTAAGTTCTTTCAATTATTAAAAGTTTAAATTAAAAAAATAATGTCCAGTTTTTCCTACATGGCACCTGGTTTAGGAAGCCTCTCCTATCATTTATTTATTTGATCTTAGCTTGTAATGCCCAAGTGCTGTACCTGGGTTTATGCCGTGCTCTAGGCGTCCAGTTGTCCAGTTTCTCAGTAACATCTGCGTGATCCACACAAGGACAATGCAGTTCAGGATGGGATACCCCTAGATGATTGTTCTCTGAAGTTCCACCAATGACAAGACAAATCAGGGTGTGACCTCATTCCTTTTGAATTTTCTTTCCACAGGACCAAGTCACTATATGTGGCTGCCCCTCCCACTGTTGAGTTCTTCCAGGCATTGCATAAACAAAATAATTCATGGAACAGCTTCCTGTATTAAGGCTGTTTGGAAAATGCATGGACTTTTTTGGGAAGGCGTTCTTTTTTTTTCTAAATAAGGGGGAAAAAGTGCCAGAATTATCAATCCAGTCTACATTCTCACATAATGTGCAAATTCCTTCTTTCAAATTGTTTCTTTTATTCGGTAGGAGTATGGAGTTTGGTGATAGCATGAATTCAAGTTTGGATCTCCGTTGCACCCTGCCCTAAGTTCGTGGTTCCTATTGGCCCCTGCCATGTCCACTCTGCCATTGCACTAGCACTATTTCCTACTGGCTGCCCCACCCTGGGCTCTGCCCCATCTTCAAAAGTGATTCTGCCAGTGCAGAGGTTTAGTGTTTTCCTTTTAGGGTAACATGCATGGAGGTAGGAAACCTGCATTATTTTCTATGATTTTAGGTTTAGAAAAAATGTGAAGATCAATATTTCAGATTTTTTGAATGAAAATCTCCTGTTATTGTTGTCATGCCATCTACAGTGACACACAGCCTTTAGAGATGATGCTGCAATGGAGCTGGTGTTCTCACAGCAGGACCCGCAGAGCTGTAAGAGCCTGAGTTCGGGTCCTGCCTGCCTTGTTGATAGCTCTGTGCCCTGATCCTAGAGCAGTGCCTGGCGCATGGTGGGCGGCCAACACATATTGTGGCATGAATGAATGAATGGAGGGTAAGGCCTCTCTCTTAGGATGTGGGGTTCAGTAAAGTGACACCTGTGAAGAGTCCAGCATTGATGTGCAAGGACTACATCCAAATACCACCAGAGTGATGGAGGAGGGAGAGACCACAGAGGTCACAGGTCTCACGTCCAGACTCTTCTATTTTTTTAAATTGATACTGAAATTTATTTATTTACTTATTATTATTTATTTATTTATTATTTATTTATTTCAATTATTCTAATTAAAAAAATGAAGTGTAGTTGATTCACAATGTTGTGTTAGTTTCAGGTGTACAGCAAAGTGATTCAGTTAAAATAGATATATCTATTTATTCTAATTTTTATGTCATGAAATATTACTATTCTTTTGATTTTTTTCAACTATTTAAATTTCTATTTTATTGAAGTATAGTTGATTTACAATGTCGTGTTAGTTTCAGGTGTATAGTACAGTGATTCATATATATATATATATATATATATATATGAATCACTGTGCTGTATATATATATATATATATATATATATATATATATATATATATATATATATATACATTCTTCATTTTAATGGAGACGATTTCAGGCCCCTCAAATTCATCATCTCATTCTCTAACCACCCCCTTCTCTCTCCTGATAAATCACTATCGGCCACACAAGGCGGGCAAAACCCCTCCCTCTCCCTTCTCTATCAGCTGCAGAGCCCGTCTGTGTCAGCCCCTCGTATCTCACAAATTCACCCCTCTTTCCTTAACCAGAGAAATGCATTCAAGCGAGTCTCAGAATTCAAGCTTTACAACCAGTTCCTAGTTCCCCATGTACCAGTTACAGGGTGTGGGCTACAGGTGGAATAACTCTCAGACTCAGCTCCACCCCATTGTTAAAGTAGGGGGAGGAAGAGTTCTATATGAACGTGGAGACTTTCTAAGACCATCAAGACAGATAATCGATGTGAGTATGTGTCCAGCACACAAAAGGAGCCCCATCAACAGCAAGCACTAGGTATTAGTATGAGGGTCCTGCTGAGGAGGGAGGGAAGTCTTCTTCCTGCACCCCCACTCCCCCACCAAGCCTATGCCCAATGCGGCAGTTGGAGTGCAGAGGAAAGTTCCTAAAGTACAAACACGATTGTGCCAGGCTCTCCTGGGATGCTGCTGCCTCCACAGTTAGTGGAAACCCAGCCCAGCCCACTTCGACCCCTCCCCTCCCACCATCCCGGGGTGTCACATGGGCCCTGCCTTTTCCACACCCTTCAGCACACATTCTTCACTCTAATCTCATTCCTGCATGGACACCCCATTCATTGCCCCACCTCCACAGTATCACAGAAGAATGTGTACTCGGTAACACCATTTTTTTCAAGTTCAAAAGCGTGCAAAAGTAAACAATATATACTTTTAGGAATGTATATGTTTACAGTAAAAATTAGAAAAGAAAAACAAGGGAATGATGGCAAAACCAAACATTTTGGAAGTAAAATGGAAAGAAAGCAGCAGCCCAGGGATTTGGGCAGGTGACAGGTAGAATAGTGGGGACAGAAACTGGGCTGGATGATTGGTGAGTAAATGCTACCTGTCTTACTGGTACAGACACTGGGTGTAGGGGTGTGATGTGCTGGAGACCGCAGAGTTAGAAAGTGGCAGATCTGGGACTCCAGCTGATGTTTGGCTCCTAGGCTCATCATTCCTTCTGTGAACTGGGAACCAGTCATCAATAAAGCTGTGCATAGGGGTGATCTCATCTGGGGTAGAGTGAAGAGTGAGACAAGGAGACAGCAGGGGACAGAGAGCAGGAAGGATGGCCAGTGTCCACGATGGAAACTGTGGAGGGGCTGGAGAGATAGGAAGGAAACCTGGGGAGAGTGTGGTCTGAGAAGCCCACGTGGAGTGAGTAGAGAAAAGGGGTGTGGTTAATAGTGTCAAAAGGAGCGGATCACACGACCACTGCTGTGGACCGAATGTGCCCCTTCCAATTCATCTGTCGAAGCTTAACCCCCAATGTGACTGTATCTGAAGACAAGATTTTTAGGAAGTAATTGAGGTTACATGAGATTATAAGGGTGGGGTCCTGATTCGCTGGTACTTTAAGGAAGAGGAAGAGATGTCAAAGATCTCTCTCCACCATGTGAACACACAGCTAGAAGATGGCTGTCTGCAAGCCAGGAAGAGAGCTCTCACCAGAAACCAACCTGGGGAAGACCTTCATCTTGGACTTCCAGCCTCCAGAGCTACGAGAAAGAAATTTCTGTTGTTTAATCCCCTCAGTTTGTGGAGTTTTGTTATGGCAGCCTGAGCAGACTAATTCCAGGAATGGTGGAAGTATCCCTGGGGCAGGGATGGCCCTGAGCCTCCTATTTGAACTTCCACTGACCCAACATTTGTTCGTGAAACAGCTTTTGTGAACTGATGAGAGGCAAGCAGTATGAAAGTACCCAGACTACCTCCACCTAAGCTGTCCCTGCTGAGGGCTGTGGCTCTGCTCATGTGGTGGCCATGCTTCCAGACACTCTTGGGGTGGTGTCCCAGAAACAGGTCTTCCCACCGGGGAGGGTTCTCTCCTGATTTTGAGGACAAGTGCCATATTGCTTGGGGATGGAGCATTTTCAATCCTTCCAAAGCAGAAGGGCAATGAAAGGACTACTTGGCCTTTACGGTCGAACTTTGCTTTTGGAAACTAGTATGTACTGTGGGTGTTTGAGGTCACTGTCTTAAGATGGCAGGGCTAGTGTACAGAAGGTGCTTTGTTTTAAAGGATGAGGGGTGAAGAGACGTGTGATTTCCTCTTCAAACAAAAGCCTCTCTCTGAGAGGCCAAACTGGAGGTCCATGTATGCTTGTCCTCTCGTTCTCAGACCGCATCCGTGGATTTTACGTTCCCTTCTGAATGTCAACAGAAAGAGCACCACCAAAAGTAATGGCACAGGAAGTGGCACTTCACCACTGGCAACAGACACTACAAGGTGGGTTTAGCCTGTCCAGTCAGGTAGAGTCCAGGATCATAGCCACGTGCACAGGTGAAAATGTGGGGTCTTTTAGAGATGTGATGTATTTGCATCCTTCATACTCTTTTAAAAAAAGGTGTTTCAAATGAAGTGGGAATTGCAAAATACATTTATTTCTGATTGCATGCAAGAGCTTTCAAGTATGGAAACACTACCTCCTTCCTTTTTCTGGATTCCACTTTAAAAACTGAAAAAAAATAATCTTTTCCTCAAGTATTGGGCTTTAAAGTGGGTAATATCAAAACAATATTTTATTTGCAAGTAATAAACTTTATTGTTTAAGCCTGCTTTGAAAGTCCATTGGTATTTTGAGGACACTATAGTTAAACTCTTTGCCCTCCCATTTATCCAAGATCTTTTGCTAGTCCTTGGATGTGACATTCATAATAACGCATTGCAGGTATGGATACACCTCCAAATGATAAAAAGATCCAATTATCATCAAGGTATTGTTCAACATAAATGGCATTTTCTTTTACTAACCTTTTAGTAAAATAAATAAGTGAGGTGTGGCCAACACATTCAGTAACTGTATCATCTTTTGATTAATCCAAGTGGTCACCATCCAGACCATTCCACAAAGGCAGTTTGCAACTAATGAGCAGGATGCAGCTTTGCCAGGGTGCCTGAGAAACGTCTTTGTATCTGGGTGTCTTCAGCTCTTTCCCCTCCTAATGGGATGGGCTTCAAGTGCTGGTGCAGATGGAGCAGATGGCTGGGCTGTTTATCCTTTCAGGCCCCTTGTTCCAGGCGAAGCCTGCGTGCTTCATCCCTGGCTGGGTAATCCCAAGTCCAGCTGGAAGTGAGGACAGAAACGTTTGCCGGGCCGGAGCTTGTCCCACGTCTGTTTGCTCTTGGAGCCAGACTGGTCTGCTCCTTGCAGGTCTCTGGGGAGGCTGCAGCATCCTTGAGTTTCTGATTAACTCTTTCTTGGCTGAGTGAGTCCATGGGGGACCCCAGGCAACCGCACCTGGTGACGCTGTCCCTGGCTTCGCATCCCATTCCCCCCACTTCCCACACCACAAGTACAAATACCGCACCACACACACACACATCACACCACATGCACCGACACTGTGCCACGCACACACCCTACACACCACACGCACACACACCACTCCCCTCCACCAACACATACCCCACACCTGCAGCCCAACCAGTATTTTCTTAGCCACTTCCCTGATCCTTACCATCAAAGGGATTCCTGAAGCAGAGCCTTCAAGGCTTCCTCCTCAGGAAGGGTCCCTCCTGAGCACACTGAGAAGGAGAGAACATGTCCATCTCTTTTTTCTGGCAGTTGTTCATTCACCACATTTCTGGTGTCTGTGATGCACCAGGAGCTCTTC
>NW_006769482.1:2001364-2010015 GCF_000442215.2 Lipotes vexillifer
CTTCCGAGTCCTGCAAGGAAGTGGGGGCAGGATGGGGACTGAAAGAGTGGGAACAGCCCTGTTTTCATGGGGCTTGGGGTCTTTGTTGGCAGGATTCTGAGAACATGTTGGTGAGGAGGACGATCACAGTGATAGAAACCCAGGAGGAGCAAAGATCCGGGACCCCGGAGCAGGAGACCGGCTGATGACAAGAGGAACGCCGGCCTGTGACTATGTCCGCAGAGGGTGGAGAGCGGCAGGGAGGATCGTGGTGGGGACACGAAGGTGTGTCCAAGACAAGGAGGCCCATGGGCTGGTCAGAGTGGTGTGAGGAGTCTGCGAGTCTTGTGTGCAAGATATTCCTTCCCTGAATGTAGAGGTGGCGATGAGGAGGTGTGCAGGGGGTTCCAGGAAACTCTGGAAAGAGCAGAAGAATCAGGGGTTCTAGACCTCAGAGGAGAGGAGGCCACAGTGGGGATGGAGGGGTGTCCGGAAGAGGGAGATTGGAAGGGGAGGGTGCTGGGTCTGCACAGGGAGCAGCAACTGTGAAAGATAGCATCAGGGTCATACTCCGCTTTTCATTTTACTTTTCTAAACTTATGCTTTGAAATAATTTTGGATTTCCAGAAGAGCTGCAAGGATAGAGTTTGCATATACAGTCCTCTTGGTTTCCTTTCATGTTAACCTCTTATGTAACCACAGTCCATTTGTCAAAACTGAGAAATGATCATTGGTAAAATCCTGTTAATTAAACCAGAGGCTCTGTTTGGACCCCCTTTTCCACTGGGACCCAATCCAGGACACCAAGTCACATTAAGATGTCCTGTCTCCTTGGTCCCCTCCAATCTGCCATGACCCCTCAGTGTCTCCTTGTCTTTTATAATCTTGGCACTTTTGAAGAGTGCTCATTAGTTATTTTGTAGAATTTCCCCCCAGCTGAGTTTGTTTGATGTTTTTCCTTGATTAGATTATGGTTAGAGATTTCTGTGCAGAATATCACAGAGGTGATGCACCCTTCTCACTCCACATAAGGGCATGTATGACCTCAACTAGGTTTCTTCCTGGTGACGCTCACCTGGGTCTGTCGGTTAAGTTGGTGTCTGCCAGGTTTCTCCACTGGCGAGTGACTGTTTTTCCTTTGCCATATTTTTGTTACAAGAGAGTCACTCAGTCCAGCCCAGGCTCAAGAGGAGAGAAGTGAAATGCCAACTCCTGGAGGGGCAAGGGTCCCAGAATTTGTGAGGTTATGTTAAATTTACCACACTAATTAGAAAGTGTTGTTCACAGCATTATTGTTAATTATTATTATTATTAAACTAGTTAGGAGGTTGCCTTTCCTTCTATAAGAAGGTGACATTTTTATCTGTAACAACTTTGACAGTCTTCTCAGGGAATATGTCTGCCCCGTCCAGATAGAAAACTAGAGGTACTGCTCATTAACAGCTGTGGAAAGCTGTACCATACAAAGACCCAAGGGGACTTGCAGTCAGGGATAGCAGGCTGACCATGCTCATGCCTTGCTTCTCTCTACTTGCTCCACTAAAATGACAGGAAAGGAATGAAAACCTGATTACCTCATAGAGATAAAGAGAGCAGGTTGAAGCCAGGGATGAGGTAACCTCACACATTTTGGGATGACTCAGCTGAGTGGCTACTAACAAGCTGTTGTCCCCTTTCTGGCCATCCTACTGGGAAGAGCCAAGCAGTGCAAAGGCCAATGGAGCAGGGGGCTGGAGGGGCCCATAACAGGGCTGGGGTGAGTGTCTACATGGAGACCCTCCAGCATCTCACGTTCCTCTCCCACCCTGTGCAGAGAGAGGTTACTCTGGCAATCATCACCCAAACAAAGTAGGTATTAGTTTCCTGGAGCTGCCATAACAGAGGACCACAGAGTGGGTAGCTGAGAACAACAGAAATGTACTGTTTCACAGCTCTGGATGCCGTGTGTCTGAGATCAGGTGCTGGCAGGGCCAGGTTCCCTCTGAAGGCACTAACGAAGGCTCTGTCCCAGGCCTCTCTCCAGTTGTTGGTAGTTCCTTGGCTTGTGGCAGCATAACTCCAAATTTCACAGGGTGTTCTTCTCATGTGCATGTCTGTGCCCAAATTTTTATAAGGACATCAGTCACATAGAATTAGGACCCATCTTAATGATCCCATTTTAACTAATTACATCTGCAAGGAACCTATCTCCAAATAGTGTCACATTCTGAGGTTAGGGCTTCAACATATGAATTTGGGGGGCACACAATTCAACTTATAATATGGTGGGGAGTTTACCGGCTGAAAGAACAGAGACTCTTCACCTCAGGGACACCAGACTTAGCAGAGAGCTGGAGAGCGCTGCGGGGCTGAAAAGGCAGGATTGAGTGAACGTCAGCCTACAGGACTCTGCGTCCTCAGTCCCCTTTCCAGTTCTACTTTCACAGGGAGAGCATCCAGGCCCACCTTGTGCTCACCCAGGGAGAAGATTAGACATTCCCAGAGAAAATGTCACCAGGTATTGGTATTTGGTGGTTTCTCAGTTGTGTCTGTATCGTCTCATTGCATAAGTCTGCAAGACCTCCCCAGCTCCCATCTGCCCAAATCGCATCCAGCAGTTTAATGCTTCCCTCTGAGATATGAATGGACAGCCAAGGATCACAGACACTGGACAGAGAGTGTCTACATGGAAGACTGAGACTCAGAAGAGAAAAGCCAGAAAGCAAATATGCAGAAGAAACAATTACCAGCTAAAAGAGGACTGAAAAATAAGAGTTAATATTCTTAGAGATCAAGATGGAATCACATCTATATATAAAGAACAATATGCTATGAAAGAAGAATTACTAATTATTGGTCAAGAGGGAAGGTAGAATATAGATATTTTAGACATGAAAGCAAGACCAATCTATCTGCACATCCATCTCTCATCTACTGATCAGTCAGTTGATCAACCTATCCATCCATCCATCTAGCCACCCATCCAACAGTCCATCCACCCATCCATCCAACAATCCTTTCATCCATCATCCATCCATCCATTCATCATCCAGCCAGCTAGCCAGTCAGCCATCCATCCAACCATCTATACATTCATTCACCCAGCTATCATTTATATACTTATCTATCTATATAGTCTGTTCATCTATCACCTATCTTTCTGTCGGTAATCTATTATCTATCTATATTTCCCTTGAACTCTTTCTTTTAAAACTACTGGATAATGCACTTCAGTAAAATAAGGAAGAAAACTAGATAAGATGGAATTCTGGAAACAGAGGACCCAATGCAGGAGGGAGGTGGGGAAAGCTCAAAAGTCTCTAAGAGAAAAATGCTTTCTGAATGCATGGAAAAGTTTTGAGGTATTTAACACATGTGTTCAAACTTTAAAAACTTTTACCAAAAAGTACATGGAACACTGAGCAAGTGAAAACATAAGGTAATTTTTAGCTTCTGGAAAAAATCCCATAAAACCTGTAAAAGCTGTGTAAGAATGGAGACATTTTCACTCCATGCATTGGGAACATAAGTACCCAATGTGGTTAACGTAAACTCTGTCTGTTGGGAGGGGAGGACGTGGGGAGGTGGGGCATGGGGGTGATAGAGAGAATGACTTCTCACCTTCCTTAATAGAGAGTCCATACAGTACTCTAGAGTATTGATTAATCAAGAAATAGCAGGACTTTATGTTACATGAAAATACGGAAATAAATATCAGAAAAAATCTTCAGAAGTTGATAATGCCTTCCTCTAAAGCAGCAGTAGAGGTTTGGGCACTGGGCCCAATATTTTTTCAATATAAGCTACTTAGAACTCTTTGATTTTACTATGTGGATGCACTTTGCTAAAAATAGAAACAAGATTTTACAGCAAAAAGGAGAGTAGAAGAATGTGTACACACAGCTCCCAGAGGCTTAGAAACAGTGAAAGTCTTCTGGCAGGATTTTGTGTTGCCTTTTTATTAGTGAAACTGGCCAATAGAGTTTTGTATTTATGCTGCCAGAACTGGGAGGAAACCCTTCTTGTTCCTTGGGGCCATACCACTCCATCTGTCACCCTCTCTTTGAAAATGCTTTTGTGACAGGCTGCTTACAGTTCTAACACCTAGCACTGCTCATTCCTGAGGTGAGTGACAACTATGTTGTTCCTTGCAGGGGCGGACAGCTCAGAAGGCCTGGAAGCCCTTGTCACAAGGTGAGAAAGGAAACAGCAGTTCTCTGCTGGTTCTGATAGAGCTGCCATTCTCCACTGAGGAACTTAATTGGTAAGAGATTTTGGGCTGTTAGAAACCTCAGCTCTTGGGGTCATGGACAGTTTGGCCATTATTTTCAGTATCTACTGAGAGCCTCCTGGTTTCATTGCCCCTCCCTCTCACCTCAGCATTTTCGAGTCTGTGAGTCTGCACCCCATGCCTTGCTCACCTTTGGGGCTTCCTAGAATGGCTCTCTCCATGTCCTCCCTTCTGGTATTCTCATTATCATGTCCTCCAACTGTCTTCCCATCAGAGGAGATACAGTGCCTGTGTGGGGAGAGGGATCTTTATGGGAACATAGAGTCTGCTGCCCTTACCCCACCAATTGCCCCCTCCCAAACTTGCCTTACGAAGAGGGGAGACCCATGACACACACGGGAGCTGCTGTGGGGAGAAAGAGTAAATGGAAGATGAATGCCAATGCTGGTTGGTTGGAGTAGCAAGACTGGACACAGGGTGGAGGAATCAGGCAGGTCCAGAGCAGCCAACCAGGCAAGGGGGCCAGAAAGGAATACCGACACCTCAGCTACAAGCAGTGAGTGCATTTCCTGCAATTTTTGTGTTCTGGCTCCTTCAGGGTTTCAGGATTCTGGATCCTGGCCACCTTTCCTCCTTTTCAGACATAACTAGCAGGGGACATACTTTGCTCTTACTTGGGTAACTTTGCAGCCTGGGATGGGAAGGCTAAGGAAATGGCAGAGCATTAGAACATTAAATGAAGCAAACTTTAGGCAAAGTGAACAATTTCTTTGAATGGCCTTTCAGAACACCCATGTGTAGACCATGTCATATCAAATGAAGTAAATCCCAGACCTTCGGAACACTCAACATTTCCAAATTCAAGCCTATTTTGAAAAAATAGTAACACAAAACATTTTAAAAGGCTGCAAAGAGACTGTGGATGTTGGACACTACAGAAGGTTGGAGGGGTTACATTGGGTATGGGGTCCCAGGAAGGGAGCTGGCAGAAGGCATGGGTGCAGCCTGTGGGCAGGTTAGAGTCCTCCGGGCTTCCTGGCTGACAGTGGTGTGGGCAGCCACACCCCTGTGTGCCCACCCCTGATCTCCCCCGACCTTCAGCTTTGGTGAAGTGAAGACATCTTTTGTCCAGCTCTAGTTGGCTGTGTTTGAGCAGAGACTTGGCAATATGGGAGTGTGAACCACACAAGTACCTCTCCAAGAGAAGCCCAAGATCAGAGAACCACCCCTGCAAAGAGCCTGAGGTTTTGGAAACAAGTTTTGGGAGAAGTGGACCAAAGTGTGCATGGGAAGGAGGTGGAGGATGTCCCTCCTGCAGAATGGATCCAAGATAATCCAAACAATCCCCCAAAGTCCCCACTTGTTCATCTCCAGTGATGGGTAAGGATCTGTTTTCATCAAGGTGCAATATAGGAAGCCGAGCTCCAAACAAACCACACACAGAGGGTGCTTACAGGACCTGGAGCTCACATTGGAGAGAAGGGGGCCATGAAGGAAGGGCACTTATAGAACTATAGCACACACTGTGGAAGAAGGTACTACACTAGGAGGATGCCACAGTACCTGGAGCTCACACTGCAGAAGAAAGAACCATGCTCATGGAAACTGGAGCTCACTCTGGGCAAGAAGGAACCATGGAATCACACATGAAGGATGCTGATAGGACCTGGACTCATGGTGGTGAAGAAGCTGGGAAGATGGATAGTCAGGAGATCACCAGTTAGAACTGTCAAACTGCTAGCCTGGGTGGCCACATCTGAGCTTGCAGAGAACTCTGGGAGTGTTCTCAAAGGTGCACAGGTGGGGAGACCATGGCAGCATCCACTTCTGTGCAGCCCCACGGTGGGAAGTGGATGTCTGGTGGTACCCTGGGGCTGCCGCACACCGACCCAAGGAGAGCAAGGACCATCTCCATTGCCCACCAGAGATGGCCCTTGGCTTCCCAGATCTCAGGCCAAGAGTCACTTGTGGCTAGCTCACCCCCAAACCATGTGGAGAAGAGTAGTCTGGGACAGAAGCCTCCAGCTTGACCAAGCTGAGCATAGAGCAGCACAGCATCATGGTGCTTGGTGTAGGGAGCTGGGCCTGGCACAAGCCTTCCCTCGCAGGCCAGGCAGTCTTCCGGCTTTGTCCTAAACTGTCAGGTTCCTGCTTGCACAACAAGCAGAGGTGTAAGTTACAATGACAGCCTCCCAGAAGTTGTCCCCGACCCCTGCACCACGTAGCCTGTTGCTTCTGAGTATTCTTTTGGGCCACCCCTTGAGAGATGAGGCCAAGGTGTGGGTGCTCTTCTCTTGTGTGTCTTCACTGCTAGAGAGTGACTGGGCCGCCTCTGCGGAGGTCAATACTAATGTGACCACCACCCTAGAGAATCACCAGGCCAAGACTCAAAGGCTCTGAAAAGTGTTCCTCCAAATGCAAACCCAACCTAAGAAAAAAAGGGTGCCCTAGTGACACAGGCCAACCATTTGGAATGTTTCCCAACTTTTTCACTCGCTGGGTGAGGGTTCCCAGGAAAGACAGAACCAGCTGCAGAGTGTTTGTGTAGGCGTTGGGGGCTGGGAGCCTTGCTCTTTACTGAAGAGAGTCTGGGGAAAGAGGATCAGAGGTTGCCATAAACTCCAGGCTTCGGATCTTAAGGTAATTTGTTGTACTGGTGAGGTCAACAGGCAAGCTTTGATCACAAGCAAAGACTCTAAGATTGTTGTCTACAAAAGCAATTGATTCATTACATCCAGGTCTCAAATGCCAGCAGAGGTCAAACTGAGCAGGGGGTGGTAAAGGGAGGAGGGCAGCATTAGCACAGAAGTCACCGCTCGGCCTTCCGCTACACATCTGTGATTTCCGCAATGCCCTTCCGGGACGGGTGATCTCTGAATTTGCTTATGAATTTGAAACATTTACCCGACTTTTTTTTTTTTTTTTTTTTGTGCGGTATGCGGGCCTCTTGCTGTTGTGGCCTCTCCCGCTGCGGAGCACAGGCTCCGGACGCGCAGGCTCAGCAGCCACGGCTCATGGGCCCAGCTGCTCCGCGGCATGTGGGATCTTCCCAGACCGGGGCACGAACCCGTGTCCCCTGCATCGGCAGGCGGACTCTCAACCACTGTGCCACCAGGGAAGTCTACCCGACTTTTGATGTTAGCTTATTTGCTGGAATAGTCACTGCTTTTATGCCATCCTTGGGGAATAAAAGAGCTGGGTGGAAGAAATGCCCAGGTGCCACCACCTCTGGCTGCAAGTCCTGCTTCTCGGAATGGAGAAAATTGGAGAAAATGAAATGAAATCCTAGGAAAAGGATAGGGCCAGACATCTACCCTTGGTCACAGGCATGCAACTGTAGAAATACGTGTCTGTTCTTGCCCTTTCTTCCCTGAAGCTTTTCTGGGGCTCACGCGCCACTTGCTGCACAATATAGGGGGAGTTGACCCCCCCATCCACAGAAGTGGATGACTGTCCGTGGCAGTCATCCTGTGTGATGTCCTTTCTGCCTGTGTCTGTGGTGCTGCTGCACAGGAAGGGTGCCCACAGATACTGGCTGGCTGGTCATCTTTGGAAGTCATGGAACAAACCTTACTCCATTTATCTCAGCACCCAGGACCTCCTCTCTCTTGGAAATCAGCAGCTATCTCAAGACGACTTCTTTTTCTGTTACCAAGGTCCTGATTTTACTCTGATAACTTTTGGTGCAATTAGGTGCATCTTATGGAATCCTTCTTAGGTAGAAGGCCCGTGGAGTAAGGTCTAATTGGATTGGGCATAGATTGGTACTGTTGTACCACAATGGGTTGTTGTAGTTCATTCATTCATTCAATTAATGTTTCTTTCCTGTTTAATATACATCAGAAATTTTCTTGGAGGAAAAAGCCATGAGCCATAGAAGCCTAGTCCCTGCCCTCACAAAGTGTGTGGTCCATCGGAGATGAGCAGGTATAGCCCCACATGGTGAGCATTGGGTTCGGGGCCCCTAGAATGCAGAGACTGTGGGAGGGGTGGGGTGGGCAGGGAGCTTCCCAGGGAGGAGCTGAGGGAAGGGAGACTGCTGGGCAGAGGAAGTGGCCTCTCCAAGGCCTGAAATGAGGGCCAAGGAGCTCAGTGTGGCCGAGCATAGAGCGTGAGGGGCATCTGGGAGAGAAAGAGGCAGGGGAAGCACACAGAAGCCGTGATGACCTGATCACTTAAAGATGGTGAGGTCACAAGTAAGGGCCAGGGGAACTATTAAAGTGTTTAATGGACTAGTAGCATGGTAAGATTTTTGTCTTAAGAAATCTGTCTGGGCACACTGTGGAGAATCGACCAGAGAGGGACAGGTCTGGAGCAGGGCAGCCTGTGTGTAGGGCTTCTGGCAGCTGGGCCAGGAGGGAGACCACAAAGAAAGGAAGGAAGTCAGGAGGGAGAAGGGACAGAGCAGGAGTGGACTGGATTGATCTGGAAGGAGGGAGGGAAAGAGGGGAGGCTTCCTGTT
>NW_006769482.1:2010025-2016147 GCF_000442215.2 Lipotes vexillifer
GAGGTGAGTCTTCCTGTTTGGGGCTCCGGGTTGTTCTAACCTTGTGGTCCAAGGAGCCGTCGGGGGGCTGGGCATACTCCTTTTATATTCACTCCTTTCCTCTCTGGGTTCCAACTCCTACAGTGCCATAGGGTCTCATCTCGGGTCAGGGTCTTAAAAAAACAGTGAAGCCACCCTGGCTCTAAGACTCTATCCAGACTTCTCTGTGAGTGAGCAAGAGGGTCACCCCAGGACCCTACTCTGAGGGGTGATGGACTGCAATGCAGGGGATGTGGGTGGTGCCCCCAGAGCCCGAGAACCTGGACAGCAAGACCCCACATGTGACCACTCCCGAATCAAGATGTGGATTGTTTTAGAAAGGGAACAGCATAGATTACAGTGAAAGGTAATTGTTGGAAGCCAGTTGGAAAAGAGCACATACTCTATTTATATAAACTGCAAAACAGGCAAAGCAGATCCATGCCGTTCAAAGTCAGGAGAGCTATTATTCTGGGCTTGGTTCCTGGAAGAGGGCAGGTGGGGGCTCTGAGTCTTGTGTTTCTTTATCTGGTGCTGGATTCACAGGTGTGTCCAGTTTGTGAAAATTCAGCATTGTCATGCTCCGCACCTTCCCACCGCCCCAGCCGCCACTGCACCCACAACTTCAACAAAAATGTTTTCCAAAGGATGACCCTGGTGCTTCCCTGGAAGTGCTCACTTTGCATGCTTCAGGTGTGCAGACAAGAGAGCTCTCTGAAGGTGGGTCCAGAGAAACAATAAAGGCCGAGCCTGTGGCATGTGCTGTGCTCAGAGGAGGCTCGGGGGACAGAGGTGACCTGGTCTGAGTTGGGTCACGGCAGCCCCTCGCCTGCCTCCCTCCCTCAGAATCCTCCAGGATGCTTGTTGGAGAAGCCCTTGTTGATGCAGGACCCAGAGGTCACAGGTTCAAGCCACGTAACAGGAAGTTCTGATGGGCTTGTTACTGATTTCCAAGCAGGCAGAGGAAGTCACAGTCTTTCTGAAACAACAAGATTCTTGGGCCAAATCTCCTCCTTTTCTGACAACCTAGCCCACAGAGGTTCTCGAGGAATCTAGAAAGGGAAGGGTCTCCAGCTAGAAATGGTCATGACTTCATTTAACTACAACATAAATACAGTGTCTTCAGAGGGAAACCATGGTTCACCTGAAGCAGTTTGAAACCTCCCAGAAGAGTGGAATGTTGGCAGCAGATGTCAGCAGGCACCTCGAAGGAGTGCGTGGAAACTGCCAAGGGGGCCGCGGTCCTGGGCAAGGCTGCTTTCACCAAAAGGAGCCTCATTTGAATGGGGACGAGCACACACAGAGGCCTGTGCCTGACCTGCTGAGCAGGGATTCTTTACCAGCCGCGTGTTCCTGGGAAACAGTGCTGTGTCACACGGCTGTCACTCCTGGTGCATTTGAACACTCACCCCGTGTGGGTCTGTGGGTGCCCCAGACACCTTCCTTGCAATTGGGGGTTGCAACCCAACCCCCCCGAACACCCACATTTATGTTCAGGAGTCCGGGGCTTAACTCCAGGCCCAGCAGGTGCTGTCACCGCTGCCTTCACCGAGGACCTCATCTCCCCCCATTTCTGGCCTCAGCACTGACACCAGGACAGATGGGGTTTCATGAATTCAGTCCTGCTCCTGGGCACCTCCTGCCCCTTGGGGCGGTGGTACCATTAGCTCTGGCCAGTGCTCAGGGAGTCAGAGAGCAGTGGACCCCTCGCCTGGTCACTGGGCATGTTCCAGATCTGAGCTGCTGTCAGCTATGTCCTAGAGAACAGAGGACACAGGGTGGTGCCCCCACTGATGGCAATAGACAGTGTGGACAGCAAATGCACCTTGTCATCTCCGCTGTTGAGGTGTTAGGTCTGTCACTGTCACAAGACCCCAATCACCCTGACACCATTTCTTCCTCCAAAGCCCCCAACCCCTGCAGAGACTCCTCACAGCCCTCCAGAGTCCACTCCCACCCACCCCACAGCCTGAGGGGCCCCTCCTTCCTGGAGCCTCACCTGCTCTGTCTCATTCTTAGAATAAAATCCAAACTCTGAAGTCTGGCCCTGCTGACCGGTCTTCCAACCACTGTCTACTCCTTCTCAGAAATGCCCATCTCCCTGCTCCTCTCCAGACCATGGACTCATTTGTGTCCCAGCTCTCAGGTGGGAATGCTTCCCTCAGCCTTCTGGAAAGTTCTCTCAAATGCCATGTTCTCAGAGACATGTATGTCTTTGCTCTTAATATTCCTTGCTCTTAAACTGTGACCTCTGGTGATTCATTGTCTCCTCCACCAACATGTAAACACAGAGAGGTTGGTGGCTCAGTGTTCTGTGCCGCGTTCCAACATGTGTGTGTGGTTTCCTCACACCACCAAGCAGTTCTCTGACAGCAGGTGAACGTCCTGCCATTCAACTCAATTTTGACACTACCCACCCAGAGGTAGCATCACATCCCACAGGTTCGGAGCCTGGCCCCACAAGAACAACACCGCAGACACACAACTCCAGACACCAACTGCCAGTCCAGGTTGTCACCTGGGCTTCTAATCAACTGGCTATAAATCAGAGGTTCCCGTGACCCCCTCCTTGGGCTTAGTTAATTTGCTAGAATGACTCAACAGAACTTAGAGGAACATTCTACTTACTAGATTACTGATTTATTATAAAAGGATATAGTTCAAGGATGACCAGATGGAAGAGCTGGATAGGGTGAGATTTGGGGAAAGGGTGAGGGAGCTTCCATGCTCTTTCCAAGTGCACCACCCTCCCCAAATCACCAACCCAGAAACTCTCTGAGCCCTCTCCTTTTGGGATTTTATGGAAGCTTGATGACACTGGTGTGATTATTTAAGCCATTGGCCATTGGCAATTGATCTAAACTCCAGCCCCTCTAACCTCCCGGAAGGTGGAGGTCGAACTGAAAGTTCCAACCCTCTTATCAAGTTCTTCTGGTGAATATCCCAGTGCTTATCTGTGGTCCAAAACATAACCTCATTAACACAACAAAAGACATCTTTATGCTTTCCTCACTTCAGAAATTCCAAGGGTTTTAAGAGCTCTGTGCCAGAAACAGAGATGAAGACAGAAATATATATTTCTTATTATAAACTACATTATCACAGCGGCTGTCCTGTTTGCCACTTTATGCACTACTGAAAAGGCAGTGCTCAGAATCTATCACTCCTGAGAAGTCTATAGGAGGTGTGGTCAGTTCCATGTGGTCCTGGGGTCAGCAGGGAGAGCTCAGGGTGTGGAGCCTGCTGTTGCTTTGAGAATTTACAGCTGGAGTGACCGTGGGTTCAAGCTGGCACCACCTTCACTCACACAGTCTCAGCTCAGATGAGAACTCCACTGAGATCAGAGGGAGGCAGAGGCCACGCATGCGTGAACAAGGAGAGGGAGCAGGATGCTCCTCGTGTCTCTGTGTCAAGGCAACTTGCACACATACGACCTTGTCAATTTCATGGACTTGGCACAACCACTTTCATACTAGGCATTGTTAATGCTTCTCTTCCTGTTGTATAGGGGAGAAAACAAGGGCTTGGAGAATGTAGATGGTCGCAGCTCCGTGGATGGTGACCTGGGGAACTTATGTTTGAGGCTGGGCCTGTCTCCCCACAATGCTGCTCGCCCCCACTCTTCACTGTGCTGACACTCAGGAGATACTCAAAGGCTACGTCTGACAAAGGCTGGGCTCCCCCGCTCCTATTTCTGGGATTGAGCACTCCTAGAAGGAGCCAGGACACGAGCCATTTCTCTGTAGCTCTTCTGAAGGACCTGCCAGCTTTCCCACCAAGTGTCATTAATGATCAATATGATCCATAAAAATGCGTAACTGTCCATCTGCTTTGGGCAAAGGCTAAGACTGCTTCGGAGGAATAAACCTGTTTTGACTCCACTTGCAGCCAGGCCAAGGGGTGAGGCCGGCCATCTGGGAGAATGCAGAAATCCCAGCCTCACATATGCCCCCCACAGATAGCCTGTCCCCACACTGGGCCTGTGTCAGGATGATCAGGGTTACAGCAGATGAAAACGGGGGCAGGTGGGACAAGAGAGGGGTTTTGTCTTTTTCTCCTCTCTGTTTTAGGCCCACCCACATGCCTGTGGAGTGAAATAAAGCCCACCCACCCCCACCTAGGAGCTGCTTCCTCCAAGGAGTCTTCCTGGAGGTTCAATCCACACTGCGATGTATTTCATAAAGGATCATACCCAGAACAGGCAAGGTACTTCTATGATTCAATACATGAAAGACAAAAATCCAATTATAAAATGGGCAAAAGACTTAGACTTAGTCATTCATCCAGGAGGAGATCCAAATGGACAATAAACATATGAGCAGGTGCTCATCATTGCTACTCATCAGAGAAAGACAAATGAAGCCCCAGTGGGTCCCATTACATGCCTGCCAGTGTGGATGAAATAAAACAGGCTTCAGTACCAAGTGCTGGTGAGGGTGGGAAAAAAATGGATCTCACACGGGGAGTCTGACAATACTAGATCCACTTTGGAAAACTCTTTGGCAGTTTCCATTAAAGTAAGCTCATGAATATCCTGGGAACCAGAAATTGACTCCAAGGTGTATTCTTAAGAGAAAAGAATATATATTTTCATGAAAACTTGTTCAACAAAGCTCACAGAAGCTTTATTCATTGTAATTAAAAACTGGAAACAACTCCTCCAATAACACGAGAATGGATAAACCAATTCACTAAATGGAATAAAAAGCAAAATTAAGAAGAAAAAAAGAATAAGGTCCTGATACGTGTAACAGCCACATGGATAAATATCTAAATGAAAGAGGCCAAACACAAAACAGCATGCCCTGTATGAGTCCATTGTGTGAAGGTTAAGAACAGGCGAACAGATTGATAGACAGCTCAGAGTGATGGTTACTGCTGGTGGAGGAACAGGGTGAGTGTTGACTGGGCAGAGCCATTAGACAACTTTCTGGGGAGATGGAAATGTTCTATAACTTGAGCTGGGTGGTACTTACAAAGGTGTATACAGTTGTCAAAATTTATGGAACTGTACTCTTAAGTTTTGTGCATCTTACTCCATGTAAATGATATCTCAATAAAAAATAAATTGTACCCAGCAATACCATGTTTCTGTGGTTATCTTCCACCAGCAGTGGAAAAAAGTTTCTGCTGCTCATCCTCGCCAGCATGTCATAGATTCAGTTTTTCGGATTTCAGCTATTTTAAAAGATACAACATCTAGCTCCCCCAGAGCAAATAGTCCAAGAGGTCAAGCAGAAGTTGCAATGTCCTTAATCTAGACTAAGAAGTCACTCACCATCACTGTCACATACTATCACTTCTACAAATATTCTATCGGTCACATAGGTCAGCCCTGATTCATCATGGGAAGGAACTATTAACATACATAGTAAAGATTACAGGGGCATCTTGAAGGCTCGCTACTAATTTCACACAGGTGAATTTTTCTCCCAGATATGATAAGTGCACTGTGCCAAAATTGCTGAGAGATTTCTCTCAGTTAGATCGAAGTTCACAAAATATGTGTTAGGGGCAGCTGGTATCAATTGACTGGCTTCCTGGTAAGGTGAGAACCAAGCTTTATCTGGGTGACTCACGTCTCCTGGTAATAACAAGTCTGCTATTATTATTTTTTGCCCAGATTATTGTTCTAGGGGCTGGCAATTGGCTGGATTACTAAATGTGGGCTGTGTGAGGCTCTTGATCATCTCATGCATCTCATACACTTGTCCTCTTTAACAAGGGAGCCACATCACAGGTGTGGCACGGGGGGAATTCAAATTCTGACGTCTTGAAGGTTCTACCCATTTCCCGTGAAAGACTGCCCAGGTTACAGAAACATGAATGCCACCAAGGTATCCAGAGGCCGTGATGCTGATACCAAGCAGAGTAAGAACCAGGAAGGCCTTTCACTTCTTTAAACTTTTAACATTCAAGGGCAAGATCATTTGATTTTGGCCTTTAGTTCCTTTGGTCTTTGGATTTGAAGTTACCAGAGAATTTAATTTCTCTCTGGGGACTTGGCAACGGGAGAAAATGTTTCCTTAAATTTGAGACATCCCTAGATATTTTTCAAATTATTCGGGGCATTTAATTTTTCCATTTACTCTTATTGAGGACTC
>NW_006769482.1:2016157-2033755 GCF_000442215.2 Lipotes vexillifer
GAAGTGTACATAATTGGTGAAAGAAAAACAGATCCAAGAATAAGTGTTCTGTCTTGGGTACAGGGTGGTCTTGGAGATAATTTAATTAATAAATTAATTAAATTAATCATTTCAGAGTTTGTTGGGGGTCAAACTTTTTCTGTTTCTGTCATTTACTGAGGTGGTTTGTCCATTTTGACGACTAGAGGTCTTCTTGTCTGTGATGACTATCTTGGTGTGTGTTTGCCCTGGCCAACACTGCACTGTCTCCTTAAGTCAACAATTCTTGGGTTGAGAATCAGTGAGCCCACTTGACTGCAGATATACACCATATTCTCAAGGTCGGCTGTATCAGTAATACATGTGATGTTTTGGCTTCCATATGCTTATACCTCTGACTTATTTCTCGATGACTCAGAACTCATGGTGGGAAACGTGGATGGCATTTATTGGGAGCCCTAGCAAAGAACACAACAGTGTTTGGTCTCAGCTGATTACCTCATATTCCCCTTTACAGAGGAAAATAGAAGCCACCAGACAGTAAATCCTCCATCCCCTACACATCCAACACACATTACTATATAAACTTCACAACCTGCCCTTCTTCCTGAGCTATCCAGTGAAGAGCTGCCCTCTCCCTATCTAAAGCAAATCACAGCTCCATTCTGCCAAATATCCACAGATACTTTGGATCTCTTTTCTGTTCACCCTATCAGATGAATTCTTGCAGTAAAATATAAAACAGCCTCAAGTTTCTGTTACAGAACAAAAACATGAGCAAAAATATAAAACTCTACAGCTACTGTCTATCATTTCACTTTGCATTTATAGAAATTTCTCACAAGACTTGCCTATATTTTATGTCTCCACTTCTCACCTCCCAATCACTTCGCAGCCTTTCTAATCCAGCTTCTGCCCTTACCATGTCATTAAAACATCTCTGGCTCAGGTAACTCATGATCTCCATGTTGTTGTCTGACCTTTCAGCTGCATTCTGCAAATGAGCATGACCTATTTCATGAGACCTGTTCTACCCTCAGGTTCAGTAAAAACCTTCTCCTGGCTTTCCTCCTGTTCTTTGGCTGTACCTTAATCCCTTTGCAAGTTCATCCTCCAACCATTAAGCACGTGTATTTCTCAAGTCCTTTTTTACTCACTCTGCATATTCTCCTTAGATGAAGCAAACACTTTTCCCTTAACATCCTTTCCTCATTCTTCTTTTACGCTGGGGCTCCAAATTGGCCTACCCCCTCAAGTGACTTGGCAGTCAGTTCCAATTCAATCAAGCCAGTCACAGTAATTCCCTTCTCTTTGCATGGGATCTGATTTTATCCAATGAGATGTGACTATCCTTCTGCTGGGTATGTTTTGAGAGCTCTATACCAGGATGAGTTCACCTGATATCTGAAGCCTGTTCTACTCTGGCCACCATGCCTCTTTGCCTCCTGCAAATCCAGTCGAAGTGTTGAGACTGCAGAACAGAAATATAGAAAGATGTGTTATTTATGCCATGGTTAGATTAACCAACTCTGTAACTGCTTTGCCATCACCCTCCTTGTAATGTGAGGTAATAGATACTTTTATTGTCAACATCATTCTAAGTTGAGGTTTTTGTTACTTGCAGATATTTCTATGCTCTCTTGGCTTCGATTAGTGTTTACTTACAAAGTATACACACCTCAATGTCACTATGCCCGACTAATCCTCAGAGTTTCAGATTCATAAAGCTAAGGGCTGACTTGGAATCACTACACAGTTATCTGGAGGACTCCTTTAATTCAATATGCATAAAGGCTGAGTTATAATCTGTCCCTTTAAACCTATTACTCTTGCACCTTCTGTACTGCAGTGAGTGGTGTCCATGCCCAGCAAGTATGCGAATAGAGACCTAGACACTGTCCTTATTATCTCCTTTTCCTTCTCTCTTCATCCTACTAAATCTCTCTCTAATTTAACTTCTCTCCTTCTCACTGCCTGTCCTCTGCTATATGCTATTACCTCCTTTCCTCTGGCACTTTTTCTCCTCCTCGATCTAAAGTTTGTTATTAATGCTAGCCTTTCCCCCTAGGTAGTAATCGCCATGACCCCCCTGACCAGGTCTGTTTTCATCCACCATTATGTCTGTATTGTCCCCTAGAAAGTACCAATAAAGACCTGTCAGTCATCCCAGAGCTGTTCCCTTCCACAGTGCGTGCACCTGGTGGAGAAACCTCACAGGAAGTTAATATTAGAACATGGTCTAATTTTGGATCTGTTTCTTCCACACCTGAAAAGACTGATTTATTGATGCATTCAGTATCTTGTCCAATTACTTAACCATTGGCTACCTACTAGATATCAAGCACTCTGGTCATATGGAGAGGGAAAATTCCATAGACCCTGCCATCACAGGCCAATGGGGCACAGATGTGTAAAGAGATTAAACTAAGTCCCCTACAAGGAGACACATAAACAGGGGCAGTAGGAGTCAAGAGGAAGGTCTGCATTTCTCAGACAGGAGAAGAGAGTATGGTTAAGAGGGAGAGTGGAAAGAGGAATTCTGTGCAAAACCATGGAGGTGTGCATCAAGGGCACAGACAGGCCAAGGGAAAGTGTTATTTCAGACAGTTTGGTCTTGTGGCAGTGCACACAAAAGACAATTGGAAGTCAGAGCATGACAGACCGCAGCATGGTGATTTGTCCCGTGGGAAATGAGGAGCCCCTGTCCAGCTTTCTGTTTTGGAAACAGGAGGTGGCTAGGGCAGCAGCATTATTGGCCCTGTGATGGGGTGGGGGCTAGACTCACAGGTTGTCCTGGATGTGCTTCTTATGTGTCTGGGATTCCTGTTGCCGTCCTGCCCTACCTTTGTCTTGGTTCTGGAATCATGTTGGCTAGAACGACTGGGAACAAGTGAAGGAGTCGTGTCCTCTCCCTAAACAGACACGGGTTAAGGGCAATGGCGAGTAGCTTTGTCATCATCGTTCCATACAGCCAGCCACTCTATTATAAATAGCTGAAGTCATAATGCAGAATAGTTATTGATCCCACCAGTAGGCACATTTTGGAGTGTGGGGAGCCTAGAGTCAGATGGGGTGGGAGTGGAAAAGAAGGGAATGTGTGCTGATATGGATTCGGGCAGGAGGGGACTGCGGGGAGTGGGCAGGATACACCATCAGTCTGGAACATATTTTACGTGTCTCTAAACCAGGAGAGCAACCACAAGCCCATATGCCCCCATCGTCCTATCTTACCAGAGGACAGTCTCACTGCCTGAACCCTCTGAAGGCCATGGTGTCCTTGAATCCTCAGCATAGGACACTGGACAACCACTACCTACCTACCGGAGGTGACACACCAGATGAGACGTGTGTTTCACCTACATGCGTGCAGGCTCATCCCTGGATGGAGCCTTTTGTGTGTGTGGTATCACTGGTTCCACACCTTGCTTTCATTGTCTTTATTTGGTTGGCAGTGAAATCAACTCTTTCTGAGGGTTTTCTCAGCTTGTGGGAGCTCTGGGGGCTTTACCCGGGGAGGGAGAAATGGCCTCATGACCTGAGCCAGGCACAGAAAGCACTAGTCACTGACCTCATCCTTCTCTTATCCCTTTCCTTATCCTCCCACCACCAACCAAGGCCCTTAGGTGGCCTTGTTTAGATTATACTATAAGGAGGGGTGTCTGATGCCATAAAAAGGGGGGAGGGTTGTGGAGATGAATGGGGTGTGAATCAAAGGCTTTCCCAAGAGGCTAAAGGCTAACTACTCATCTAGAAATAGAGCCAAAGCACCTGGTTGGAAAACACCAGCTCTACCTCCCAGCCCATGGTCAGGAGGGAGAACATTCACAGCTGCAACTAGAAGTGGGTGCAGGGGGAGTGGTGCTATCAGGGAACAGCCAATTTAAGAAAGGGAAGAGGAGAGAAAGTTCACAGAAGAAAGAAGTGCCTGAGGCTATGGGGGTAGTTTGCTGGTGATCAGAAAGGGAACACTGGGGCTTTGGAGAAGGGCAGGGAAGTTAGGCCCCAAGCAAGGACATTTTTTTCCTCTCTCATGCTTTGTAGAGCTTTGACTAGCACATTCATTCAACAGAAGGTTTTGCCCAAATCTCTTCCTTGGTTTCAAGCCAAGGCACCTTTCTAGTGAAGCAGCACCCACAGAGCCCAGGGGTTTGCGCTCTGACCAAATTTTCCTCAAAACGAGTGGACTGAGCTGGCCTGAGCATGTGCTGTTACAAAATGTTTCTGTTTTACTAACAACTCAGGTCATTGACCGCAAACGCTTGCACTCGTGCTGACTGAGATGGAATTTGCTCTTATCAACTTATAGTACTGGTTATTTTATTTATTTACTTATTTGTGTTTGTTGGTTTATTACTGTCCAAATATAAAAAGACTTTGGTACTCATAGCATCTTCTTATCTGAGACTGAAGCTCACTTTCTGTACTACTGGCCAAGTACAGAGAAACATTTCTAAAAAGGGTGTGACAACAGGGGAAAATGACTCTGGAATTTTTCTGTAAAACCTGAACAAGTCACATTCTTTTTTTAAAAATTAATTTCTAGTTGCTTTATAATGTTGTGTTAGCTTCTACTGCACAGCAAAATGAATCAGCTATACCTATACATACATCCCCTCCCTTTTGGTGGAGGAATTGGGAGATTGGGATTGACACAAAAAGAGTATTGATACTATGTATAAAATAGTCAACTGAGGGGAACATACTGTATAGCACAGAGAACTCTACTCACTACACTGTGGTGTCCTAAATGGGAGGGAACAAGTCACATTCTTGCTTGCATTGTGAGCTGAGTGGGTTTGCGCATTACTACCTGCAGGATCTTCTCCATGGCCAGGGGAAGCTGTTGTGAGACATACCTGTGGCTGGTGATGGAGAGCTCCTCCAATTTCAGAATTTATTTTACACACAGAAATGCAGCATAGACCATTCCCAGGGAAAGGCTGATGGGTGAGACCTTGAGAAATCCAAGGAAATGCAACCATCTTCTGCCTCTACCTGTTGCTCGGTGCACTTTCCTCCTTGTCACCTGGCTCCCCCCCCGGAGAAGCACTGGGTCATGTGTGAACTCAGCAGCCCCACATCCTCCGGGGGGTGGGGAGGGCTTATCCTCCCTGCTTAGCTCTGCATTAGCTGCCACATCAGACACCCCCACCCCATCTCCCTGCCACTGGGCTGTTTCAACTCTAAATTCAGATGCCCATTGATCTTTCGTTCCAGGGACTGTCCACATTGTGGGGAACCCTGATACTTTGAGCATACAAGAAGCAGGCAGCGTTTAAAGAGAGGAAGGAGACAGAGAGGGCAAGTGATGCTAACACAAGGAGGCATATCTCTGTGAGGTATCGCAGGAATGTCATCTTCCAAACCCCAGATTCAAGATCACATCACCAAGTCATCATAGTTAGGGTTTTAGGGCCCACAAACCTGAATTGTGATTTTGCCAGCTTCCATATCATGCAGCCATTCCCTGCTGGCCCTCCCAGGTCCATAGCTTGCTCCGGGAATGACCTGGCCCCAGCTGCTCTTTTGGCCAAGATGCCCCACTGGACCCCACTGGACTGAGAGGTCTTCATTCTTTAGGTGCCAGTGGTTGAAATCTAGTGGGAGGGATGTTTTACCTCCATCTCTCACTGAAATAACCTAGAGTCTGTCATACAGAGTGAAGTAAGTCAGAAAGAGAAAGACAAATACCGTATGCTAACACATATATATGGAATTTAAGGAAAAAAATGTCATGAAGAACCTAGGGGTAAGACAGGAATAAAGACACAGACCTACTGGAGAACAGACTTGAGGATACGGGGAGGGGGAAGGGTGAGCTGTGACAGAGCGAGAGAGAGGCATGGACATATATACACTAACAAACGTAAAGTAGATAGCTAGTGGGAAGCAGCCACATGACACAGGAATATTGGCTCGGTGCTTGGTGACTGCCTGGAGGGGTGGGATAGGGAGGGTGGGAGGGAGACGCAAGAGGGAAGAGATATGGGAACACATGTATATGTGTAACTGATTCACTTTGTTATAAAGCAGAAACTAACACACCATTGTAAAGCAATTATACCCAAATAAAGATGTTAAAAAAATAAAAATACAAAAATAAAATAAAATAAATAAATGGACTGTCTGTGATCACACCTGGCAGGGAGCCATGTGCTTTGAGAGTTGGCAACTGCTCAAGAGAGCACAAAATTAGTTGTAAAGGCAAGAGATCTAGCAGGTTAAGAGAGTAACTCAAGTTAATGCATGAGTGAAACATGCATTAACAGGGAGCCTGGTCAGGTGAGGACCCTGCTTTCAAAGTCTGCTCCTATCCCAAAGGACCCATTACAGTCGGTAGCAACAGCTCTTTAAATGGACTCTTTCTTTGATGTTGCTTCCTTTCGTGACCTTGTGAAGATGGTCAAGGACACTGGGGCCTGGAGCTGAATCTCTTTGCCAGTGCCAGCACCCGGAGAGGGACTCTGATGACACCACGTGTTCTATGAAATCTGTAGTTGGAAAACAGAGGGCGGTTCAGAGACAAGTGCCAAAGCCGAGATGTGTTAAGAGCCCACTCCAGCGAGACCAGCGTGGTGGGCATCATGCAGCCAGGAGAACCACATGCTGAGAAAACTGGGGCCCTGTAGACTGTACTGAACTAGACCAAGATCACATGATGGTACAGAACTAGGACAAAGCCCAGCTCTTCCAAAATCCAGGTGGTGTTTCCACATTAGCTTTTGTTTGTGTGGTGCTTTATCATTCCCTGGCAAGTTTACCCAATCACCTCATTTGATCCTCAAAGTAACACAAATGGCAATGTATCCACAGACATTTTTACTCCAGTCTACAGTCTTTTACTCCCAGTTCATGTTTCCTCCTTTTACTTGTCTTTGGAGTGGCGGAGGCACTTTAAGATGTCTCCATTCTACACTGGAGACGAAACAGAATGTGGGGCGGGTCACTAAGATGTGCAGAAAACTGTTCCATTTCCTTAATTCTTGCCTCATGGGGACAAACACTGAGGCGATGGCAGTTCTGCCTGAAGCAGGTGCGTGCTGGGAAGGCAGAGTTGAAGAGAAAGAGGCTTTCCCTCCATCACTGGGCACTAGAAACCACACGCAGTTTGTTGTCTTCTGAAACAATGCTCATTCTAATCAACAGAATGCATCCCTGGCATAAATTGACACCATCCATGAGCCAAGCAACACATCTTAACTGACCCATTCTCACCAAGGAGTGAACTTTTATTCCTGAACAACACCTTGGTTGTGGCTTGTTGGATAAAGGACGGCATGTGTTTGGAACTAATTTTTCATCAGCTTTAAACTGAAGTGACCTTAGGTTTCTTATTTGGAGAAAGTCAAGTACTGTGATGAAAAGAACAAATGGAAATTGAGTATAATTTATCACTGCATAGGCAAAGACATGGAAAGATTCCTCCAGGCTCTTATGAAAGCAGGTGGCCTGGATTCAGAGGGCAGAGGAAGGCAGCAGAGGGGTGAGAAGCCAGGACCGTGCCTGTTCCTTGGAGGAAGCTGGGGCTACCCAGCAGTTCTCTGCTCCTCTGACGTATGCCACAGAGGTTGCTCCTGACCTGGGGTATCTCAGGCCATGAGGGAAAGTGGTGGGAAGCTCTGTCCATTCTGGATGGTCCATCTGCAGGGAGGAAGGCACATCCTAAGAACTCACTTGGGAGTCTGAATGATCTTAATATTGAATATTGATTGAGAATGCTTGAGAAGCTTGCAATCTATGATAGATCTTCCAGAAAGGTGGGAGCTTTGTGGGGGCTGCAGATTGAGGGAAGGGGTCTACTTTTCCCCTGATGAAAGTTGGTCATTCTTAATGATTAGTAAGTTGAGGAAGGTCGGTGAGGTCCATGTCCTGCCTTACATTTCCTCATTGGTTCTTTCTGAGGTCAAAGTGTATAGGATGGAGGACCAAGGGGTCCAAAGCTTGAGAAGGGTTCATGTGTGAAGCACCTACATGATCCCTGGCTTCCGGTTCCTCTCTCTGCATGGGGACAGTCACAGAGCAGTTTCTTCTCTTGGATGAGCTTGAGAAGGAAGTGAGCAGCAGTCAGCAGCCAGGCTCTGCTCTCTCTCAGGACTCTGTGGGGCGGAGCAGGTGAAGTGGAGTTTTAACATTATGAGCACAGGTCCGTGTTGTACAATTCTTATTCCTCACGATGGTTGTCATGTTCCTGGTGCAAGGTGTGTGTTCTCTGAATCCTCGTTGAGAACTAAATGTGTTAAATGTGGTCCAGAATATTCATGACAAAACCTGTCCTCAGATAATCTTTTCTTCCAGATTAGATTATTTTGGATTTTTTGGCATGCATTTTTCTTTCCCTCTGCTCTTCCCTTTGTTTTTTTCCATCCTCTTCTGTAGAAAGTTTGAACAAATGACATGTTGAGCTGTTTCTCTCCAGTTGGGGATTATAATAATATTTTAATGATGTTGCAAACAATATTGAGAAAAAGTTGAGAGTTGCATTGAACTCCACAAATTCAAGCTGGGCAGGTTGGAAACAGCCATTTCTCTTTGCACTCTCTCTGTCTCTCTCTGTGACTCTCATCTCTCTTTCTGAAGACATTTGTTGTTCATGGTGCTAGGTTAGGAGTTTGGGCTAAATTTGAGATTGGCTTCACTTTACTATCCTACCCTATAATAGTAAATTCCTCATGGGATCTATTTTAGAATGGGGTACTTGGACCACAAATTTTAATATACAATGGCCTCCTCCTGGCAAAGGAGCTGCTGGGTCATATTTCTAACAATTCAATGAAATGTTTCCATTTTAATAAACTTCCCACCTATGATCTGGAAAGTAGTCCTAATAAGATGAATGAGACTGCTTTTTTCTCTTCTCTCTCCTCTCTGCCTATTCAAGTCCTTACTTCTTCTCAGTCACAGTCAAGACTTCCTTGTAACTTGAGGGTGTGGGACTGCTCTGGTTGGGGCAGTTTCTATGATCTTCAGTGCTTTGTTATCAGAACTGATCAAGTGTGCCCTCGGTCATGCCCTCCTTTGCTCATCCCTCTAGTCTCCTACAAACAACATCTTGATGGTCTGCACTCAATCCCCACTTCTGCAACCTGTGACAGGTAGCCTGTAGGTTGGCCCAATAACACTCACGGTCTACTATTCACACTCCTGTGTAATCCCATCCCCTTGAGTGTGGGCAGGACTGGTGGCTTGCTTCTAACAAATAGAATATGGCAAAAGTGTTAGGATGAAACTTCTGTGTAAAAGACAGTGACATACACCTTGTTCCCTCTCTCGGTCTTCACAACTTGCTTGTGGACCTGCCAGCAGCCACATGCATGATCTCAGAAGCTGATCCTTCCCAAAGCAAGCCTTGTGGTGACTACAGCCCAGTCAACACTCTGACTGCAGCCTGTGTGAGATCCTGAGTCAGAGACACCGCAACACCACACCCTGAGTCCTGACCCACAGGCACAGTGAGGTAATAAATGGTTGTTGTTTTCAATCACTGAGTTCTGGTGGAACGTTTTATGCACAGTAACTAATAGAACCCCTTAAGATCTTTTTCTCCAACTTTCTTGTACAGCATTTTAACATTGTCCTGGGGTGGAGGCTTGCTTAAAATACACATATTTGATGCTACCCTCAGAGATTCCATTTGAATAGGGCCCCTGAAATCGCCCTTTTTTTTTTTTCTTTTTTTTTTTTTTTGCAGTACGCAGGCCTCTTACCATTGTGGCCTCTCCCGTTGCAGAGCACAGGCTCTGGATGCACAGGCTCAGTGGCCATGGCTCACGGGCCCAGCTGCTCTGTGGCATGTGGGATTTTCCTGGACCGGGACACGAACCCTCATCCCATGCATCGGCAGGCGGACTCTCAACCACTGCGCCACCAGGGAAGCCCTGAAATCTCCCTTTTTTTTACAAGCATCTTGGGGTTACTGATGGAGGTTCAAGGAGCAACACTGAGAAATGTTGCCCAAGCACCTTCTGGGACTGCTGTGACCATAGTTTTAAGTCATTCTGAGTGCCAGCAGTAGAGATCAGCTTCATTTATGGTCATTCAATATTATCTATGGAGTAGTTCCTAGCAAAAGTACCATGCCACTTGTTATAGGTTGTATTACTAAAGAAGGCTGCAAAAATATCTCCCATCCCATGTGCTCTTCTGCAAGGTGAACTTGACACTTCTCCTGTCCAGAGGTTGAGTCTAATTCCTGCCCTTGATCTGGGTTACCCTCAGGACTCACTTGTGACCAATAGAATGTGGTAGAAGTGATGCTGGTTGACTTCCATGGTGAGGCCATCAAAGCCATGACTTCTGCCTGGTTCTTCGGGGACCCTAGCTCTACAGGAAGCCAGGCTCCATGTAAGAAGTATGATTATGCCAAGACCACCATGCCAAAGTTGTCATGAGTACACAATTTAGTTGACAGCCCAGCTCAGCTGTCACCCAACAGCCAACATCACCTGCCAGCCATATGAATGAGACTTCATGAATGGCCAGTCCACTGGATGACATCTGACTCTGGCCCCATAAGAGACCCTCTCTTTCCAAATTCCTGCCTCAGAAATCATGGTGGCTTTAAGCATGTAATTACTTTGTTATACAGCTGTAGCTGAACACTACTCAAATTGGGAATACAGATTAAAAGGTGTATTCTCTCCTCTCAGCTTAATAACTAGAATAATGGAAAGAAAGAATTATAATAAAATAAAATGATTGTGACTTTCTGGGGATCATGTACAGAGATAGATAGAGGGAGCAAAGGAGAATGAGTCTGGAAGAGAAAAGTCAACTTAGCATTGGAGCTCAAGTTTGCCACACTCCCAAGCCAGGGGCAGCACATCTAGATGCATCAACAAGCCCTGAAAATTACACATAATTCAAGGGAGGGTGAAAGGCCAAGAAAAATGGGCTGGCCTGTCATGCACGAAGCAGTTATAATGTGGGGAACCCACTATACCAGGCAAAAGAATGCTGATTTCATCTGGTCCCAGTGGGTGAACCACCAGAGATTTTGGAACATGCTTATCTGAGTAGTGTAAACATCCATTTGTTGGTTAAAAACAAAACAAAACAAAACAAAAAAACAGCTATAACTCTTTGCCAATCAACTGAGTGGAAAAAGAACTGAAGTGCAACTCAAGCAGTTTCTATTTAAGTCCTTGTGACTCACCCTATGATTGAGCAGATATTACTTAAGGCTAGTGCCCTCCCTGTAAACACCTGTCATTTCCCTGGTTTGCAGAGATGCTGGGAGGCTAATGAGATCACACATATGGAATGCATGCAAACCTCTAAGAGAAAGAAACCAGATACATTTGAGATATTATTATCATCCCCCCAGCCGTCTGGAAGTCAGCTTTCTAGCAAACCCAAGGGTTCAGAAGCCAGAAACTTCTAAATAAAGGGGGAAAAAAGAAAGGTATTTGGCCCCAGAGAAAGTAGGAAGCCAATCCGGAAACAACTGAAGAGCCAGAGATAACACAAAACAGGATACAGGCTGGTCATGCAGGAAATCCCCATACTCCTTGGAGGGAACAACAATAAAAGGCAAGACATTGTGTGCAGACATCCAGAAGTGAGTGATGCCATGGGGAGGGATGAACAGGAAAGGGGGGAAAGATAGCAGACTAGTGGGCAGTGGCAGAGATCAGAGGATGCCGGTAGGCAGTTTGAGAGCAGAGAGAGCGGCTGAGATGACTGTGGATAAATGGAAGTTAAGGAGGAGGGTTTAGAATGGCAGGGTGGTAGCCAGCTTCTCCCAAGCTCAGCAGCCAGGCTTTTTTGCAGAATGTCCTGCAGATCAGGGAGCGGGATCTTCCTCTTTGACAGCGTGGATGGAGCAGACATTTCTAAGCAGTGAGGAGAAAAAACAGATATTCTAGGAGGAGCCCACAGTGTGGCTACCTGGTGATAGACTTCAGTGTGTGTGTGTGTGTGTGTGTGTGTGTGTGTGTGAAGGGCCCAGAGGACAAGTAAGGAGCAGTTAGAACAGGCCAGTGAGAGGAAAGGATGACAGAAGACAGTGGCTGCCTGGAGGGCCCTATAGATGCTCCTGCCATAAGGTGGTTCCAACTGCCTGCCAGACTTATTATAGCACTTCCATTTGTCCACACCCCTAAGACCTCCCTAATCAGGCCACCCTCCTTGGCAAAACAAACACCCACTAAAGAATCCCAAGATATTCTGGACGCACCGGATTTGGAGCCAGAAAGGGAAGTGGGCAGAAAGCTGGTGGGTGCCCCTCCCTTGGGGGTGTGTATCTGCCTCCATCTTAGCTGGAAATCCTTGGCTGTCCCTGATGTTTATGGGACTGAAAACTCATGAGGACTCTGGCTGTAGTCTACCCCCTGCAGTCTAGACTCCAGAAGACTCTTCTGATTTTTGGAAAATGCTTCTCTGATCATGTGCCCTCTCCCTGTCCCAAGTGAGAGGATAGGCAGTCTTCTGTGCTCGCTCCTGGAGGCCCTGCACCCCCTCCCTCCACCCACAGAGGGGTTCAGGCCCTCCTTCCAGCTAGCGCAGTGCTTCCCAAACTTGGCTGCGTGTTGAAATCGTCTGGGGAGCCCTAGTCTCACCCACACCAACTACGTCAGTGTCCCTTGAGGGTGGCGCCGGGGTGGCCTCGTTTTCACTCTCCCCAGGTGATCTATGGGAGCACCTGTGCTCCCCACCACGGCCCCATGGCTTAGCTGGAACTGCTGGCCGCCATGATGGTTGTTGGTGCATCTTCTGCTACCTCCCACCTGAGGTCACCCTGTAGACCCAACTACAGGTAATTAAGGAAGAATATTCCTCCTGTTCCTGGCACTTGTCTTCTTTGCAACTTCACATTTTTTTTGCATAAATTACTTGATGCATTTATGTTTCCCCCCATGGCTTGTCAGCTCCAGGAGGGCACAGACTAGGTGGGTTTTTGATCAGTATTGTGTCTTTGATACTTGTGCCAGTGCCTGGCACATAGTAGGTGGCCCATAAATATTGGATGAATAAACACACAAATGAAGGAACACCTTATATACTATAACGTCTCTTCTCCCAGGCATTTCTATACACGTTTTCCCTTTCCATCTCATGTGGACAAAGGCTTGTATGAGCTGTTGCTTCTGTTTCTTCACATGAAACTAAGTATATGACTTTTCTTCTTGATTAGTTTCCAGGGGCACTTGTTACAGAAAGAAGGCTGTTAGGAGGTCGGGGGGTCTTTCTCCCTGACTGTCAGCGCATGGGGTGACTTGGTTCCCTTTGGTATCTGCTGCTCAAAACTGTGTCCTTCTCTGGGGGAGGGGGCTTGAGCGCTTCATCTCTCTGGTCTCCTTTCCTCACCTGTGAGGTGGGGGAGGGTCCTGACTCCAGGGCATCCGCCTGGTGCTGTGTTCAGGGCCTTACATCTCTTGTGGACTCACATATTGCTTACCCTTCCCACGCATCCTGGGTAATCAGACCCAGCAGGCCGGTGGGTCTTAATTTGTCCCCGATGCCCTTGTTCCCTTTGGAGGCAACTGAAGGTCACATTTTCCATTTTTTGGAGTGTTTCAGGTGATCTTTTGAGAGTGTGACATTTTCAGACTCAGCAGAGGGTTTTTTTAAATGTTTAGTTTATAACTCTTAACCTTTATTCAATATTTGGCTTCTGACACCAACCGGTACCTCTCTTTTACAATACTTTTTGTTATCTGGATACCGGTCTTCTAAACAAAAGATTGAAATATTGCGAAGGCATTTTAATGTATCATGTTTCTTAAACCATGATGGATAAAATGTTTCTCCCATGATTTCAGTTCCTCCCTCAGGATAAACCAACTATGTTCAGAAGTAACATTAAAATCTAGGCAAGATCAAACCAGCAAGTCACCCCAAGCCTGAGGAGGGTATAAGCACACTCTTTTCTAAGTCCTGGTCATGAACAGCCAAGTTTTGGCCATTTCTCCTGTTTCCTGAACAGAAGGCCCACCTGCTCTCCTGGGAGCCCCTCTACCCCTCCCCACTTAGATCTACACATCCACGCCTGGTTGCCTATCATTGGCCGTCACTTTATCCCAGAGACTGGGCCACCCTGGGAGCAGGAATACAGAGGGCATGCACTCTGGACAGCAAAGTGCCCTTTGCATGGTGGTGCCTGCAAAGCCAGGGTAACTGTGGTGAGGAAGCCACAAAGCCAGGATGGCAGAGGAAAGGAAGGCAAGACCTAATCCTGGCAAGAGAGAGAGCCTCACAGTGGGAGATCACCCACCAGGGAGAGAGGACAGGCACACCGGGAGGTGCAGAGGCAGGGGCACGGACCATTTTCGGTGCCCAAGAGGGGCAGCTGGAGAGGAAGGGCCAGGTCATGGGCACCCAGCATGCTATGCTGGGATGTTGAATTTTATCCTGCAGGCCAGGCACTTTGCACTATTGTTTTTTTTTTAAACTAATGAAACTTCGTTTTAGGTGAAAACTCATGCAGAGGTCCTGTGTGTGAAACAGGGGCCAAGTGGCTCAGATGGAAAGATGGGGTGGGAATCCAGAGCCTTTGTCTTCCTTACTACCCCACTCACAGGTTGAAGTTCTCCCCACTCTGAAGATCATGGTTTGAAACCCACAAAGGTCAGTGGCATGTCTGACTAGCTGGAGTAACAGCTTTCTCACCTTCCTGGTCACTCTGCCTGGTCCTGCCTTCTCCCCTTGAGCCTCGTTCCCTACGCTGCACAATGGCAGAGGCTGAGGCCGCTAGCTGGTCCTTTACTGTCAGAGGTGGAGCTGGTGCTACTTGCCTCCCGGCTCCTGTGAGAACAAAGTGAGACAATGGGCAGTGACCACTGCAGCCTGTGTGCACAGCAGGCCTTCAACTGGAAGTAGTGATGGCGATCATGCCGCACATGCATTCCCCAGGTGCAGGGGGTGCATATTCAGTGGACAGCCTTCTGAAAAGCCTACAGCTGCACATAGGCAAGACAAGAGGGGCCACACCCAAGCCTGCTGTGTTCCATTTTTGTTCTTCCTCTTCCTAATGACATAGGATTCCTTAGTCACCTCCTTGAGGAACTCCCCCCTGCCCCTGCCTTTATCCAGTCACACCCTTGGATGTGCTGTCCTACAGCCTGAAGTCCATTATTCCATTTTTGTTTTAAAAGGTAGATCAGTTCTGGGAGGTACATATGACAGTATAGATGGAATTTTACAAATGGAAAATCAGGCCCTGAAAGCTAAAATATTGCATTTGTGTCCTAAGACAGAGCAGGTTGCAGAGGTGGGTGATGGGGCCCCAAGACATGGTACACATGGTCTTATTTCCTGCAAAAACCAACAGAACATGAAGAGAAAGTGATACTATCTGCCTCTGGTAGAAAGCTGAGATGCAATGTACGTGAAAGACCTCCACACTGCGGATAGTATATGGTTGGACACCACAAAGAAGGAACACGAAGAAATTACTCTCAATTGCAGCAGAATTATTAGACTTTGGTTCCAGGGGGAAAAAAACCCAACCCAGGACATATGCATTCGAGAGCTTTTGAGAGCTTGCCAAGGGTTTGTTGGGAGAGGTTGTCAGGATGTTCTTTCTAGAATCTCACAGACAAGAGGGCCACTTGTTAGATAGGGCAGGGGCCGACAAGAGGAGATGGTGCAAGTGGCCTCTTGTTGCTCTAGTTCCAACCTTGTGTCTGATGCCCTCCTTCATGGCTGTCCCGTTACTTGTAAGAGAAAGCTTCATGTACACCCGCACTCACCTCGACTTGTGCTAAGACGTTGGTTTTATTATGGGTTCTGCTGTTCAGATCTTCTTTCTGAAGCTTTCCTGGTGCTATGCAACAGCAAACAGAGGTTACAGAGTGGTACTAATAGATTCAAAAGCCTCAGCACACAAAAAACAAGGAGCTGCTTTTCTCTCTTGCTCTCTGAGCTCTGAATTTTATCTGACACTGTTTCAATCATTTGAGCAAGAAAGAGAGGGTGAAGAGCATTGCATCCTGAGGGTTATCTAGTGTGAAATTTCCTGACCTGAATCACTTGGCTGCCATGTTTTCAAGGCAAAACAGCAAAGAGCAACTAGGTAGGCAAGAACAGAATTATTTGTGTTCTGTGCCATCTTTTCTTTGTGTACGTCACAAAGCATTTCTATGATCATTCAAAACCCTTTTTCAAACAGAGTTTAATTCGAAGCATGTTTCTTTGTGTGAGAGACAGGAAGAATGCTGTTTGACAGTAGTTCTTGAATCCAAGGATCGTGGAGGAACTGGGGGCGCATGCATAATACAGTTCTAACTGTACACAAAAGGTCTGCCATGAAGGCCGTGATGGTGATGCATACATTAATCCATGCTCCAGGGTCTGATAAATTCTGACTCATTTTGTTCAAGTACTTTTTTCATTCATTACTGGATATAAAGTTAACAAAAAAGTAAACGTTAAACCTCACAGAAAGTGTTCTTGAAGAAATGTCACCTTTAATAAAAATGCCATCATTTGAAAGAACGGGTGAGGAGACAGAGGCCCATCAACCTCTGTAATACCCACTGGCATCTAGATTGGAGGCAGCTTTCCCAACTTCCTCAGTTGAAACGTTTCTTTAGGTAAGGGAAATGTCTGAGGCTGGGGCTTCCTTGTACTGTTTACAGAAAAGGTATGGCATGGGACTTCCCTGGCGGTCCAGTGGTTAGGACTCTGCACTTTCACTGCCGCAGCCCCCGGTGCAATCCCTGGTCAGGAACTAAGATCCTGCAAGCCACATGGCATGGCCAAAAAAAGAAAGAAAGAAAAGGCATGGCAGTTGTGGATATTTTAACCTAGATCATTGCTTTTTACTTGCAGTTGTAAATGTTTTCAATCAGGGCATTCTGACTTAACTATGCACTTCAACCCTCTAGGTATCTTATCAAAATGCAGAGTATTATTCCCCAGGTCTGGAGAGCAGCCTGAGATTCTGAATTTCTAAGAAGCTCCCAGGATCCGTGGACCATGCTTAACCCATATAATCCTCATAACAGAACTAGGAATTAAATACTATTACTCTCTTCTATTTGTCAGGAAACCGAGACACAAGGACTTTAAGGAATTTGCCCATGGTTATCTAGGAGCAGGTCCTGAGCTGGATTCAATAGCTAGTCTTCCAGAGGGAGCTGACCCTCTCCTCCCACTTAGCATAGGTGATGAGCCAGAACAAGGTGGTGAGAGGAGGGACTGGTTGGTATTCTGGCCCCCCCCCCAGTGTTAGCAGCATCCCACGGGGAACTGAGCTGTACTCTCACCTGCTCCCCATTTTCTCAGGGAAGTTGTCAGCAGGGCGAGGAAGGAGCTGAATTTCCTCCCTCCCCATGCAGAGGGAGAAGGTCCAGAGGGAAGCTGGACTTACACAGCCCCAATCCTTACGCCATACTTCAACAGAGGACTCCCTGCTAACAGAAGATAAAAGGAGATCCAGAATCTCATAAGACCAAATGTCCAGGGTCAGGACAGTTTTTTTTGTTGTTGTTCAAGTTAATGGAAACAGGTGTTTATTAAGTAACTTTTAATATCAGAAAAATAAAACTGTTAGGGTAATTCTCTTTATAGTGAATATATCAGTACTTTGACCATCTTAACTTAAATCCCCTTTATCATAAGATATATGGTTTTAAATTTTACTCCAATTGAATTTATCATCCTTATGACTTCCCTACA
>NW_006769482.1:2033892-2066026 GCF_000442215.2 Lipotes vexillifer
CTACACATACATAACAAAATACTGTAGTAAAATTAGCAAATACTAAACTATATTGTAGTTTATAATTCTCATTTTGTGCTTTTTACAAACAGTACATGCACTTAATATATGTTGATTTCATAGCTTATTAGTTGCAGTGTACAATGCAACACAACACAAAATATATGCTTGGCGAACACTTGTTTCTATCTACAAGATGGAAGCTAAAGATTAGGTTTCAATACTGACATTTAACTGTCCTACAAACAATTAGCATTATATCTCATATGCCATCAGGGCAACATTTTTATACTGAAAAAATCAAAATCAAAACTGTTATTTATTAACTTTCAAATGAAATATAACTCTTCAAGTGGAAATAAAAAATCAAATTTGCGTATTTACTATTCAATACATCTAGGATTAGGATTTTTCTTATAATGAGAAAAAAAGCTCAACAGCTTTTTTGTGCTGAAAAAACACAATTGAAAATCCCTTGTCACACCAGGAACAAGGAAAACCACAGCCTGAATGAGAGAAGACAGTCAACAGACAGCAGAACTGAGATGAAGCAGATATTGGGATCATCTGATAAAGATTTTAAAGTAGCCGTCATCAAAGTGTTTCAGCAAGTAACTGGGAATTCTCTTGAAAAAAATTAAAATATTTTGTCAACAAAGAAACAGATGATATAACAAAATCATATGGAAATTATAGAACTATATTACAAGTGTGAAAATAAACAAAAACCAAAAACCAACCAAGCAACAAACAGCAAACTTACAGGATGGGTTCAGTACAAGAAAGGAGATGACAAAGAAAAGATCAATGAACCTGACAGAGTCCAGGACTTTACCCAAGCAGAGAGAAAATAGACTGGGGGAGAAAAAAAATAAGACAGAAACTATCTCAGGGACCTGTGAAGCATGAAGACAAGACCTAACAGTGGTATTGTCAGAGTCCCAAGAGGGGAGAGAGAGTGAGACTAAAAAAAGTGTTTGAAGAAATAGTGGCTGAAAGCTTCCCAAATTTGGCAAATAGGATAAATCCAAAGATGTTCATGTCAGGATAGTTCATAATTAAACATACATAATGTCATATCCTGGAGTGTGGTGATTTGGGTTCTGCCATGGAGCATCCAGGAGGGCCATGTGACAAAGAGGGGAATGGCACCCCACATGATCACAGCCTCCCCAGGGATTCTAGTGAGGCCTTCCTGCTTTTTGGATTAGGTCCTGGGCTGCGAAAATGGATGGAGATGGTCCTTGCCCAGGAAGGTCACAGGTTAGCTGGGAAAGTGGACTCATGGACAATCTACCATGGTGAGTATATCATGATTGTTCTGTCCCGAGCTGCTCCCATGAGACCTGCCTGGATTTTGAGAAAGCCCTCCTACCTTACATATCTATAAATTAGGTATACAAGCTCCTGTGCTCTCAGAGTGTGGGACAGAATTAATATATAGAAGATAGTTGTATAACACACTTTTTTTTTTCATGAATTAGAGCCAAGCACTCCCTACTTCTGTGAAGTTCTGCCATTCTGACTGTTGACTTCTAGCTATGATCTGCTTAGTTGGATCCCCTCTCTCCTGGCATTGGGACTCCATGCTGTGAATGCAAGAAATGGTTCAAAAAATGATTCTTCATTTCTCAGCTTGACAGGTGCAGGAAGATGAGATCCCTCACATGTGTTCTGGGTTTCTCAGCATGTCTTTGCCAGTATTCGGTGATTTTGTGAAATTACTTTCTGAAGGTGACTTTCTTTTCCATAAAAGGACTCTAGAATAATGCCTCAACAAACTCAGAACTTTATAGACTATATAATTCATTTCCACCCCTGAATACTTTCCTATACACCAGCTGGCAACTGAAATTCTTTCCAGTGAATTTGAAGCCAATAGAAACTTAGACTTTAGTGTTTTGCTCTTCCTGTGTAAGAGTCACACACTCATCTGTTTATACTCATCCATCCTCCCATTTTACTTGTGAGACGAAGGAAGCAGTGGGACAGGACGGTAAGGCTGTGGGATCCAGCGAGACCCAGTGAGAGCTCTCATAGTACACCTGACAGTTGTCCCCATGACGGGGCAGGAGACCTGGCGGGGTGGGGACTGGAGTGGGGAGAGACCAAATCCCTCAGGCACCTCCAGCTTGCAGGAACAGGCAGAGTGGATCAGGCAGCAGAGACTTAGATGGGCGCTGGGGGCCACACCAGGAGCCTGGATGTGCCACATGGTAAAGGAAGGAAGGAGGGCACTGAACCTATTACAGAAACTCTGTGTGTCAGCCTGGGGAGTTATCCAATCAAGCGAGGTTTCCTGGTTTCTTATTTGATTACTTTGTACCTTTATTCCCCTCAAACCATCTTCCCATCCTCACCTCCTGCCCTCTTAGTCCATGACTTTCCCTTTCCCTCAACTCTGCATCACCAGACCCTCAGCGCTGAATTCTTCTGCACACACATTCTCTTTTTCCTTTTCTGGGGCAATTAACTTTGCCTCTCTCTTACCAAAGTGCATGTCCTCAGTGTGCTTCCTGTGTCATGTCTTTTCTTACCTTCTCTGTCATTTCAGATCTTCTTTCTCTATGGGATCATTCTCAATTCCTTAAAAGCACTTTAGTATCTCCCACCGCTAAAAATAACAATATTCCCCAACCGATGGCTTCTCCAGCTGCTCTCCCACAGTCCAAGAGCCCCTTGCATGGGACACTTTCCTACAGCACTCACAATTTACCCTATACCGGTGTCACCATGTGGATTTTGGAATCATAAATCAATCATGTTTAAAACCTTTCTATTGTTTCTCCTTGACATTCAGATAAAACTTCTGAGCTCCTAAGACTGACCTTCAAAGTTTGGCATGACCTATTCCATCTGCGCCCACCCCACATCAATGTCCCCTTCCATGCATCTGCTACATTCCCGCCCCGACCCTCCTTGATAGCTTGAAGACCCCAGGTCCTTTCTTTCTTAGGAACTTGCATGTATTTGCTATTCAGAAATGTCCTTCCTCATGTGGTTTATATGGATATTATAGCTATGACATTTTTATAAAAGGGAAGGCCACCCAAACCTATTTATATATATCCCTGCACAGTGTTTACCTAAAACCATGCCAACAGAAAGACATTTGGTCTTTTGCCAGAGACTGAGTGGGCGATGGATGAAGTACTTGGAAGTACCATCTTTCCTTGGCTTTGGCTGGGATCCAACTGCTTCCTTGTTACTTACCACTGATGTGCTTCCCAGTTCTTTAACATTCTGGCTGCTGTTAAGATCATGTGTAAATATACTTTGCTTAAGAAAAATAAAATTATCCAACATTGATCTGACATTGATATTGCTTGTCTGTAATGAGCTCTTCTCAGTTGGTGGCTAATTGTCATAACAGACAATCCCAAACTGCAGGAGCTTAATGCAATACAAATGTATTTCTCACTCATAGCTCAATCCTGTGTGAGCTGGAGGGGATTCTCTGCTCCATAGGATCATGCAGGACTCTAAGCTTCTCCTATATTTGTTCCTGGAGTGTTCTCCATTCACCTGGTAGGTGGGAGAACAGCTGGTATTACATGTAGATCTTATAGACAGGTCTGGGAAGGGGTGAATGTCACTTCTGCTTACACTCCACTGTACAGAACTTAATCATGTGGTCTCCTGCGACTCCGAGGGAAGCTGATAAATATTGTATAGGTAAGTGCCAGGAAGAAAGGAGAGCACAGGAACTGGTGAAAATTAGCCATTTTTGCCACATCAGCCTAGTCTCCCAAATCTAGAAAGCATCTATAGTTCAGATGTGTCAGTAAACAGACAAGGAAACAAAGGCAAATATAAACACAAACAGTCCCAAACCAAAACCATTTGGAAGAAGAAAACATGGTTTCAAAAGTGATTTTTCAAGCTCTTCTATATTAGCCAGGATGGGTCCTGACCACATAGTCCAGCTATGGACCTGCAGCTGCTTCACTCTGCCACTGGGGAGTGGTGCACACAACAATGCACTTAGTCACAAATTGCAGTTGCGGGCCTGCCTTGGGTAATGTCCATCTGCCCCTTGATGGACATGAACACCACATAATCAGGCCCCCCATGGGGGGACAGGTGCCAAGCCAAAGGGAGCTGATTGGGAAGACCCAGATTGGACATCTGCTCTTTTGAGAAGTCCTTTTGGTTGGGCCCATGGCCCCGGCAGTCCTCCCCTCCTTGCTTTTCCCAACAGTAGAAGAAAGGATGCTTCCAGACACTTCTTCTTTTTTTAATTAAAAAAAAAAATTAACATCTTTATTGGAGTATAATTGCTTTACAATGGTGTTAGTTTCTGCTTTATAACAAAGTGAATCAGCTATACATATACATATATCCCCATATCTCCTCCCTCTTGTGTCTCCCTCCCACCCTCCCTATCCCACCCTTCTAGGTGGTCACAAAGCATGGAGCTGATCTCCCTGTGCTATGCGGCTGCTTCCCACTAGCTATCTATTTTACATTTGGTAGTGTATATAAGTCCATGCCACTCTCTCACTTAGTTCCAGCTTACCCTTCCCCCTCCCCGCTTCCAGACACTTCTGGCTGCCACAGCCAGGCTGTCTCTCTTTGAGAGCCACAGACACCCCTGAGGCTGAGTTGGGAGCTGAATGCATGCCCTCTGAAAGCTCTGCCTGGACTCTCTGGGTGGAAGCCATGGTTTCCAAGGGGACAAAGTGACCCATAAAAGATGTGTCCAGATGATGCCCAGATAAGCCTGGGCCATGCTCAGGGGAGGACAGCTCGGAGAGAGTGACAGCTTTGCGTATGAGGCAGGAGGCTGTAAAAGAAAACATGAGGCTGGCTGGCTTCACTCCAGATGAATGGCAGACAGCAGTGGTTACAATGCTGAAATGGGGCTGGCTAGACTGGAATTTCCCACTCCACCTTGATAAGCTGTGTGATGCTGGGAAAGTGGCTGATCTCACTTTGCCTCAGTTTCTTCCCCCATCGAATGGAGATAATTATCCAGATTGTTAGGAGGACTAAGTGAACCATGTGAAATGCTTGGACCGACCTTACCCCTGTGGGTGTTAATGGATGTTCATCAGCTCTTTTTACTTACTGGGCAAGACCTCACATACAACCTGCCGTGCCCGCACACCTCATTGCTCCCTCTGTGTGGGCTGCTCTCACATGCTCACCTAGATCTACGCTGTCCAACATTGCAGTCTCTATCCACATGCGGCCACTTTTATTAAGTTTAAATTTGTTAAAGTGAAATTAGCCTGAAAATTGAGTTCCTCCATGCTCAATAGTCACATGTGGCTAGTGGCTATTATGCTGGCCATCACCAATACAGAACATTTCCATCTTTGCAGAAAGCTCTGTTGGAGAGCTCTGATCTAGACAGAAGCAAATGGACAGGGAGGTGTTGCTTACCTGCCTGCCCACCTGAGTCAGGTAGGAGCATTTCTAGAACTCATCAGGTACCCTGTGGGGGGGGTCTACCACAGGGTCACAGATGGGGAGGAGCCTCCAAACTCCAACAAATCAGAGACAGATGCTTTACTGCCAGGATGGATGCTTGATGTGCCCTTGCCAATGTTGGCGCCAATTTCAGGGAGCACAGTGGGGAACAAGCCGACATGCAATAGTACTGGCCATGGGAAGAAGGGGCCAGGCCTGAGATGCGAGGTGGATCCTCAGACCCAGAGCAAGTCTGTCTCAGTGGCTGGTTTGTGTTGCTGGAACTTAGCTTACAAGTGTGGGTCAAAATGTAAAGTCACCACCAAAAAGCAAACAGTTCCCGCTCCACACTTCCCAATGACAAATGAAAAACAGGGCTTAAATTGATCAGAAAGGCAATTTACAGTTCATTTAGTATTGCAGATTTCGCACAATGACTCAAATTCCCAATATCCGAAAATGTTAGCTCCTATTGAAATAAAGAGAAAGGGGAGCATAGCATTTTCTTGAGGAGGAATAGAGGCGTGAGGCCGGCAGGGAGAAAGGACAGCAGTAGTAACAATAATAATATAGCAAAAGCAGATCATAATCACGAAGCGTATTAAATATTTCAGGCCCATTTCCAAATAATAGGTGTGTATTTATGCATTCTAAGCTGATGGCAACTCCCTGGGGTAGGTGCGGCTATTATCCTTGTTTTACCGATGGGGAAACTGAAACAGGCAAGGTAGGTGATTTGCTCAAGGTCACACAGCCACTGAGAAACAGAAGTGGATTCAAATGTAGGTGTGGACTCCAAAGTTTGAAGACCTGTCCACCTGCTCTGTTGCCTGAATTTTAATATTCTGCCCCTCAGAATGTCTGGGAGGTGATCCCAGAGACCTGGGATCACCTACCTCTCACCTTCTCTGAGAGGTATGTTGATGGACGAATGCTTCCCTGGTTGGTGAGCAGTATTTATAATACTATTATGTTTTATGTGCTTTCATGTGTCTATCAGAAGTCAAAAACTGGTGGCCTGTTGCCTTCTTTTTCTTTTTTTGGCCTAAAAAATTTTGGGGGGAAAAGTATTTTCTCACTTCCAGGTTTTCTTGAAAGATGGGAGTCTCTGGCAACCCTATGCCCACTTTTTTACGTGGTGGAATTGAGAATTGAGGCTGCATTTAAACAGTGTGCCCTCTTCCTCCCTACCCTCAGCTGCTCACACATTTCTCCTGCTCTATTTTTACAACTTTTTAGAGATAATTGACATACAAATAATCATACATTTTTAAGGATACAGTTTGGTGGGTTTTGATATATGCATACATCTGTAAAACTAATCAAGATAATGAACATATCCGTCATCCCCAAACTTTCCTGCATCCTTTTGCATCCTTCCCTCCCACCCCGAGGCAACTACTGGTCTACTTTCTGTCACTGTAGTTTATTTCACCTTTTCTAGAATTTTACGTAAATAAAACCACATAGTATATACCCTTTTATCTGGCTTCTTTCACTCAGCATCACTACTTTAGGATGTACCCATTTTGTTCCCTTCTATTCCTTTTGGTTTCTAAGCTGTATTCCATTGTATGGATATGCCACACTCTGTTTATCCATTTCTCTGTGGCTGGACATCTGGGTGGCTTCCAGTTTGGGGCTATTTCAAATCAAGCTTCTGTGAACATCTGTGTGTAATTCTTTGTGTGAGCACAAGCTTCCAGTTCTCCTGGGTAAATATATAGGAGAGGAATGGCTGAATCATATGGTAGGTATATGTTAATTTTTTAAAAAACTGCCAAATTGTTTTCCAAAGTAGGTGGATTGCATGTACATGGCAGGCACCTGCTGACATTTGCATTTGCCGCCCGTGATTTGTCTAATAGTTGGTGTGACAAAGTTGGTGTGACAGACAAGAAGGGTTAATGCCTGGAGAGCCTAAGGGGGTTTTTGTTGCTTTTACATAGAATACTATCATTAATATGATAGTATGTGGAGCAGTGTGATGTTCAAAGAACTTTCACATAGATTATTTAATGTGATCTGAAATCATGATTGGATCTAGGTAGTTTTGATGTCACATATAGTGAGCTCCTTCCTTACAACAAGACGGAAGCTGGACATGTAGCAACAACTTTCTGTGAAACCATCAGAGAACTGAGGTCACAGAACAAATGCCATTGTGAAGACAGACAGGTGTCTGCAGGGAGACACAGCAGCTAGACATTGCTTGTCTCAGGTAGAAACCACCAAAGAAGCCAGTAGAAACATTAAAGTAGATGTGTGGATGAATTGTGTAGACTAGCATAAAAGTGTGGGACTCCTGGGGGCTGCAAGCACCGAAGGACTCCTACCATTTGCTGAGCAGAATCTGAAATGACAAGAAATAATGGCAGGGCTGCAGCTTCCCAGGCCAAATGAGGGCTTCTAATGTGAGGTTGCTTGCAGTTAGAAGGGTCAGTTGGGTCCTAGCAAACAGCAGCTTCTGAAGCCTGTTCCTTGGAGAAGGTGGCATTTTGTAGAAATTGGGTAATGGTGTCAGCTGTCACTCAATACAGACCACAGATATATTTGAAATACATCTGACAGATGGACACACATTCCAGGAGTTGAAGAGTGGGGCAGTCCTTACATTTAACACATATGCACTGAATGTGCTCTGCTGAGGGCTCGGGTACAATGGTGATAGATACCTAAATAGGTCATTATCGACTATGGGGAAACCACTCAGGATAGACCTGACTTTTGGATCACACAGGCTTCACAGAGGAAATGATATCTGACTTTGGCCATTTCCAAGAAGAATTAATGAAGGCCAGGTGGAGAAGGGCTCAGAAAGAAAGGGGGGAGGGAGCAGGTGAAGTCCCTGGATCAAAGGCAGAGGGTCAGAAGGAGATGTGGGTATTACCAAATTCAGGATGCTGAAGCAGTGCATGCCTATAGAGAGCTCTGAGTTTATTCCAATTCCCAATTAAATCACAGCATTCAGGAAGCATTCTGTTGTGATTGCTGGATCCCATAGGTAGGCCCGGGGTAAAGGCTGTGCAAAGACATATAGGATGAGCCTTGGGGTCAGGTGGGGTCCCTTATTTCCATGGATCTGGAAACTCACAGCTGTTCCTCCACCCAGATTCCACCCGTAAATACCACTGTCTCTTGAAAAGATTATCGTGAAAATGTAGAGAGAATATAATCAGTACTCGTGTGCCCACCACCCAGTTTTGCATGAATTCATATTTTGCCAGTTTTGCTTTCAGATGTTTTCCTTTTGAGAAATGAAGTGTGGCCAGCAGAATTGACGCTCCCTTGGTAAACCCCTGATACATGACTCTACCTCTCCTCCATGGGTACCATGTGTCTCTTCCCATGCTTTCATGCCCCACATGTAAGAGAACTGTAGCATGTGGTTTAAACGTTACACAAATGGCACTTAAGTGTATGTATCATTCTTCAACTTGCTCTTTCCACTAAGCACAATGCTTTAGAGATTTTTCCATGTTGGCATATGATTTTTTATTTTGACTGATGAAAATATTCTATTACACAACAATACAAACTTAATCCATCATTTCCTTTATTGAGGGATATTTACGATGTTTCCAAATTCCCACTATTTTCAATAATGCCTGAATGACTCTCTTTGAAGTGGGGGGATGGTAAGTAACCCCTCAGAATGCTGGCTCTCACACTTGGCTTCCACTTGAGTCAGATAGAGAGCTTAACAACACCTATGCTCTGCCCCTACCTCAGAGTGCCTGCAGCATTCTGTATGGGGCTGTGGTAGAAGGTCGTGCAGGACACAGTGGACCCTTGACCTGAGGTCAGGGACCATGGAGGACTCAGGCAAGACAGCGAAGCACATCTGTGATGCTCCAACATAGCTCCCAGCCCATCTGTGCCTGGATGTGGAGGGTGTCAACATAAAATGAGCACTCCCAAGCTTTGACCAGGCTGTGTGTGTGCATCAGACTCCTGCCTGCTTTAGTTCTCCAGTGTCCGTCAACGCTGGCTGCCTATGGCTCTAGAAAGGACCAGGGAAAATTTTCTGTGTTTTCTGCAATCCCAAGGCAAAGGCACATTTGTGCCACTGCAAGCAGTGGGAGTCTTGGACCCTGGTTGACTTTGGATTGAGACTGGTCCCCACGGAGGGCAGAGAGGAGGGAGGGAGAAGGAGAAGGAGTGAAGGTCATCTTTAAATCAAAAATTCCCGATTTGTATGGCACATGTGGGTGTAAATGCCATCTCCAACAGAACATCCTTTACTGTCTACAGTAGGATGTGAAGTGAGTATGTATACATTTGCATTAAGTTTTGGATTCTCGAAGGGCCAGGGCTACCAAAGGTTAAGAAAGGCTGCTGTTTTATACATAGTCGTATATATATGTCAATCCCAATCTCCAGTTCATCCCACCCACCTTCCCCCCTTGGTATCCATACGTTTATTCTCGATATCTGTGTCTCTATTTCTGTTTTGCGAATAAGTTCATCTGTATCATTTTTCTAGATTCCACATATAAGCGATATTATATGATATTTGGTTTTCTCTTTCTGACTTACTTCACTCTTTATGACAGTCTCTAGGTCTATTGAGAACCTACTGTATAGCACAGGGAACTCTATCAATGCTCTGTAGTGACCTAAATGGGAAGGAAATCAAAAAAAGAGGGGATATATGTATACGTATAACTGATTCACTTTGCTCTACAGCAGAAACTAACACAACATGGTAAAGCAACTATATGCAAATAAAAATTAATTAAAATACAAAAGACTGCTGTTGAGGTTGTCAAAGTCTAAAAGGACATGCTCTGAGCTCTGAGCCCCCAGGCCTGTGTGTCTAGACAAGGACTGGATGTGGGCATTGACCAGGACCTCACATATCCAGGATCTGACCTGCCTCGCATCTGTTTGAATACTTTGTGGTCATATTTCATTTAAAGTTAATTGACTAAACCACAAATTTAGCTGAAGGTATTCCTTGGATAACATTCTAGATCTGATATTGTTTTTTCTAAAACAGGCAACTCGATTGGAAATTATAAGGGGAAAAAATCTTAAAGAACAAATGTTCAGTGCCAAGCAGCTGAGCTGAAATACAATTTCACTTTCATGACTAATTGTGTTTCCACCACTATCCAGCTGCTGGGAGTTTACAAAAATAGGGTGATGTAATGGCTCTGTCTCCATGGATATCTGAAGGTAAGAGAAATTTGTCATCTCACATTTTCCACTAATTTCTTGCTGAAAATATTAACAGCCTAAAAATGGAACATTTCTCACTAGTATTTGGAATGGCTGGTTTCACAGTGAGGGGTCTATAGGGTATAAAGGGGCACCAGCTGCACCATGTCAAAGCCCATGGCCATGCCCACTCCACTGGGTGACAGGTTAAGCCATGTTGTGGGGACAATGACACCAATTCATGATAGATATACAGCAGACCTGACTGGAAGGAGTGTTGGAGAAAATCCAGATCAACTCTTCAGTTTGAAGATGAAGAGAAGGGCTGAGACACCCAGGTTAGTCTGAAATCATCAATTCTACCTGGCGGGGATCCTGGCAACCTGTGCTCCTGAGCTCTTGGGGCTGCTGGAACTCAGAGACATTGGCTTGTTGAGTTCTACCATGGTCCCCATCCTCTTCCTATAGCTCCCCTGGCTGAGTCAGCTTCACTCCTTCCTGTCCCTGGGCTCAGGCCCACAGAGCTGCAGTGATGGAGCAGCTCAGGCCCACGCACCCCTGGCTTTATCCCTGGGATGGGTATGAGCTGCTTACTTAATCTGCAGGAAGTCTCCTTTCCTCTGTGCTATCTACATGCATTCTACAATGTTAATTGCTTCTAGATGTATCTGTCTCCCCATCACAGTTGAACTGTCTCCAAAAAAGGGCTTGTGGGAGTTCTGGCCCCCAGCACCTCAGAATGTGACCTTATTTGGAGACAGTTTCTTTACAGAGGTAATTTATTTAAAATGAGGTCATTGGGGTCGACACTAGTCCAATATGAAGTCCTTCTATAAAGAGGAAATTAGGACACAGAGACACACAGAGGCAACACCATGTGAAAATAAGGAGAATATGACCGTCTACAGGCCAAGGATAGAGGACTCAGGAGGAATCAGCTCTGCCCATACTTTGATCTTCCAGCCTCCAGAACTGTGAGAGAATATACCTCTGTTGTTTCACTCCCCAGACTGTGATACTTTGTTACAGCAACCACAGCAAACTCATACACTCCCTTACTGCAGGGGTATCAGTTTCTGCACCATGTGGACTCTGGGTGAGGTGACTACCAGAGTGAGAAATACTGGGATCTCCTGGAGTAGTGGGCTCAGGGATTCTGTAGCTTCTATCAGGGCTCTCGCTGGGCCCTGGGGCCAAGTTGTTGCCAAACAAATACAGGTGGCTCAGGACATCCTCTGTTGTCCCTTCCCCACCCATCCACTGACTGTAGAATGGTCACTGTGTTCTTAGAAAGTTCCAGGTGTTGTCTGTGTGTGTGTCTGTCCTTAGTGTTTAAAGGGATTTTAGAAACCATCTAGTTTGACTTCTCCTTTAATAAAAGGATTGGAAAACCAATATGGAGCTTTTACCATGAGTCTGCCCCAGGTAAGATGTCCTCTACAAAGGCCCCCATTCTTGTGCTCCACTTCTTCGTTTTGGCAGAAGAAAGATCTGGTAGATAACTTACTCATCTTTTATGGCCGGCCATGCATCATCTCACAACACTCCTGTTACATTGCCTTCTTGTACATCTAGCATCCCCACCAGAGGTTCAATGATGACACAGAGATCAATTTTAGCGGTAAGCACAGTGGCAGCTGTGCCAGGATCCCCAGGCCAACCTGGACAGTAGGGGCATGTTCCCAGACACCCTCTTCCCTCCCTGGGTACTCTCTTTCTGCTGGGAGCCCTTGTCCCTGGGTTGCTAGTGGTCCTAATAATACTACCTGGGTCCCTCAAGCCCCTCCCCAGTGGGTCTGACTTGACCCCTGGTCATCCCCAGCTATAAACACAGTGACACATGCATGTGCGCGCAAACACACACACATACACACACACTCACACACACATGTGACTTCTTTCTTGCCACAGATCAAACACAACCAGAAAACAATAAAGGGGTGTGTGTGTGTGTGTGTGTGTGTGTGTGTGTGTGTGTGTGTGTGTGTATGCAGACATGTATGTGTCTTTTAATAATTGAAATAATTCATACTAAAAGAGCTTAATTATTTTAGGACATTTTGCGTATAAAGAAGTGAGCTAATTAACCCAAAGGTATATTTATTTGGCAAAAAGTTTAAAAAGTACTCATTTTAAGCTGGATTTCTGACTTTTCAAAGAAAAGTTTTGTTTCGTAAAAGTATCATAAGTGAATATGGTGAAACTCCAGAGTGTATGGAAAGAAATGAAACAAAGTGTGTATGTTTCCCTCACGCACTTCCCTCCACCCTCAGTTTTAAGCCCTCCACTTGGAGGGGACCACTATTAGGCAATCTCCTATGAAAACTTCCAGAAGAATGCTATGACCATGGCTGTGTGTAGATGTCTTTAAAATCTGTACACATGGAATCATTTTGTACCATTATTCACACACCCTAGGCCTTTGCTTTTTTTCACTAAATATATCATTCATCTCCATCTATTACATTCCCACATACAGATTGACCAAAGTGTTCAATAAATATGTTGATAAATGGCTTAATTGTTATCATATAAAAATGTGGAATGTTTTCTGGAATGGATAGCATAACTGTTAACGATTTCTGATTGATGGCTATTTAGATGTTTCTCTGCTTTGCTTTATTTTTGCTCTTACAGACAATAATGAAAAGACTATCCTTCTACAACTGTCTAGGCATAATTTTTGTGACCATACTTGTAGGAAAAATTCCTAACAGGGAAATTGCTGAGTCAGAGGAGATTTTCTTTTAAAGCTTTAATGGGTATTGTCAAATCACCCTCCAAAGAATCACACTAATTTATATTCCCATATTCAGGTTATGCGTCTGCTTAATTCCCTACAGCCTCACTCACATATTGGGTGTTATTCAACTTTTTAATCAAGGCCCATATGATAGTTAAAACAGGTGTTTCGTGGTTAAGACGTGCTTGTATTAAATCATGAATGAGGTTTACAATCTCTCATTTGTTTATTACCCAATTTTACACCTTCTTTGCAAAATGCTTCTGCTCAATTTTCTGCATGATGGTTCATCTTTGTCATAGGGATCCATGTGAGCCCCTTGGAAAAGAATTAGTCACTGTCAAATATGACAGATATTTCTTCCCAGATCATCATTTTTTAAAACTTTGTTTCTCTACACAAAATTTAATTTTATCACATAGTCTAAGTTTTAAAAAATCTTTTCCATATTGGCTTTTGCTTAGGGCTGCTGATTTTAATGATGGGAGAACTTGCTTTTAGGCTCATTGTTTGTCTAATTAATCCTCGTCCAATGCCAGAAAAACTATCTTTCAGTTAACACTTCAATACCCTACTCTTTAATGATTACTGACTACTGATCTAAAGTAAAAAGCTTAAAAGACAAAAACAAAAAATAATTGAGACAAACAATGGCTTCAAATTCTATATTAAAGAAAATGTTCTGATTTCAAAATGCACAGAATGTGTTTAAAAATAATTGTTAGAAATTAAAGAAGACCTAAACAGGTGTAAAGACATTCCATGCTAATGGATAAGAAGACACAATATTGTTAAGATGTCAACACTATCTACAGACTCAATACAATCCTTCTCAAAGTTCCAATGGCCCTTTTTGCAGAAGTGGAAAAGCTGATCCTAAAATTAATATGGAATGGCAAGTGGTCCCTGGATAGCAAAAACAATCTTAAAAAGAAAACAACAAAGTTGGAGGACTCACATTTCATGATTTCAAAATTTAGTGCAAAGGTACAGTAATAAAAATATTGTGGTACTGGCATGAAGAGAGACATAGAGACCAATGGAATAGAATTGTGAGTTCAGAAATAAACAGACACAACTATGGTCAATTAATCTTCAAAAAGGGTACCAAGTCCATTCAAGGGGAAAACAGTATTCTCTTCAGAAGATGGTGGGAGGCAGCCACATAGCACAGGGAGATCAACTCGGTGCTTTGTGACCACCTAGAGGGGTGGGATAGAGAGGGTGGGAGGGAGATGCAAGAGGGAGGAGATATGGGGATATATGTATATGTATAGCCAATTCACTTTGTTATAAAGCAGAAACACACCATTGTAAAGCAATTATACTTCAATAAAGATGTTAAAAAAAAAAAGATGGTGCTGAGACAACTGCATATACACATGTAAAAGAATGGAGTTGGATCCCTACTGCACACCATGTACAAAAATTAACTAACAATGGATCAGTGTCCTAAATATGAACAAAAATCTAAAACTCTTAGAAGAAAACATAGGGGTAAATCTTCATGACCTTGGATTTAGCAATAGTTTCTTAGATAGGATGCCAAAAGCATAAGCAGCAAAAGAAATCAAAGTAAACTGGACTTCATCAAAATTAAAAACTTTTGTGCATCAAAGAACATTATCAAGAAAGTAAAAAGATAACCCATAGGATAGGAAAACATTTGGAAATTGTATACCTAATAAGGGATTACCATCTAGAATTTATAAAGAACTTCTAAAACTCAACAGCAAAAAGACAAACAACCCAATTAAAAAATAATAAAGGATACAAACAGGCATTTTTCCAAAGAAGATATATGAATAGCAAATAAGTACATGAAAAAACACTCAACATCATTATACATAGAGGAAATTCAAATCAAATCACAGTGAGAAACTATTTCATACCTACTATGCATATTTCTATGAAGGTTCACTGCTGGTGGGATTGTAAAATAATGTACCTGCCATGAAAACAATTTGGCATTTCCTCAAAAAGTTAAACATAGAATTACCATATCATGCATAAATGCCACTTTTAAGAGTATACAAAAAGGAATTAAAAGCAGGGACTTAAACAGATACTTGTATACCAATGACCTTTGCAGTGCTATTTATAATAGCCCAAAATGGAGGAGACAACCCGAGTATCTGTGGTTGGATGAGGGATAAACAAAATATACTCTATACATACCATGGAATATGATTCTGTCATAAAAAGAATGAAGTTCTGATATATTTGACAACATGGATGAATCTTGAAGACATAATGTTAAGTGAAGTAAGCCAGACAGAAAAGAAAAATAATATATTATTCTACTTATATGGAATATCTAGAATAAATAAACTCATAGTGACAGAAAATAGATTACATGTTACTAGGACTTGGGAAAAGGAGGGAATGGGGAATTATTGCTTAATGGTTACAGACTTACTGTTTGGGGTGATGAAAAAGTTTGGAAATAGATAGTGGTGATGTTTGCACAACATTGTGAATGTAATTAATCCTGCTGAACTGTTCACTTTAGAACTGTACACAAAATGGTCAAAATGGCAAATTTTATGTTCTCACAATGTGAAAAATAACAATAATGCACCCCAACCCACTGAATTTTACACTTTAAATGGATATATTGTATGGTATGTAAACTATATTTCAATAAAGTTGTTTAAAAGATTATTGTTGATCTGGCCTAGCTACCCTCAATCATTTCAGATTTCATAATTTCTCAGAGATACTTAGTGTAAAATGATCATTCCCCTGGAAATGGTGAAAAAAAGAGATAGCCTTACACTCACGTTCAGAGTTAAAAAGGAATGCCTGGTAACTTCGCTAGCATTTTAGAGCCGGCCTTTGCCACCACTCTTTGGGATACAGAGCTAAGTGAAAAGCGTGTCCAGTACCTCAGGTCAACTCTCAGGGACTCAGTTTCTTCTTCAGAAAAGTGAGAGGCTGGAAAGAGGGGTCTGCAACCCATGATTGTTTGTTGCAGGAGTTAGCAGAGAACCTGGGTGACCCTGGCAATCCATTTCCCTCTATCCATTCACCTTTCATTCCATCACCCCAAAGGGTGACAGGTTCTTGATACCTGAGCCATCAACAGTGAGTGGACCCCAGCTCATCTCCCCGTCCCCAGTGTGAATCTCCCAGATTAGGTAGCTGGGGCATTTTCAGGCCATTTCATCTGCACCAGTTTCCACCAGGGCACCAAGACGAAGCCACATGTTTCAAGGGCACACATAGGCACACACTGTCAAACTTCACTGTGCGGGGAAATCAAGGCAGGCCCCCTGTTAGAGCAAGACAGTTACCAATTGCTGAGAGGAGTTCAGTTGCACATAGATTTGTTTTCTTTAACTTGGCCTTGGTAAGAGTCAATTTTTTTTCCTGCAGGATAAATTGGATTTACCTTCATAGTTAGCCAGCAAGGCAAGTAAATAAAAAGCAAGGCAAGTAAAAAAAAGTGGGGGGTAAAGAAAGCAAATTCTGTTTACCTGTGTGAAAGAGGGAAGAGAAAGAAAAGATGTCATACCCAGACCAGTTTATCCACAGAAGGGTAACAGCACTCAGGACTTAGTGTACTTAATGACAAAGTTCTTTGTTTGTTTGTTTTACATCTTTATTGGAGTATAATTGCTTTACAATGGTGAGTTAGTTTCTGCATTATAACAAAGTGAATCCGTTATATACATACATATGTTCCCATATCTCTTCCCTCTTGCGTCTCAGTCCCTCCCACCCTCCCTATCCCACCCCTCTAGGTGGTCACACACCACCTAGCTGATCTGCCTGTGCTACGCAGCTACTTCCCACTAGCCATCTATTTTACGTTTGGTAGTGTATATATGTCCATGCCACTCTCTCACTTTGTCACAGCTTACCCTTCCCCCTCCCCATATCCTAAAGTCCATTTTCTAGTAGGTCTGTGGCTTTATTCCCGTCTTACCCCTGGGTTCTGCATGACTTTTTTTTTTTTCTTAGATTCCATATATATGTGTTAGCATACAGTATTTGTCTTTCTCTTTCTGACTTACTTCACTCTCTATGACAGACTCTAGGTCCATCCACCTCACTACAAATAACTCAATTTCGTTTCTTTTTATGGCTGAGTAATATTCCATTCTATATATGTTCCACATCTTCTTTATCCATTCATCCATTGTTGGACACGTAGGTTGCTTCCATCTCCTGGCTACTGTAAATAGAGCTGCAATGAACATTTTGGTACGTGACTGTTTTTGAATTATGGTTTTCTCAGGTTTATTCCCAGTAGTGGGATTGCTGGGTCATATGGTAGTTCTATTTGTAGTTTTTTAAGGAACCTCCATACTGTTCTCCATAGTAGCTGTACCAATTCACATGCTCACCAACAGTGCAAAAGTGTTCCCTTTTCTCCACACCCTCTCCAGCATTTATTGTTACTAGATTTTTTGATGATGGCCATTCTGACTAGTGTGAGATGATATCTCATTGTAGTTTTGATTTGCATTTCTCTAATGATTAATGATGTTGAGCATTCTTTCATGTGTTTGTTGGCAATCTGTATATCTTCTTTGGAGAAATGTCTATTTAGGTCTTCTGCCCATTTTTGGATTGGGTTGTTTGTTTTCTTGTTATTGAGCTGCATGAGCTGCTTGTAAATTTTGGAAATTAATCCTTTGTCAGTTGCTTCATTTGCAAATATTTTCTCCCATTCTGAGGGTTGTCTTTTGGTCTTGTTTATGGTTTCCTTTGCTGTGCAAAAGCTTTGAAGTTTCATTAGGTCCCATTTGTTTATTTTTGTTTTTATTTCCATTTCTCTAGCAGGTGGGTCAAAAAGGATCTTGCTGTGAGTTATGTCATAGAGTATTCTGCCTATGCTTTCCTCTAAGAGTTTGATAGTTTCTTGTCTTACATCTAGGTCTTTAATCCATTTTGAGCTTATTTTTGTATATGGTGTTAGGGAGTGTTCTAAACTCATACTTTCACATGTACCTGTCCAGTTTTCCCAGCACCACTTATTGAAGAAGCTGTCCTTTCTCCACTGTACATTCCTGCCTCCTTTATCAAAGATAAAGTGACCATATGTGCGTGGGTTTATCTCTGGGCTTTCTATCCTGTTCCATTGATCTATCTTTCTGTTTTTGTGCCAGTACCATACTGTCTTGATTACTGTAGCTTTGTAGTATAGTCTGAAGTCAGGGAGCCTGATTCCTCCAGCTCCATTTTTTGTTCTCAAGATTGCTTTGGCTATTCGGGGTCTTTTGTGTTTCCATACAAATTGTGAAATTTTTTGTTCTAGTTCTGTGAAAAATGCCAGTAGTAGTTTGATATGGATTGCATTGAATCTGTAGATTGCTTTGGGTAGTAGAGACATTTTCACAATGTTGATTCTTCCAATCCAAGAAGATGGAATATCTCTCTATCTATTTGTATAATCTTTAATTTCTTTCATCAGTGTCTTATAATTTTCTGCATACAGGTCTTTTGTCTCCTTAGGTAGGTTTATTCCTAGATATTTTATTCTTTTTGTTGCAATGGTAAATGGGAGGGTTTTCTCAATTTCACTTTCAGATTTTTCATCATTAGTGTATAGGAATGCCAGAGATTTCTTGCATTAATTTTGTATCCTGCTACTTTACCAAATTCATTGATAACTTTTCTGGTAGCATCTTTAGGATTCTCTAGGTACAATATCATGTCATCTGCAAACAGTGACAGTTTTACTTCTTTTCCGATTTGGATTCCTTTTATTTCCTTTTTTTTCTCTGATTGCTGTGTCTAAAACTTCCAAAACTATGTTAAATAAGAGTGGTGAGAGTGGGCAACCTTGTCTTGCTCCTGATCTTCGTGGAAATGGTTTCAGTTTTTCACCATTGAGGATGATGTTGGCTGTGAGTTTGTGACATATGGCCTTTATTATGTTGAGAAAAGTTCCCTCTATGCCTACTTTCTGCGGGTTTTTATCATAAATGGCTGTCGAAGTTTGTTGAAAGCTTTCTCTGCATCTATTGAGATGATCGTATGGTTTTTCTCCTTCAATTTGTTAATACGGTGTATCAGATTGATTGATTTGCATATATTGAAGAATCCTTGCATTCTTGGACTAAACCCCACTTGATCATGGTGTATGATCCTTTTAATGTGCTGTTGGATTCTGTTTGCTAGTATTTTGTTGAGGATTTTTGCATCTATGTTCATCAGTGATATTGGCCTGCAGTTTTCTTTCTTTGTGACATCCTTGTCTGGTTTTGGTATCAGTGTGATGGTGGCCTCATAGAATGAATTTGGGTGTGTTCCTCCCTCTGCTATATTTTGGAAGAGTTTGAGAAGGATAAGTGTTAGCTCTTCTCTAAATGTTTGATAGAATTCGCCTGTGAAGCCATCTGGTCCTGGACTTTTGTTTGTTGGAAGATTTTTAATCACAGTTTCAATTTCAGTGCTTGTGATTGGTCTGTTCATATTTTCTATTCCTTCCTGATTCAGTTTTGGCAGGTTGTGCATTTCTAAGAATTTCTCCATTTCTTCCAAGGTTGTCCATTTTATTGGCATAGAGTTGCTTGTAGTAATCTCTCATGATCTTTTGTATTTCTGCAGTGTCAGTTGTTACTTCTCCTTTTTCATTTCTAATTCTATTGATCTGAGTCTTCTCCCTTTTTTTCTTGATGAGTCTGGCTAATGGTTTATCTATTTTGTTTATCTTCTCAAAGAATCACCTTGTAGTTTTATTGATTTTTGCTATTGTTTCCTTCATTTCTCTTTCATTTATTTCTGATCTGATCTTTATGATTTCTTTCCTTCTGCTAACCTTGGGCTTTTTTAGTTCTTCTTTCTGTAATTGCTTTAGGTGCAAGGTTAGGTTGTTTATTCGAGATGTTTCCTGTTTCTTAAAGTAGGATTGTATTGCTATAAACTTCCCTGTTAGAACTGCTTTTGCTGCTTTGGGTCATCGTGTCTCCATTGTCATTTGTTTCTAGGTATTTTTTGATTTCCTTTTTGATTTATTCAGTGATCACTTCGTTATTAAGTAGTGTATTGTTTAGCCTCCAGGTGTTTGTATATTTTACAGATATTTCCCTGTGATTGATATCTAGTCTCATAGCATTGTGGTCGGAAAAGTTACTTGATACAATTTCCTTAAATTTACCAAGGCTTGATTTGTGACCCAAGATATAATCTATCCTGGAGAATGTTCCATGGGCACTTGAGAGAAATGTGTATTCTGTTGTTTTTGGAGGGAATGTCCCATAAATATCAATTAAGTCCATCTTGTTTAATGTATCGTTTAAAGCTTGTGTTTCCTTATTTATTTTCATTTTGGATGATCTGTCCATTGGTGAAAGTGGGGTGTTAAAATCCCCTACTATGAATATGTTACTGTCAATTTCCCCTTTTATGGCTGTTAGTATTTCCCTTCTGTACTGAGATGCTCCTATGTTGTGTGCATAAATATTTACAATTGTTATATCTTCTTCTTGGATTGATCCCCTGATCATTATGTAGTCCTTCTTTGTCTATTGTAATAGTCTTTATTTTAAAGTTTATTTTGTGTGATATGAGAATTGCTACTCCAGCTTTCTTTTGGTTTCTATTTGCATGGAATATCTTTTTCCATCCCCTCACTTTCAGTCTATGTACCCCTAGGTCTGAAGTGGGTCTCTTGTAGACAGCATATATGTGGGTCTTGTTGTTGTATCCATTCAGCCAATCTGTGTCTTTGGTGGGAGCATTTAATCCATTTACATTTAAGGTAATTATCGATATGTATGTTCCTATTCCCATTTTCTTAATTGTTTTGGGTTTGTTATTGTAGGTCTTTTCCTTCTCTTGTGTTTCTTGCCTAGAGAAGTTCCTTTAGCATTTGTGTAAAGCTGGTTTGGTGGTGCTGAGCTCTCTCAGCTTTTGCTTGTCTGTAAATGTTTCAATTTCTCCATCAAATCTGAATGAGATCCTTGCTGGGTAGAGTAATCTTGGTTGTAGGTTTTTCTCCTTCATCACTTTAAATATGTCCTGCTACTCCCTTCTGGCTTGCAGAGTTTCTGCTGAAAGATCAGCTGTTAACCTTATGGGGATTCCCTTGTGTGCTGTTTGTTGTTTCCTTTGCTGCTCTTAATATGCTTTCTTTGTATTTAATTTTTGATAGTTTGATTAATATGTGTCTTGGCTTGTTTCTCCTTGGATTTATTCTGTATGGGACTCTCTGTGCTTCCTGGACTTGATTAACTATTTCTTTTCCCATATTAGACAAGTTTTCAACTATAATGTCTTCAAATATTTTCTCATTCCCTTTCTTTTTCTCTTCTTCTTCTGGGACCCCTATAATTTGGATGTTGGTGCATTTAATGTTGTCCCAGAGGTCTCTGAGCCTGTTCTCATTTCTTTTCATTCTTTTTTCTTTATTCTGCTCTGCAGTAGTTATTTCCACTATTTTATCTTCCAGGTCACTTATCCGTTCTTCTGCCTCAGTTATTCTACTATTGATCTCTTCTAGAGTATTTTTACTTTCATTTCTTGTGCTGTTCATTGTTGCTTGTTTCCTCTTTAGTTCTTCTAGGTCCTTTTAAATGTCTCTTGCATTCTCTCTATTCTATTTCCAAGATTTTGGATCATCTTTACTATCATTATTATGAATTCTTTTTCAGGTAGACTGCCTATTTCCTCTTCATTCGTTCGGTCTGATGGGCTTTTATCTTGCTCCTTCATCTGCTGTATTTTTTTCTGTGTTCTTATTTTGCTTATCTTACCGTGTTTGGGGTCTCCTTTTTGCAGGCTGCAGGTTCGTAGTTCCCATTGTTTTTGGTGTCTGTCCCCAGTGGCTAAAGTTGGTTCGGTGGGTTGTGTAGGCTTCCTGGTGGAGGGGACTATAATGCCTGTGTTCTGGTGGATGAGGCTGGATTTTGTCTTTCTGCTGGGCAGGTCCATTTCTGGTGGTGTGTTTTGGGGTGTCTGTGGCCTTATTATGATTTTAGGCAGCCTGTCTGCTAATGGGTGGGGTTGTGTTCCTGTCTTGCTAGTTGTTTGGCATAGGGTGTCCAGCACTCTAGCTTGCTGGTTATTGAGTGAAGCTGGGTGTTGGTGTTGAGATGGAGATCTCTGTGAGATTTCTACCGTTTGGTATTACGTGGAGCTGGGCAGTCTGTTGTGGACCAGTGTCCTGAAGTTGGCTCTCCCACCTCAGAGGCACAGCATTGACTCCTGGCTGCAGCACCAAGAGCCTTTCATCCACATGGCTCAGAATAAAAGGGAGAAAAAGTAGAAAGAAAGAAAGAAAGAAAGAAAGAAAGAAGGAAAGAAAGAAGGAAAGAAAGAAAGGGGATACAATAAAATAAAGTAAGATAAAATAAAGTTATTAAAATAAAAAAAATATTATTAAGAAAAAAAAATTTTTTTTAAGTAAAAAACAAAATGGACGTACAGAACCCTAGGACAAATGGTGGAAGCCAAGCTATACAGACAAAATCTCACACAGAAGCATACACATACAGACTCACAAAAAGAGGCAAAGGGGAAAAAATAAATCTTGCTCCCAAAGTCCACCTCCTCAATTTGGGATGATTTGTTGTCTATTCAGGTATTCCACAGATGCAGGGTACATAAAGTTGATTGTGGAGGTTTAATCCGCTGCTTCTGAGGTTTCTGGGTGAGATTTCCCTTTCTCTTTGTTCCCACAGCTCCCAGGGCTCAGCTTTGGGTTTGGCCCTGCCTCTGCGTGTAGGTCGCCTGAGGGCGTCTGGTCTTCACTCAGACAGGACGGGGTTAAAGGGGCAGCTGATTTTGGGGCTCTGGCTCACTCAGGCCGGGGGGAGGGAGAGGCACGGGGTTCGGGGTGAGCCTGTGGCGGCAGAGGCCGGCGGGACATTGCAGAAGCCTCAGGCGTGCTGTGCGTTCTCCCGGGGAATTTGTCCCTGGGTCCCGGGACCCTGGCAGTGGCGGGCTGCAGAAGCTCCCGGGAGGGGAGGTGTGGATAGTGACCTGTGCTTGCACACAGGCTTCTTGGTGGCGGCAGCAGCAGCCTTAGCGTCTCATGCCCGTCTCTGGCGTCCGCGCTGTTAGCTATGGCTCGCGCCAGTCTCTGGAGCTCCTTTAAGCAGCGCTCTTAATCCTCTCTCCTCGCGTACCAGGAAGCAAAGAGGGAAGAAAAAGTCTCTTGCCTCTTCGGCAGGTCCAGACATTTTCCTGGACACCCTCCCGGCTAGCCGTGGCGCACTAACCCCCTTCAGGCTGTGTTCACGCCGCCAACCCCAGTCCTCTCCCGGCATCCGACCGAAGCCCAAGCCTCAGCTCCCAGCCCCCCTAAAGTTCTTTGTTTTTAACTGTGGTTTTGAGATATAATTCACACATCATAAACTCACCTATTTAAAGTGTGTAATTCAATGGCTTTTAGCATACTCAGAGCTGGGCATCCATCACTGCAATTAATTTTAGGACATTTGAATTAACTCAGAGTGAAACCCTGTTCCCCTCAGTCCTCACCTCTCATTTACAACCCCTGCCCAGTCATTGGCAATTATTAATCTACTTTCTGTCTCTATAAATTTGCCAGTTTTGGAGATTTCACGTAAGTGGAATCACACAATATGTGGTCCTTCGTGTGTGGCTTCTTTCACTTAGCATGATGTTTTCAAGATTTGTCCTTATTCATCAGTACTTCATTTCTTTTTATGCCAAATAATAATCTGTTGTGTGGATATAACACATTTTATTTATCTATTCATCAGCTAATGGGTATTTGAGTTATTTGCACTTTTCAGCTATCATGAATAATGCTGCTATAAAAATTAATGTACAAGTTTTTGTGTGGACATATTTTTCATTTCTTTTGTGTATAGACAGAGGAGTGGAAATGCTGGGTCTTGTAGTAACTTTGTGTTTAATCATTTGAGAAATTACCAGACTGTTTTCTAAAGCAGCTGCATCCTTTTATATTTCCACCAGCAGTGTATGAGTCTACCAGTGTGGCAGACCCTTCAAATGTTAAACAGTTACTATAGGACTCAGTAATTCCACTTCTAAATGTATATGCAACAGAAATGAAAACATACATTCACACAAGAGGCTGTGAATGAATATTAATAGAAACATTATTTATTATAGCCAGAAAGCCAGTCCCAAAAGTCACTTATTGTATGATTCCATTTATATGGTTGTCAGGACTAGGCAAATTTATAGAGACAGAAAGTGGATTAGTGGTTGTCAGAGGCTGAGAGGTGGGCACAAGTAGGGAATTAGAGGGAGGGACTCCTAATGGGTACAAGGTTTCTTTTGGGGATGATGAAAATGTTCTAAAGTTAGAGTGTGGCGATTGTTGTACAGCTTTGTAAATATACTAAAACTCTTTGAACCGTATATTTTAAATGGGTAAACTTTATGGTATGTCAATTATGTATCATTAAAACTGTTTTAAAAAGAGAGAGGGATACAGAATTAAGCCTCGTTACTCTATGTCTCCAGTGTTCCTTCTCCCTAGACACGTATTGGGATTTAGTGTCTCTCTCTCTCTCTGTCTCTCATACACACAAACACACACACACATACATTATGATTGTTTCTTTTCTCTTCATCTATCAAAAACATCAATAATTTGGAAATTCTTTTCCCAGTAAGGAAATATTATCAAACTCATTGAAATCTCAAGCAGACAGGCAGAGGAAGTTGATCATTAGGACTTTGGTTTCCAGGAGAATAGGGCATGTGGAACTCACATGGGCTTTCTTTCTTCCCATTGTAAGTGTATCAAGAGGTGGGTAAAATATAAGCCTTTAAAAAACATGTTTAAGATCCTAGTTCTAGAAGTAGAAAGGGAACTCAGAGCTAGAGTGGAAAACTAGAGCAGATGCTCTAGGACATAGGGTTGGGTATGGGTCCATCTAAGCAAAGACTTCAAGGAGGGAGAGATCCACCTTGTCTAGTAAGGGGAGATGCATCACCCTAAGCAAAGGGCAATGGATGGTTGCCATCTCAGTGATGGGAAGTTAAAACCTCTGCCCAGTGGGCCAGGGATATCACTAAAATGCTTGGTTCTGATGAGGCATCTGAGTGGGAAAATAGCACAATGCTAAAGGAAAAGGCTAGGACTAAGTAAGAGTGATAGGCTGAACTCTTAAAGAATATGTCTTCCTTCCAGCACACAGGAAACAAGCGGAAGTTTCCACAGATACCAAAATTTGACATCATTAAGTCTACATTCTCAGATATAGAGTTTATTACAATAAAACTAGAAATGCAATGCAATAACCAAAGAGAGAAAAATATTTAGAACTGAATAACACTGAAAATGCTACTATATCAGAGCATATGGGGTGCAACTAAAGTTGTATTTATAAGATATGTATGGCAAAAATAGAAAGGTGGAAAATTACCAGGCCAAGATTTAACTGAGAAAATCAGAAAAAGAACAACTGAGCAAATCTAGGAAAAGTGGGAGGAAGGAAATATGAAAGATTATTGCTGAAAACCTCACTGGGTCAAACTCTAGCAAGATGGGACTTACAAAGGGAAAGTCACAAACAAACAATAGTAGAAAGGAAAAGCAAATATAACTACTGATAGAAGTTTTAAAAATACAATCAGGTTTCCAGTCCAAGATGATGTTGACCTAAAACAATAGAACAGCTAATTTATTTTATCAGCAAAATGGGTTTATTTGAGAACAGTAAAGAATTGAAATTTAAAATATGCAATCAATGACAAATCCTAGGCAAGTTTAGAGAATGAAGGAGAGGAACGTTCATTTATAGAGGAGAATGGGGAGTTGTGAGTGGCTGTTGTAATGAGAGAGTCCATTGGAGGAAACTGGGAGTTTGAAGTATAGTGGCTTTTCCTTGTCTGAGTTGTGACAGTGTCTCATTGGCTGGGCTGTGGCCAGGCAAGGAGAAAACCTACCTTCCTTCCTTCTGCTGGGTAGTAAAGCAGTAACTTCTTCTGTTGGAGATATGAGGTTCATCTCTTCATATTGGGTCTGCAGTTGATATAAAGTGGTAGGGCATGAAAGCTCCTCCTTCTGACCTCCCAACTCCATTTTAAATGAGGTTTCTGATTATTAATTTTCACAATGGCAACATAGGAAACTCCTGAACTCACCTCCTCTTGTATCAAATCTACAGTTGCACATGAAACAATTTCCTCTGAAGGAAATCCAGAAACTAGCTGAGCAACTCTTACAAATGAGGGGGAAAAAACAAAACAAAACAAAACAAAAATGAGGGGGAAAAAACAAAACAAAACAAAATTCTTTGAAATGGAGCACACTCTCAACTACTGGGAGCCAATGAGAAAAAGAGATTGCTACTTGGACAATCACAAAGTTTTGCAACAACCAAGAGGATGATTGGGATGAATGATAAGATTAATGTTCTACACAAGGTAACTCCATCTAGACTAACAGACGTAGCTATTTTAGCTAATACACAGAAGCCAATACAGAGAATAAAGGAAAAAGAAGAAACAGAGAAATATGTTTCAAATAAAAAAAAACAAGAAAAACTCCAGAAATAAACCTTAATGAAATAGAGATAAGTGATTTTATCTGATAAAAATTCCAAAATAATGGTCTTAAAGATGCTTGCTGAGGTCAGAAGACCAATGCATGAACAAAATAAGAATTTCAACAAAAAAATAGAAAATATAAGAAAGTATCAAACACAAATCACAGAACTGAATAATACAGTAACTGAACGGAAAAATTCAATTAGAGAGGTTCAATGGCAGACTAAATCATGCAGAAGAAACAATCAGCAAACTCAAAGACAAGGCAATGGAATTCATCCAATCATGGGAGCAAAAAGAAAAAAAAATAATTCAAGAATGAAGATAGCTTAAGGGACATCATTGACTATACCAATGTATTCATGATAGGGATCTCAGAAGAAGAGAGAGAGAGAGAAGCAGAAAGTTTATTTAAAGAAATAGAGGCTGAAAACTTCCTTAACTTTGGGAAAGAAACAGACATCCAGATCTAGGAAGCACATAGTCAATAGTTAAAGACAAGGAGAGAATCTTAAAAGCAGCAAAGAAAAACAACTTATTACATACAAGGGAACCCCATAAGACAATCAGAAGGTTTTTCAGCAGAACTTTGCAGGTCAGAAGGGAGTGGCATGACATATTCAAAGTGCTGAAAGAGGAAAAAAATCTGCTGACCAAGAATACCCTACCCAGAAAAGTTGTTCTTCAGAATTGGAGAAGAGATAAGAATTTTCCAGACAAACAAAAGCAGAAAAAGTTAATCACCACAAGACTGACCTTACAAGGAATGTTAAAGAGATTTAATCCAGCTGTAATAAAAGCATGCTAATTAGTAACAGGAAAATGCAAGAAAGTATAAATCTCACTGATAAAGGTAAATATATAGTTAAATTCAGAATGGTGGTGGGTAAATCACTTATAAGTATAGTAGGAAGGTTAAAAGGTAAAATTAATAAAAATAAATATAACTACAATAATTTATTAATGGATATACAAATTAAAAATATGTAAATAGTAACATCAAAAATGTAAAACATGTTGGGAGAGAGTATAAATGTATGCCTTTAGTATGTATTTGAACTTAAATTGTTGTCAGCTTAAAATAGACTATTATTAACTATAAGATGTTTTATATAAGCCCTGTGGTAACCATAAGAAAAAACACATAGTAACTACACAAAAGATAAAGTTATCTAACATAACCACTACAGAAAATCATTAAATCACAAAGGAAGAGACAAACAGAAGAAAGGAACAAAGGAATTACAAAACAACCATAGAACAATGAACAAATGTCAATAATAAGTCCATACTTATCAATAATTACTTTACATGTAATGCACTATATTCCCTAATCAAAAGACCTAGGGTGGTTAAATGAACAACAAAACCAAGACCCAACTATATGCTGCCTACAAGAGACTCATTTAAGCTTTAAGACTACCCAGGCAGAAATTGAAGGGATGGAAATATTCCATGCAAATGGAAACCTGAGGAAGGCAGGCATAGCTTGCCTGCCTTATATATATACTTATATCAGACAAAATAGACTTTAAACCAAGGACTTTAATAAGAGACAGAAAAGGTCATTGCATGATGATAAAGTGGTCAGCTCAATAAAATGATATAACATTTGTAAATATATAGGCATCTACCATAAGAGCACCTCAATATATAAAGCAAATATTAACAGACCTGAAAGGAGAAATAGATTGCAATACAATAATATTAGGAGACTTCAATACACCATTTTCAAGATTAGATAGATCATCCAGACATAAAATCAATAGACATTGGAGTTAAACTACATGTTAGACCAGATGGACTTAACTTTTACAGAACATTCCATCCAATATCAGCAGAATACACATTATTAGCAAGTGCATATTCAACATTCTCCAGAATAGAGTGTATGTTAGGCCACAAAACAAGTCTTTATAAATTTAAGAAAATTGAAATCGTATCAGGCGTCCTTTCTGACCACAATGCTATAAAACTAAAATTCAATTCAAGAAGACAATAAAATTTACAAATATGTAGAGATTAAACAACAAGTTATTTTATTTTATTTTATTTTTGCGGTATGCGGGCCTCTCACTGCTGTGGCCTCTCCCACTGTGGAGCATGGGCTCCGGACATGCAGGCTCAGCGGCCATGGCTGACGGGCCCAGCCGCTCCGCGGCATGTGGGATCCTCCCGGACCGGGGCACGAACCCGTGTCCCCTGCATCGGCAGGCGGAATCCCTTCCACTGCGCCACCAGGGAAGCCCAACAACAAGTTATTGAATAACCAATGGATCAAAGAAGAAACCAGAAGAGAAATTAAGAAAAAAACAAAACCAAAACTTCATGTGAATAAAAATAGAGTTACAACATACCATAACTTAAATGATGCAGCAAAAGCAGTTATATGAAGGAATTGCATAGGAATAAACACCTATATTAAGAAAAATGAAAGAACTCAAATAAACCAGACATACCTCAAGGAACTAGGAAAAGAACAAACTAAGCCCAATGTTAGTAGAATGTAGGAAATACCAAAGATTGGAGCAGATATTCATGGTCATGGGTCAGAAGACTTAATATTGATAAGGTGTCCATAATAACCAAAGCAATCTACAGATTGAATACAATCCCTATCAAAATTCTAGTGACATTTTTTCACAGAAACATGAAAAATAATCTTAAAATTTGTAGGAAACCACAGAAGATTCAGAATTGCAAAAGTAATCTTGAGAAAGAAGAACAAAGCTGGAGACACCACATTTCCTGATTTCAAGTTATATTACAAAGCTATAGTAATCGAAACAGTATGACAATGCCATAAAAACAGACACATAGATCAATGGAACAAAACTGAGCCCAGAAAAAATATCCTTGCTTATATGGTCAATTAATTTTTGACACAGGAGCCAAAGATATATAATGGGAAAAGGACAGTCTCTTTAATAACTCATGCTTGGAAAACTGGACAGCCACAAGCATAAGAATAAAACTAGACCCCCTATCTTATACCTTATACAAAAATAAACTTGAAATGATAAAATTGAAGCCATAAAACTCCGAGAAAAAAACATAGTGGGGTGAGCTCCTTGACATCCAATCTTGGCAATTATTTTTTTTGGACTTGACACCAAAGATCTACTTGGGTATTTATACAAAGGAAACAAAATCACTTTCTCAAAGAGATACCAGCACCTCCATTTTAACTGTAACATTATTGACAATAGCCAAGACATGGAAACAACCTAAGTGTACATCTGTGGAAGAATGGAAAAAGAAAATGTGGTATGTGTATACAATAGAACATTATTTAGCTATGAGAAAGAAGGAAATCCTGCCATGTGTGAACCTGGAGGGCATTGTGTTTAATAAAATAAGCCAGACAGAGAAAGACAAATACTGAAAAATTGTATGATCTCACTTATATGTGGAATCTAAAAAGAATTAACTCTTGGAAACAGAGAACAGATTGGTGGTTGTCAGATGCAGGGTGTGGAGGATGGGGGAAATGGGTGAAGGTAGTCAAAAGATACAAACTTCCATCATTATTTATCAAAAGATAAATAAGTTCTGGGGATGTAACATACAGTACAATGACTATAGTTAATGATATTGTATTGTATATTTGAAAATTGTTAAGACAGTAGATCTTAAAATTTCTCATCACAAGAAAGAAATTTAAGTATGTGAGATACTATATGTAAACTAAACTTATTGTGGTAATCATTTTGCAATATATACATATATCAAATTGTCAGTTTGTGCACCTTAAACTAACATAATACTTTATGTCAATTATATCTCAATAAAACTGGAAATTGTACTCATTATTATTATTTTAAATTTCATAAATAAAAACTTTGTAGAAAAAATAAGTAAAATACAATCTATCTTGAAAATGGACAAAATCAAACACATTTCTTGAAAAAATCAAATTCTCAATATTGATTTACGAATGAACAGATGCCTGAGGACCTAAAAGTCTGTGAATAAAAAAATTACTTAAAATTTCTAATTTTACCTAATTATATAAAACAATTGCTGGTTCAAAGTTCAGACTCCAAATTGTTTTTATTTGCCTAACTTTTACAAATTGTTCTTTTGTCATTTCCACCAAATCTGTATTTCATGTGTACTGCATGGATCTAATGCTCTCGTTTAATTTATTTTCTCTTTTACTACATTTCTTATAGTAGACAGTAATTATTTTATACTACTAGATTTCTTAGAAGATCTTAATAATTATCCATACAGAAGCACACCCTTTCCCTAGCATCCTTACTTGGTACATGTGCTTTGGTAGCACAAGCTACTTACTTCAGCTTATGTTACTTTAGCTCTCTCTCTCATTCTCTCTCTCTCTCTGTCTCTCTCTCTTTCATGTAGAAAATGATGCAACCACATACATTAAAATGACCATATAGGCCACTTTGCCTTGGAGTGTCCCAGTTTATACTTCTTGTCCCTGGTTAATTGAGAGCCCCACTGCCACCCCACACACTATCAAAAGTGACACCCTCTGGTAAACTAGTTGGACGCCTGCCAGTTTGGGAATCTTTCTCCCTAATCACAAGGTGAGTGCTGCCTCAGGCAGACCCACAGCTGTCGTCTCTACGTTGGAGCTATGTGCAGGCAGGCAACAGCCTGTACACAGATTGCATCTAGTGGTTTAACAGGAGAATCCACCCATCCTGAAACTGCCTTTGAAACGGTAGTGTGGGATGTGCATTTGCCAACTGCTGGTCAAGGAAATACACTTATAAACTCATCTGGAAGGCTGAAAAATCCTGCTGTCCATTTGTTCTAGAGCCTTTGTATTTGAGGTAACATTGCTCTCTGGAGGAATGAGATTCATTCATTTGGTGGAGTGGCATCTGTTCATCTTTCATGGGCATTGGGTTCTAATCAGGAAGTGGGGCAAAAATAGTCTGAAGCCAAAATTCCTGCTCAGGGTGACTTTTCAGAATGGGGACTGACATCCAATGGTCTTGTGCAGGTGCTTCTCCCTACAGGGATGAGTGGTCCCTCTTCTTTACTAGAGGGTCTCTTGTAATGTATGGTCAAAATAGGCATTTTTCGGCCAAAGAATCTCATTCAGAGTTGTGAGATGCTCCTGTTACGAAAAATTAGTTTTGAGGAGTTCTGTTGGTGAGGGGGTTAAAGGAACATGTTTAAACTCCTACATTTTCACTCCCTCTGTGGCTCTCCCATCTACTCATGGGATCTGTGGCTTCAGTGAGGACTTTTTTTGTGGGGGGATACAAATATAATACTTAAAAAAAAATTGAAGCATAGTTGATTTACAACATCATGTCACATTCAGGTGTACAGCATTCATTTATATATATATATATATATATATATATATATATATATATATAT
>NW_006769482.1:2066067-2070718 GCF_000442215.2 Lipotes vexillifer
TATATATATATATATATATATATATATATATATATATATTCTTTTTCAGATTTTTTCCATTATACAATAGGTTATTACAAAATGTTGAGTATAGTTTACTGTGCTATACAGTAGGTCCTTGTTGGTTATCTATTTTATATATAGTAGTATGTATATGTTAATCCCAAACTCCTAATTTATCCCTCCTCTCATTCCCCCCCTCCCATATTGAGGAATTTTTTAAAACAACAAGAACCCTATGTATATGATCCTATAACAGTGTCAGGAAGAGGTACCCAGCACTTCATGTAAGCCCTGTCAGATTTCCCTGAAGATTTGTCTGCTCTCCTCATTCACAGAGAGCTTTAAGGAAGGATTTAGGTCAAATTGCTGCTTCTTTTTAAAACTCTTTCTGAAAATTTTTCTTACTACAAAAGTAATGTAAAAAAATTGTAATCAGTCCAAAAATACAGACAGCTATAAAAAAAAAAGTGGAATATTTCCCCTACTCCTCTCCAGGAAATGAGATCAATGTCTTTATCTTTATTTGTACAAACATATCATATATAGAATGTATCTTCCTATCCCATTCAGTACTTTACAAATTTTTATTTTTAATTATAGTAAAATACATATAACATAAAATTTTTAAATGTAGAGTTCAGTAGTGTTAAGTACTTTCACACTGTTTTACGACCATTGCCACCATCCATCTCCAGAACCTTTTCATCTTGTAAAACTGAAACTCTGTCTCAATTAAATACTAACTCACCATTACCGCCCCACAGTCCCTAGAAACCACCATTCTACTTTCTGTCCCTAGGAATTTGACTACTCTAGGGACCTCATATTAGTGGAATCATATAGTATTTGTCTTTTTCTTACTGGCTTATTTCCTTTAGTATAATTTCCTCAAGGTTCATCTATGTTGTAACATTTCGTTTTAAGGCTGAATAGTATTCCATTGCATGCATACACCACATTTTGTTCATCCACCCATCCACTAATGGACACTTGGGTTGTTTCCACCTTGAACAGTATTTCTGGAAGAAAACTTCTACCCAGTCCGTTTAACTCAGGAAATGAAGAACATATTCTCTGTATATTCATGAATTCATTTATCCATATATGCATTCCTTTACTAAGTTCTTAGAGCCTTCCAGGCAATCCCATCAGGTGTTGGATTACACAGGCCGAGATAAAATGGAAATGAGATTGCTTTCATGGAGCACAGGATTGAATGGCTCAGACAGAAAACAAAGGAAATGAATAAAACTGTTAAAAAGGTTATGAAAAAACAAGCCAAGTCAATGATAGAGACCAAGGGAGGGGCCAACTATGAAGGTCAGAATGGCATGTATGAGAAATTGATGGTTAAGCTGAGACCACTGGGATTCAGAGCCAGACCTGCAAATGAGTGAACTGGGGCAAAAGGAGGCTTATCATTAGAAAGTGCCCTGTAGCAGAAAAGAGTTTGGTGTGAGATGGCACAGTGAAGAGGCAGCTAGGGCAGGTATATGGTGAGCTGGAGGGAAGGTGGCAGGAGATGAGAATGGAGAGAACTGGATGAGCCCAGGTGTGATTTTGGAATATATGTGCAAAGGGAAACCTTTGAAGGTTTTAAGCCAGAATGTGGCACAACCATAGTTACATAAAAAAAGTTGTAAAGTGGCCACTTGCGGGAGAAGAATAGTTTAAAGGGGAACAGGACAGGAAGTAAGAAGGCCATGAAGGTGGCTACTGCAGTAGTTCAAGCATGAGATAAAGGAAGCTAGACCTGGGGTGACAGTTGTGGGATTAGGGAAACGTGATGACTTTGACATATATTTTGGAGTTAAATCAATGGGGATCGCAGGTGGGTTAGATGTAGGAGATGAGAGAGAAATAAATGAAGATAATGCTTTTCTTTTCAGTTTCTTTGATCCTGAAAGCTTGGTCTGTATCCCTGAGTCTAGTGTGCTTGGTAGACCCAGCCTACTCAGTGCATTTGACAATGTGTTTTTTTTTTTATGGAACGGAGCCCTCCTCTTGCTGCCGCTTTCAGCAGCTGCAGAATGCAGGCCTGCTTCAGCACCTTTAATTTCCCCTAACCTGCTCTCTTGTTTAAGCAACTGTCACTGGGCTGGTGGGCTCAGTGACAGCTCTTCTTGACCAGCAAAAGTCTGCTTTGATAACAGCTTGTGGACAACAGCCAAGAAGTGTGGGGACCTTGCACTTGTATTTCTTCCCTTTTCTCTAAGCTATATCACAAACTATCTATTATCCACATGAAATATTTTTTCAAATGTTTTAAATCATAAGATATGAAGAGAGAGAAACAAAGTAAAAACTAGAGAAGTAAAAGAAACGTTCTAGTCCTTGCTACAGCTATATTTCTTTTGGGGGCCCTAATTCCTTAACTTGAAAATAGAAGATTTTATTCAATTTTCCAAGTCCCTTTTAGTCCCACCAATCTTGGACTTCTTACAGTAATTATCTACTTTTAGGGGCAATAAAGTAACATCAGTTTTTCAAAACACGAATAACACCCCTTTACCAGCAAAAATCTGAAACTGAAATTAAATATCTTTGCATGTATGGAACTTAATAATGAGTATAGAAATATCACAGTAGTTATAAGGCATTTCTTTTCTTTTCAAAATTGAAACATAGAAGTTCAACTCCTAGATACAGTGGGATAGTTTGGAGTACACCAGTGTTCTTGCTAAGAACCACTGAAAAACCAGATAAAATGTAAATCTGTTGAATGCATGGGAGAGTCAGGAAGGCACCTCAAGTGAACCGTATTCTAGGGCCAAAATCCTGGTCAGAAGACAAATGCAGTTAAGTGAGGCAATTTTCCACTCCTTGTTACCCTGGAGCATCTTCCAACTCTTGGTACGGCATGGGAGAAACTAGCAGAGAGTTTAGAAATCTCACAGACTTGAGACATGAGCATTGGACATCAGGACTGTGAAGGCAGTCAAGGTTTGAGGGGGCAGCAGTGTGGGAAGGCACAGTGTATGGTGAAGTACAGCGTTTCCTAAACTGTTAAACTGCACGGGAAGAAGACTAAGATAAATGGCAGGAAGCTGCTGAGAAGTAAAACAGAGGGCACATAGCAGGGGGCATCGATACAACCCAACTCCATCCGATGGTCTTGAGTCAGACACCTATGTGACATCTCCTCCGCAGCATGCTTCATAAGTGTAAATTGTTTACACAGGCAAGCAATTGTAATCCACGGACATCTTGCTCAAAGTGGTCCATCACAGAGATTTTCCCCCATACAAATATTATCTTCCTCCACTTATGATGGGGTTACGTCCTGATAGACCCATTGTAAGTTGAAAATATCTTAAGTGGAAGATGCATTTAATACTCCTAACCTACTGAGCATCCAAGCTTAGCCTCACCTACCTTCAATGTGCTCAGAACACATTAGCCTACTATTGGGCAAAATCATCCACCACAAAGCCTATTTAATAAAAAAGTGTTGAATAGCTCATGTGATTTATTGAACACTGTACTGAAAGTGAAAAACAATGGAAGTCTGGGTACAGAATGATTGCGAGTGGATTCGTTGTTTCCCCTTGTGATCGCGTGGCTGACTGGGAGCTGTGCTGGCTGTCACTGCCCAGCATCACTGGACAGTATTTTCCTGCATGTCGCTAGTCCTGGAAAACATCAAAATTCAAAATTCAAAATAAGGTTTCTAATGAATGCATATCACTTGTAAAGCTGAAAAATTGTAGTTGGAAACATTATAAGTCGGGGACTGTCTGGAGAGTGTTTACCTCAAAGTCCAGAATTTTGCTTTATTACCTTTCCTCTAGGAACACACTTCCACCCACAGTAACTGAAAGAAAAAATGCATCACAGGCCAACTGTTTTGACTCCTTTCTTGCTGGTGTTTAAGTGAGAAAACTCAAAACCAGACCGTTTGGGTTCTAAACTGGAATTTGGGTGAATTTGGGCTGAATCTATCTGTATTACTTCTGAAAAGAAATGAAGTAATAATAGTATTTTTAAAATAAACTTTTAATTTTAGAATAGTTTTAGATTTACAGAAAAATTTTGAGGATAGTACAGAGGGGTCCAGTATGCCCCATACTCAAGTGTCTGCTTTTATTAACATCTCACATTATTATGGTACATTTGTCACAATACTCAAACCAATATTGATATATTATTATTTACCCAAGTCCGTACATTTTTCCAATTCTATTTGTTTATACCAAATGTTCTTTTTCTGTTCCAGGGTCCCATCCAAGTTACCACCTTACATTTGGTCAACATATTTTCCTAGGATCATATAGGCTGTGGCAGTTTCTCAGACTTTCAACTTGCTTTTTTATGACTTAACAGTTTTGAAGAGTAGTGACCAGGTATTTGGGGGAATATCCCTCAATTTCGACTTGTGTGATCTTTTTCTCATAACTAGACTTGAATTATGGTTTTGGGGATAGAAAACCACAGAGGAAAAGAGATAGTCTCATCACATCACACCAAGGATACATACTATCAACATGACATGTCATCTCTTTGATGTTAATCTTTTACCTTAAAAAAAAAATTGAAGTATAGTTGATTTACAATGTTGTGCAAGATTCTGGTGTACAGCACAGTGATTCAGTTATACATATATATATATATATATATATATATATATATATATATATTTTTTTTTTTT
>NW_006769482.1:2070728-2119134 GCF_000442215.2 Lipotes vexillifer
TTCTGGTGTACAGCACAGTGATTCAGTTATACATATATATATATATATATATATATATATATATATATATATTCTTTTTCGTTATAGGTTACTACAAGACATTGAGTATAGTGCCCTGTGTTATACAGTTGTTTATTTTGTATATAACAGTTTGTATCTGCTAATCCCAAACTTCTAAATTATCCCTTTATTAGTATATTTTACTCTTAGTAAAATAATAGTATTTTAATTATTGAATTGTTAAGAGAGTTAAATGAGTTTTGCTATGCTTGACACACAGTAAGCTCTCAACTGATATTACCATTATGATTGGCTTATATGAATTAACAAAGATAACAAATAGAACTGGTATAAACAGGCTTGGCAAAAACACAGCTGACTCATGGTAAGGGCTAAAATGAGAGCTTATGGGGTGTTGATGTGGAAATGTGGCCAGACTGTGAACCCTCTTAGAATAGTCCTTTACAGATATAAGCTGTATGTGTTCATACATGATCTCTGGTGACATATGTGTTCTCTATTCCCCAGCCAGATGTTTGAAAGGCAGGTGGCATGTCCTAGAAATATCATCCTAGGACCATCAGTGCTTTTAGTGTGACTTTGCCTTTACTGCCAACTCATCTGGTGTCATCAGCTGGCAGGAGGTTCTATCTGTGACTATGGCTCTCCCTGGCACCCATTATACCTCTGTACTGATATTCTTCACACTAAGCAAACCATTTAGCTGCTTAAATTCATGTGTGTGTGTGAGCCCAACAATTTGGATGCATGTCAACATCCCAGATGGTTAGAACACAAGTGTGTGGTCATTTTGGAGCATCAGTGTAGTTTATCTCCAAGGCTGGTTGACTGGAAGACAATCGAGAGCATGTCTATTGTAGCTGTTTCATTTTCTTTCTTTGCATTATACATGTAAAACATGACTGTCGTAAAATAAAATCAAATAATAAAGAAGGGCATAAAGAAGAAAGTTAAAATTACCTTTAATTCTACCAGCAGATATGCTTTTTGAAAATGTGATCCATTTTGGTTTTTAAATTGTATTTGGAACTAGAATGTTTTATTTTTGTTTTTCCAAATCATGGCAGATGATCAATGAAATATTAGCCCCAAATCCAATAGAGATTTTAATAGTTAAATTTATGTATCCTATTTGCAACACACTTCATCTGAGGCCAATCAAATATTGCAAGGTGCTTTTGGTAACATTAAATGGCAGGTTATAAGAAATTTGTTCCAAGGTATGCTTGCTCATGTTTTCTGAGAGGAATTCTAGAATCTGTAGCAATGTTGATACAATGGAATTTTATTTTTGTCTCAGTCAGAGTTGAAAGGTAGATAAGCTGTGTGACTACAACTCACCTAGTCTGATGGGTTTGGCACAGCAGTGGTTATAAGACAGTAGTAAGCATCTATTTTCTTTTTCTGTAGTCTCATCAGGTTACCTATTCCTTTTCTGTATGTTCCAACTACTAACCAGAGGATAGTCTTCAAGGGAAAACTTGGAACCATGACCACTTTCAAAAAAAAAAAGAAGAGAAGGTATAATTCTGGGCATTCCTTCCTTTAGTGTTTCATCTTTTAACATGAACCTTGCTGCCTTTTACAAAGGATATTTGCTCTTTGACCAAACTGTGGCCTTTTGCAAATCTTAAGCTGAATTACAGAAACACTAGTTAAGAGGTCAGTTGATGCTGCACTGTTTCTTTTCCCAGATACTCGGTCCCCTTATAGAGCATAAATTCTGAATAAATTGTAATGGTGGAAGCTCACAGACCTGAGATTAGGAGTAAAATCGAGAGAGGTCATTTAAGTCACTTACTTTACCTCCTGAAACGTCTAAGTTCTGGGCTTTTATAGCAGTCTAAAATCTTTTGGATTCCATTTCCTGCCTTGCATGCACAATTTCATGGCTGGCTGTCCTTCTCTTCATTGTGGGAGGATATTTCTCTTCCCATTCCAGACAGGTTCCATCATTTGAGTGCTGTATCCCATCTCTTTTTGCAGACATTGCTGTGTCAGTACCTCCTCTGCTTCATAGAAAGAGGACCCACCATAGTGACAAACAGACACGAGGGAAGAAACCCCCCTGTGAGTACAAGCCTTTCCATGGAGAACAACTGAGCTCCCTTTTCCCCTTTATAAACCTTCTTCAAAAGAAGCCAACCTGCTTCACTTTCCTCTTTCATTTTTATCATTTATTTCTAGCTCTGATACAAGGTTTCCATCCCCACCATTTCACTAAAACTAGAAGTTTAGATTCAAGAAGCTCTCCAAAGGCCTATTTTATTTTCTGCTTAATCTACACACACACATGCACACACATACACACACACAATCTTACACATTTGCATTACTTGACATCCTAAGTTAATTGCTGATGCTGATGATTCTAGAATAGGAAACTCCAAACTATACTTTTATTTTGAGCCCTAGCCCAATATCCACTTTATTGGTGGATCTGAGCATCTTCAAATGAGTCTAAAATTTAAGTTATCTCCTCTCTTCCAAGCCCACTAGATCTGTTCCTTCTGGAACCCATGTTGGCGAGTGGTGTCACATCTCACCTGATATCTAAGGATCATCCTGGATGCTACCTGCTCCTGGTTTACCCCTTCCATCAATCATCCAACCCTCAAGTTCTACCTCGTAGATCACTACCTTAGTTCATGCCTCCACCCATGTTTAGACACCATTTACAATAACTGTGAAATACAACACACAAGAAAATAGCATAAAACTCAAATATACAGTATATTTTTAAAAAGCCATGTAACCAGTATTTGGGTCAAGGAAAAGAACATTCTAGAATTCCAGAAGCCCCTGAATTGTCTCTTTGGGATAACATCCACGCCCTCTTTCCTACTTCCTTGTGGGGTAACCACTAAGCTCATGTTAGGGCTTTTCTCCTCAGTTCTATCACCAATACCTGCATCTCTAAGCTATGGAGTGTGACTTGCCTGTGGATGAGCTGTGTGTACTCTTCTATTCTGTGATTTTTATTTTATTTTACTTTTTCATTTACCAATATGAGTTTGAGGTTCATGCATGTTGTTGGTCATGTTCAGTGCTGTGTGGTGCTCCACGACATACAAATGGAGCACTTTTCCCCGTTGTTCACTTGGTGGACACTTGGAGGGTCCTAGTTTTGAGCTGATCATAGTGACCTCCCTGCAGACACACTCAGTGCCCCTCCCTTGGTGTGCATGCCCAAGGGTCCCAGGGTATCTTCCTTGGGATGGGGTGGGTACTGGTCCCAATTAAGCAGCTCATCATTACCTGGAGTGGAAGTATGACATGAATTTGGAAGTGATTTTGCAAGAGCTGATAAATTTCTCTTTTTCCAAATGACTTCCTTCCTTTTGCCTTTCATACCAAGGAATTTTCAAGAAGCAGATCTGCTGATGTCCCTCTTCTACTTAGCATTTTTCCATGGCTGCTCTTGGTCTTAGAAAACCTCTAAATTCTCTAACAATGACATTGTGGTCAGACCTCTGCCCACCTCTCCAGACTCAAGTTCTGCCACTTGCACACCTCGACTCTATCAATCACCCACACAGAGTGCTTGCAGCTACTGAAACACAACAGTTCTCGTCAAGATCTGGCCCTTTACATGTAGTTTTTCATGTAAATCAAATCCTTTAGGAGATCATTCCCTCATCCCCAGCCTAAGTTCAGTTCATGTCCCCAGCATTCTGAAATCACTCTGGTTGTACATTTATCATGACAGTTATCAGGCTATGTTAGAATTATCTATTTACATTTTATTTATTCATATCCTGCCTTCTTATGCAAAGGGATTGTATAGATAAAATACAATAGAAATAGAGCTGTAAGTAGATAAAAATCAGAATAAAGCAAAGTGTAGCTAGATTATATGATAAAGAGGGGAACCCTGGAAATTAGATATGCAGGCTATGGGATTTCATGTGGTCATTAAAATTGGGCCCCAGGTAGACACTGAGAATCAGAGACCACAAAGAAGTTGGGTTTATTCTCCAGCAAACAGTAAGGGTAGGGGCTGTATATTTCACCTCTGCATCCCCAGGGCCTGGGACCTCCTTGGTACAGGTGGATGTTGGAGTGGATACTCAAGATATCAGTCACCTTTAGGAACTGCCACCTCACTCATGCACTTTAGAATGAAAATGGTACATATATTAGACTCACTGAATCATTTGGAGGGATGAGTGTTATCTGCAAGCTGTAGTCACTGACTCAGTTGTCTACAGGGACAATCTGTCAACAGAAATTAGTAAGACTGATCAAGGATAGGAGGTATGAGGCACTGGCAAGCCTCTGGTGACAAGGAGAGTCCATGCCTTCTGTGAATGGGAAGCACAGAGTTGTCAAATTATACAGCTTTCCAAGAGAAAAAAGATGTTGGGATATTTTATTTATTTATTTATTTTTTTGCGGTATGCAGGCTTCTCACTGCTGTGGCCTCTCCCGTTGCGGAGCACAGGCTCCGGACGCGCAGGCTCAGCGACCACGGCTCACGGGCCCAGCCGCTCCGCGGCATGTGGGATCTTCCCAGACCGGGACACGAACCTGTGTCCCCTGCATCGGCAGGCGGACTCTCAACCACTGCGCCACCAGGGAAGCCCGATGTTGGGATATTTTAAATGTGAGATTTTTCTGGCTCTTAAAAGTTGGCAACTAATTTTGTAACTCATGTATTTTAAAAATACTATACAGGGCTTCCCTGGTGGCGCAGTGGTTGAGAATCTGCCTTCTGATGTAGGGGACATGGGTTTGTGCCCCGGTCCGGGAAGATCCCGCATGCCGCTGAGCAGCTGGGCCCCGTGAGCCATGACCGCTGAGCCTGCGCATCTGGAACCTGTGCTCCGCAACGGGAGAGGCCACAACAGTGAGAGGCCCGCGTACTGCAAAAATATAAATAAATTTTAAAAAATAATAAAAAATACTATAGAGATTCTTACTGAATGGGCTAAACCAATCTCGACAATTTGCATCCTGGAGTTGACTGGAAGTGAAAACAATAATGGAGTATCTTTTAACTGAAATAAACATAAAGAAAAATAAAAGTTGGACAAAATAACTTAAATTTTTTTTTCTATTTTTATTTATTTATTTACTTTTTGGCCATACTGTGTGGCTTGTGGTATCTTAGTTCCTCAACTAGGGATTGAACCCGTGGCCCCTGCAGTGGAAGTGCAGATTCTTAACCACTAGACTGCCAGGGAATTCCCAAAGTAACTTTTTAAATTTAACTCTTCACATTTTCCAGTTTCTCTGAATTTTTTTAAACATAGTTAGCAGAAGAACACTCAGGGTTTAGGAAACTGTGGCATAATAAGAAATACATATTTGGTTGTTACCTCTGCTTCCTGGCACATGGTTCCTAAAACCCTTGGACTCTCCAGAGTGATGAGTGTCTTATTTGTTAATGAGGAGACTGGTGGCTGGGGCCCTCAAGATAGCTTTAAAAATGAGGGCTCTTCTCCAGAAAGATCAAGCCTTGATTAGTGGGTTGGAACTTTCAGTCCCAATCCCTGGTCTCCCTCCAGAGAAAGTAAAGAAGGTGGAGATTGAGTTAATCATCAATGGCCAATGACTTAACAAATCATGCTTATGTAATGAAACCTCCATTAAACCCCCTATATGATGGGGTTTTGGGAGCTCCTGGGTTGGTGAAAGTGTGGAAGTGCTGGGAGGGTGGTACACCCAGAAAGGGTATAGGAGCTCTGCCTCCCTTCCCCCATACCTTGTCACACACATCTCTTCACCCGGCTGCTCCTGAGTTGTACGCTTTCTAATAGACTATTTTCCTGAGTTCTGTGAGCCACTCTAGCCAATCACCAAACCTGAAGGGGGAGCAGTTGTGGGAACGCCTGACATTGCAGTCAAGTTGGACAGAAGTGTGCGTACATGGGGGCATCCAATACTTGTGATAGGCATCTGAAGTGAGGACAGTCCTGTAGGACTGAGTGGGCTCTTACACCTGTGGGATCTAGGCTAAGTCTGGGTAGTTAGTATCAGAATTCAATTGAATTTTACCACACCCAGTGGGTGACTGGAGACTAAAAATCTGATTGTTGGTGTGAAAAAAACCTCACACATTTGGTGTCAGATGTGGTGTGAGCCAAAACAGTCTGATGAAGTATTGGAAGCTATCTATTAATAACTCTTCTCAGTGACCCAGAAGGATCAGCAGCTAGAAGATAATTCATTTTGAGACCAACATGAGGTCATAAACTAAGTTCATTTGTGACCACTGCATAAGAGGCTGCCATACACATAGGCTGAACATCAGTGATAAGGATTTTACATTCACTTCCTGGAAACTGAACCTCCTTCTTTCAAACCACTCACTACGACCTGTTCACGTTATATGGACCAGAAGAACTTAGCTTCCTGTTTATTGGCGCTTTAAACTTGACTTGGGAATTTTTACCTTTAACCAGTAAGAGAATTTCTGATTTCTCTTGGGAAAACACACTAAGATGGAGAACATCAATATTCCTTTTTATTATGCAGCCCAAGATGCTAAATTCTTTTTAATCAACACTTTCCCATTTCTCAATTTCTCCATAGTGGTCTTATGCCTGAGAGTAATGTAAAGGTTTCTCAGAACGCTTATTGATTATTGAGTAAACCAGACAACTGTCATCCAATAGGCTTATTTAAATTTTGTTTTTTGGTTCAATTGCTATAACATGATTCTTAAATGTCCAAATTCTAGGAAAATGAAGCTGGAGGAAAAGGAGGATATGTTTTACACAATAGCTCATTTAAATGTAGAGCAAAATAAGTTCAGAGGATAAAATGGGAAGTGAAACATTTCTTTAGAATGTAAAGGGAAATGCCAGGTCAAGAGACAGCACTAACAAGGCAGGGATTATTTTTGCACACACCATCTGAAATCTTCACACCACCACTGGCTCTTGCGGTGGGAACTTCACCTCCCCACCCCTGCCCTGCCCTTACCCCTCCCTCCTCAGTGTGATGAGTTGTAATGAGGGGCCTTATGATCGAGCTCAGCTTTCAAATGGATTGATCCTCTCTTTTGCCCATCATGCTTTATCCCTGTTTGCTTTTATCACTGATAGCTGTCCAAAGATCCAATGTCTAAGGATCCTTTACCTCCCCATCCCTAATGCCCTTACAAGAGCCAATGTGACCCTATGGTACATCCTCCTCTCCCATCACACCATGTGCTGGACCCTGTGTCCTCAAGCTCTCCTTTGACCTTTGCTCTCACCTTTGGACATCTGTCCATCTTCCAGGTACACCATCCTCACTACAGACATCTCAAGATGATGCTGGTTTTCCCCTCATGTACTGCCTCCTTTAAGACCAGGAAGTAGAGTTGATTCCTCTTCCTTCTTATTGCTTCTCACAAACTCTCCTCTCCCTCTTTCCTAACCAAAACTCCTCGATTCTTAAGGATGTACTCCATCTGTCTCTGCCATCCTCTAATATTGCTTACTGCCACTATCTCCCTAGTCATTGAAGACATGAGACCCAGCCACAGCTTTGCACCTTACTATATTCCAGTGACCATTCACAGTGGGGTCACCAACCTTATCGGTGACTAAGGTGGTCATATATATTGGTTTCTCTGGAACAGCTTCAATTTAGATCTATTGTTCTTGAATAATTAGTATTGACACCTCTCAAGAGTTTCCTCAAAAGTGTTTTGTTTGGACAATAAATAGATCATCTTCTGGATGGCCCATACATCACCATATATCACCCTTCTGTTACTTTTTCACCTTCATCTACTTTTTCCTCTCCCTCACTTCAGCCAGTCAATCCTCCATCATATCCTGAAAGGTATACTAACCATTATATAAAATCTTAACTCTGAGCATCCCAAAACATGAACAATGACTCCTATTTTTTTAGTTGCAAAACAGTTGACCTCCACCAAGATCATCCATTCAATGATCTCTTCACCTCCCTCCATGAGTTCTTATTACAATCAACTCTCTTGATATCCTGTCCCTCATTACAGTTACCTGCCAAAACCCTAATCCGCTTCAACTTAAATATCATTCTTCTTCCCATCTGTGTCCAAGCAGAACTTGATGTAAAAACTATTATTCAACTGGACTTACTGGTTTAATTTTAAATCATGGCTACAGACCTCAAATAGACATTAATCCTATGAATCAATCTTATTTAGTTTCTTTCATCAGCAGTTTACCAGTGTGCAGGCAACTGGCTTGAAAACAGATCAATAGAATTTACCCCATATGAACAACAGAAAGAAAATAGATTGAGAAATAAAGAACAGAGCCTTAATGACCTGCAGGACTACATAACAAAGATCCAACATTCATATTATTGGAGTCCAAGAAGGAGAGGAGAGCATGAAAGTGAAAGGATACTCTAAGAAATAGTGGCTTAAAACACCCAACATTTGGCAAAAGACACAAACCTATAGATTCATGAAGCTGAACAAATCCCAAATAGGATAAGCACAAAGAAGCCAATGCCAAGACACATCATAATCAAAATTCTAAAATCTAAACACACACACACACACAGAAAAATGACACATTCCCTATAGGGTAACACTGATTCAAATGACAGTGGGTTTCTCATCAGAAACCATGGAGGCCAGAAGGATAAGCCACAATATTTTTCAAGGGTTGAGAGAAAAGAGCTGTCAACTGTGAAGTCTAAATCCAACAAAACTATCCTTTAGGAATGAAGAGAAAAATAAAGACCTTTTCCTAATCATAAAAGAGACCTGAAAGAATTTGTCTCTAGAGGACACACCCTGAACATTTCTTCAAACAGAAAGGAGATGCTGAAAGAAAGAGTCTTGGGGCATCAGGATGGTGGAAGGAAAAGTGGAAAGAGCAGAAATATGGGCACACAAACTAGACTATGCTTTTGCTCATGAGTTTTTCCCCTTCTTTTCTATATAATTCAACATTCATTTACGATAAATCTTGTCAAACTAAGAGTAGAAGGGAACTTCCTTAACTTGATAAAGTGTGTCTATCAGAAATCTCTAGGAAATATACTTAAGGGTGAAATACCAACAACAGTCCCTTTAAAATCATAAATAAGACAAGAATGTCCATTATCATTGCTTTTATTTGTTATGGTCCTGGAGGTTCTATTCAGTTCATTAAGACAGGAAGAATAGATCATAGTATAGGATTGGAAAGAAAAAAATATAAAACTCTCATTTTTCATGGATGATGTGATTACAAATGAACTGAAGAGAATCTATCTGGAGACACATTTTTATAACTTTTATAAGAGGGTTCATCAAGGATGCTAGATACAAATGAATATCCAGAAATCATCTACCTTTAATATTCAGCTACAAATGATTATAAAATATACTTAAAAATGTCATTTAGTGTGGCAATGAAAAATAAATCTAGCAAAAATATGCAAGAACTTTATGGAGACAACCAGAAAATTCTATTAAACAACGTTAAATAAATGGAGACAGTTCTCATGTTCATGATCTCATGAGTTTTTAAAATTGTATTTGATGAGTGAAACAAACATTATAACACCGTATGATACTCATGACAAAGATAAAAACAGAGGACGTAAAAGGATCCAAATGGGAGTGAGACTTCCACATTTCACTTGAAGTGGTAAAATAGAAGGTCTAATGTTACCCATTCAAAAAAACTCCTTTCTCAATACCACATTTCTTTCATTATTCCTCCAATTCTCCTTGTCATTTCACAGCCCCACTTCATAAGAGACTTTCTCTCATCAACTCACTGCATTTTTCTTTCCCCTCACACAGCTCCACCAAAATTGGTCTTTTCAAGGTCACTTGCAATTCTGGCAAGAGTTGACAACACCTGATACTTTCCCAAAGTGTCTCCTGTAATCAAAGACATTTTCCTGTCAGCTGTCTCTGATGTCAGGATTATTCAGAATATTTATTTTCTGAGTCATCCTCCCTCATTGCTTTTGGTGCCTTGACGATAGAGCTATAATAGTTTTACACATTAAAGCACAAACACTACTAGTATCTCATAGCCCAGCTGGCATTTTTATCATCTGTAACTATTTGTTAAAACAGTTGAAATCCTTGCAATTAAAGCTGCTCACATCTACAGAAGCCTTAGCTTTGATACATCGCTGGAATACCACAGTGATGTAGGGAATGAGAACATTGCCCTTTAAATTCCAAAGGCAAAGAACAAATCTCCAAATTCTCACTGTTTGTGTAGTGAATTCTTACAAGAGTTAAGCTTTTTCCTACTTTCCCTCTTAAATTTTTTGATGTTATGCAAAATAATGGCAGTTGTAGACACGGGGCAAAAATTAGTCTTTTTATTTATTCTTATGTTGACAGCACTTTGAACTGAGTTCTGAGTATTTTGCGTTCAGTTTCAATTTGTAAAGATGAACATCTGAGTGCAGAAAGACTTCCAGTTGAATGAGGGCTACCTATAGCTCAGGAATCCTGTTTGTACTAAGCACTCATTTTTTTAAAAGCTGAAAAATAAAAGGAGGTAGAGGTGAAGAGATATATGTATGAAGTGTGTGTGTGTGTGTGTGTGTGTGTGTGTGTGTGTGATGGTGGGCGAGAGGGAGAGATTGAGACAGAGAGAGGGAGAATGCTAAACAGGCAAATGAGAGTGAAAAGACATAATCTTTGGAATACATTAGCTTGAGTTCCAATCTTCACTATGTAAGCTTAGGCAAGTCATGCAGCTTCTCTGAGGCTTATCTGTGAAATGGGAGGATAACACTGAGTTGCAGGATTATGGGGATGTGATAGTTACCAATTCTGGCCAACAAGCCTTGCTATCCTCAACTCCATGTCCAAGAATAGAACAGCCCTCTCTTCTGGCTTCATTAGGTCTAGGTGGGCCATGAGTTAGAAGCTGAGTGAACCACATCACCTCCATGCTGAATATTTGATTTTCAATTCAAGTACTCACAGAGCTCTTTGACCTTCCATGTGGTACCGGACAGCTTTTAAGTTGGTAGCTGCCCCAGGGGCCTGACCTCTGAGTACCAGAGATGAGCAGAGAGCCTTGCTGCTCTGAGCTATCTATGTCAATAGGCTGAAACTAAACCTTGGATGTTCCAAGCACTGAGATTTTCAGTTGTGCATTGTCATGGCATAGCCTAATCTCTGCTGTGTCAGATGCATAAGACAGTCAAAGAGGTCAGGGGGCTTTTAGGGGAGGAGGCCACAAATGCTAATGTTGCTTTTGCTGTGAAATTGATCTCCTATCTTTTAGAGAACACTGCAAACTCTCTCCTTACACTACCATCTGCCCTTAGGTACCCTCCTCTCTTGAAGTCTCTGGTAGGTCCAAGCTCATGTGAGGACAGAGAACAAAATTGACTTTCCAATAGGAGCCTAGAGTCAACACAAGTAATTTGGTTATTGGATCTAGACAAGTTAAATTAAGTCCTTGTGGTAAGCCTGTGACAATACAAATTCAGGTAAAATATGATTGTGGATGGGTCCCTCCTCTTCCCTATGTCTGTTCTCATTTCACTAACCTTGCAACAAAGTAGCCCCAGATTCTGTGCCATTAAAGTCATGGGAACCCCCATTGAAGATATGGGACCCTCTTCAGTGGCTGGCTTAATGGGTGGGTTTGGACCACTCCTTATCACCAAATCCGTGGAAAGGATGATGTATAGGCTGAGCAGATGGATGGCTGTCTTGCCTGGGTGAGGTGAGCCCTTCTCATCTTGCTGTACAAATCATCAATGCCAGCTCTGCCAGTCCTAGGGAGCTTACAGTCATGATAGAGAACAACAAGCAGACGGAAACCATGCTGTCCACAGCTGGCATGCACATTCATCAGCCTGCAAGGACTGAAAAACCTGCCCACAGCTGGCTGCTAAGAGAGCAGCCGAACGCCATTGTGAACACCAGTCATGCTCCTTCTATCACCTGCCACGTTTCACACCTGCTACATTAATCTTCTGATAACATTGCTTTGATCATGTTACGTCTTGGCTCCAAAATATTCCATGGCTCTCCACCCTCTGCACAACATAGGCAAACTCCCTCTCTGAGTTTGCTCAGGCTCTGTAACCACAGACTGTGTGGCTTAAATAACAGAGGTTTATTGTTATGGAAGCTGGAAGTCCAAGATCAAGTTGTCAGCAGTTTTGGTTTTACTGAGGCTGTGAGGGAAAATCCTTTCCAGGCCCCTCTCCCAGCTCCTGGTGGTTTGCTGGTGAATTTTGTTGTTCTTTGGTTTTAGCAGCACCACCCTGATCTCTGCCTTCAGTATCTCATAGACTTCTCTTTCTATGTGTGTCTGTCTCTGTGCCCAAATTTACCTTTTGTATAAGGACATCAGTAATGCTGAATTAGGGCCCATCCTAATGGCCTCATCTTAAATTGACTACATTGGCAAAGACCCTAATTCCAAGTAAGGTCATGTTCTGACGTATTGGGGGTTAGGACTCCAATGTATATTTTGTGGGGGACAGGGTTCAGCTCATAACACTCTCCTAATCGAGCAATTAAGGCACCTTTTCCATCCTTTCTTTACCATCTTGTACTCCAAACTTTGAGTTCCTTTCTGACATTGCCTATTCTGAACAGACTGATCAAATACTATCTTGCCTGGGAGACTCTGTCTTCCTTCTCATGTCTACCCATCCTTTAAGACCTAACTAAATTGCTTTTATGGAGGTTTTCCTGGATTCCCCCAACCCTTGGTAATATATGTGAGCTTACTGAACTTGCTTTTTGCATGTACTACAGTTCAGGGAACTATCCGCAGACTTTCTTGCAATTCTTCTATCTGGCAGGGCTCTACCACACCTTACCTGGGCAAGAAAAAACTTTGCTCTGGGTCCTGCCCATGGGATGAGAGGTCCACTGAGCCAAGGGTACAAAACTGCCCAGAGGCTGCATCACCTTCTAGAATATTCTTCCTGCCCCCAACAGACCTCAGCCTGCTCCCAGGTCCCACCCTACATTATCCTCCTGAGGGTGAACCTCACCACCAGGGTCTCTAGCCCAGACCTAAAGGTGGTCAAGGGATGCTGGAGGGTGTGGACAGAGTATGGGTGTGAGGCTGTGTAGACGTGCATGGGAGGCCCTAAGGGTTGGGGACAGAGCCAGCCAAGGGGAAAGGAGGGCCATGATCATGCTCTAGGGCTAGAAGCTTGGTCTTCTCACGTCAATGTCTCCAAGGAAAAAGAGAAGTCTAGATTCCAGTCTGGCCTTCCAAGTCATTATGGAGGTATATTTGTCAAGGTGGAAGAATAGAACATATTCTATTCAACAGTTTGTAAGCTTAATTGATAACTTTAAAATATTTGACCTATTATACATGGACCTCTATTTTTACTTTTGTTCAGGGGGTCCAGCAAAAGTTAGGGATGGGCATGCTCCAGGTAACCCTTTCCACCCTGTGTCTGACTGTGAATTTCAACCTGTTCTTTTTACAATGAGAGCAAGCTGAAGTTTGTCCTTCCTGACCCTTCAGCATTTTTTTTAGATGTTTAGTCTTGATATAATCATGCTTCTGCTTTCCTATTTTGTGCTGATGATAATAAAGTGTTTCCATCAGAGTAGAGAGTTATCCCAACAAAAAGACTTAGAATGAGACAGTGGACAAGGATTATAGATCCCAATACACACTTTCATAGTCAAAATATCTCCTGACAAGGGAAGAGGAAGTGTGGGTTTAGGCGAAGGGCTTAGTGGGATGAGAGCTGATGGTGTCTCTCCATGGCGAGTTTTCAGTCTCCCCACACACACCTGCTTGTGTTTGGTATGGGAATAGATGCCCATGCCTTCTCACAGATGGCTCTCACTGAAAGATCTGATGGTGATGGGGCATGGGTAGGAAGTGCCTCTCATGGCCCCGATGACAAGGAAGCTATTGTCACTCTTCTGTGAGTAGAGAGAGGATTGCCCAATGGGCAGGAATATCTCTCAATCTATTTGGAAATTTTCAAAAGTAGATGAGATGCCTGAAAATTAATGCAAAAGGTATATATTAACAAAAGTCATTTGGTCAGATATAAACACATCTTGGTTCTTCCTTTCTGCACTTGGGAGGAGACTGTGGCTTTTCCTTTCTCCTGCCCTAATGCTGCCCTCTCACCTGGGAGGGCAGCCAAGTCTTCCTGGTGGTTCATACCACCTTCTGGTTTCCATAGGCATCCTGCCTGCAGGTCCTCCCACGTCCTCCCTTCCTCCTCAGGGACATAATAAATTAGTTCCTATTTCCCCTTGTGGTACATCTGTGACAGCTAAATTAACTTCACTTCCAAAAATTCATCTGGGCAAAAGCAGCCTCTGTCACCCTTTTCTTCTTTCTTGTTTTCGCTTCAAAATCTCATCCAAGGGGCTTCCCTGGTGGCACAGTGGTTGAGAGTCCACCTGCCGATGCAGGGGACATGGGTTCGTGCCCCAGTCTGGGAGGATCCCACATGCCACGGAGCAGCTGAGCCCGTGAGCCATGGCCGCTGGGCCTGTGCGTCTGGAGCCTGTGCTCTGCAACAGGAGAGGCCACAACAGTGAGAGGCCCGCGTGCCGCAAAAAAAAAAAAATCTCATCCAAATGCTTCATCAAAACCTTTCTTCTTTTTCTCTTTCTATTCTATTCTATTTGTGGATCAAAATTTTACTCCTATTATGGTTTAAGTAGAAGAGCAGCACACCCTTTTGAAGAATGTTAGGAATGAAAAATAGCTTCATTTATATATTTGGTACAAAATATGTCTTGATCTTGTCTTCCGTGGCTGGCTCTGTGCTAGTTAAATGCAACTTCATTTTATTGAGAAGCACATAGAGTCCTGGGGATATTTTAGAAGAGTTGTTTGTCAGTTCCACCAGTCAACTGCTAAGTAAATATTATGATTATTTTTTATAATACCACCGTAATGAAGGGGTTTTGAAATAACAATACAAGAAAGGTAATGAAGAACTATCAGTCTCTAAGTCAGGAGTTTTGAATCTGAGGAAAATAGACTTTCAGGTATCTAAAAAATTGTAAGCAAAAATTTGAGGGTAGGTACACATATTAATCATTAATTTTACTTTATGTGGCAGATTACAACTTACCCAGTCAATACTCGCCTCTCTTTTCTTCCTTAGCCACAGAACCCTTATTTTCCTGGGAATAACAATAAGTCCAGCTATAAAATCCAAATTTCTCAGCCTCCACTGTAAGTTGGTGTGGCTGTGCCTGAATTCTAGACACTGAGATTTAAGCAGGAGATGATGGGTGGGGCTCCCAGGAAAGCACCTTAAAGGAAGGAAGAGTGACTGGCATACTCCTTCTGGCCCTTTCACCTTTATCCTTCTTCCTGCTTGGAATGCAGACATGATGGCTACACTCCAGCAGTCATATTGGACCAGGAGGTAGCCTTGAAGTCAGAAGCCACTCACCAAGGATGGTGAATTGGAACTTTAGAAGGAGCCTGGGACTGCTTCTTTAAACTTGTTTATGCAGGATAAAAATAATCCCTATCTTCTTTAAGCTGCTGATATATGACTTCTGTTTTATGGAGTTCAATCTAATACTAGCTATTATGCTCCACTGCACTCAAGTGCAGGAAATATCACATTATTTTTCTAAATCAATGGGAAATGAATTTCAAGTGCCACTAAGCTGATTGGTAAGAAATTCAGCAGGGAAATATCATGCATATCTCCGGGCTTCCTGTTATGCCCAGGAAATGTGGTGAAAGCTTCTGATATTTGGCTCATCAGGATGGTTGCTACCAAGCCCAGAGAATGGAGAGGTAAAGTGGGAAAAACAAAAAGGTTTAAAATGGAAGGGTTTTGATCTTGATGTGGGAGAAAGAAGGAAATCGGAACCTACCAGATGGATGTATAGACAATGCCTGGATATATTTGACAGCAATAGCATGACTTATGAGAAAAATGGTCTCAATGAAAAGACAACTTATGCTACTGATTGTTTGTCTTTTAAGTAAGTAAAAATTATTATAGATTTCACTATATCACAGTTATATAAAAAAAGGTAGACATAGCTCGTAAACAGATATCTGACCTCTTGCAATCTGAAGTCAGGGATGAAAAGGAGTTTGATGGGAGTAATACATGTATGACAGTCCTTATACAAATCAAGCACTGGCTTCTCACATGAAATTGAGTAACAAGTTTTACTCCCCAAATATTTTGAACTACTCCTGAGTCTAGGCATGGGGTGTACCAGTCCCAATTTCTAATCATTCTAACACAATCAACGATCGATGCTCAGATTACTCTCCCTCTGTTTTCCTATCTGTAAAATGGTCATGGAGACATTCACCTCCACCCCTATAGAGGCCTGATCAGCAACAGTGATTTAATGCACATTGGGTGTGGTAGAGCAAGAGAACCACAGAGACAGGCTCTGTTGTCGCCGCTGTTACAGTAATGAGGATTGTCTGGGGCCCAGGTATGTGTGAACTCACAGAGGTCACATTCTGACAGGCTAGCTCCCTGGCACTTTTTGGCTGGCACTTGCACCTGCCCAGGGAACAGGTTATAGAGTTCAGGCTTGTTTGGGTTTGCAGCAGATAATGATAGTTTCACGGCACCTTGTGTTTTTGAATTGGGAGTTGGGTTTTAGGCATTCACATGTGATTAATTTGTCATTGTGACTCATTCCCCTGCCTGGAGAGCTGAGAACCCGTCTGAAATGCAAATACAAAGATGTCCAACGGCTTTATTTTCTCTAAGTGCTACCTACGGTCACACTGAAAGAAAGCCCAAGTGGGGTCATTCTGAGTCAACCATTTCATCCTTTTATTTCTTTTCAGGGTACTGTATTTCTTCACAAAAAAGGAAATTAGTCAACTGAATAGGCTCACTAACACAGTACACTGGAAGATTGCAAGGGAAGTCATGGATGAGTCAGGAAATTATCTGGAACTCATGCTTTTGGATGAGGGAGAAATACATTCAAAGAGCACACACTTGATCTCTATTAACTGAGTCTGAGTTGTCAGACTTAGTCGACAGCTGGGTCCCCCGGTCCTGAGATGATGTGAGAAGAGGCAGGATGGGCTGCGAAGGGCCAGGAGCTGCCAGGAATGTCCCCCACTCCTCTTCCCACACAGTCTTTCCTCGTGGTGTCTGCTGTCTGCTGACTACAGGAGTGTGTTCAAAGGCAGAGTCCCTAGAGCATGCTGAGCTGTAGAGCATTATAGCATGAAAGGATAGAAAGTAGTAGAAAGAACTGGCTTTTCTGTGCTCAGGTCTACTGTGATCTGTAAACCACTCAGTGGATCCAGAGCTTTATTCCTCCCATCCCACCTGCACAATGTGATGTCTTCCTTTCCTGGGACCACAGGGCACACATTTCTCTCCATGAAAAGGGCTGTGCTGGAATCAGCCAGGCCGGGAGGCAGCTAGGCCAGCCGACCAGGGTGTTGCAAGGTATGAGTTAAGAGGTAAGTGGACCCGGGTGACTTATGAGTAGGCAAATCGTACATGTTTACGATGTCAGGTAGAAGGAGGAATGCAGAAAGGATAAAAAGGAGCATTGAGAGAGAGCGGAAGCTGTTGGTGCCCTGCTCACAGCCCCTATCTCAGGCTTGACTTTCTCTGGATGCTGGGGAGCTGAGCCCCTGCAAGAAGAGGGCAAGAAGTGCCCTGGAATTAGCAATGCGACCCCCCTCCCAATATCCTGGGAACTGGCTTTAGCCAATGAGTGACAGGATCCGGTGGACAATTGCTTGGGTTGGAATGGCTCAGAGGCAAGTGTTCTAGAGGGTTCCCCAGAGGGTTCCCCAGGTAACCTACTCAATAATGCACAGTCCAACCAGGCATGTACTGATAAAGCCTTAACAACTGGCTCTCCAGAAAAGCACAAGTATCTGCATTCGTAGCCTTTGCTGGTTCTCACGATGCAAATGCTCCCACCCTGGCTGAATTGGAGGTTGGCAGCTGTGTCAGCGTCACCCTAGGGGATCGGCAGCCTTGGGAGCTGGCTGATAAAAAAACGTGCTAAAATAGGGAGCCAGGAGTGTTAGCAGTGCCTTTGTTTTGATACAGTTTATGTAATTGCATGTTGATATCACAATTTTTAATAATAGCTGACCTTAACAACTGGCTTGCAAAACCCTGAAAATTTAACAAGCCTGCTCCCTGTTTTCTTCCCATCCCCTGTCAGTCTTCAATCCCCTGCCCCTCCAGGGGCCGCTTCCTCAATTAATGATTCACATTCGCATCCTGCCCCATGGGGAAGAAAAAATCCCCCTGCAGAAAATGAGCCCTCGTGGCTGCTTCGTCCACACTTAGACCAAGCTGACCTCAGAGTTGGGGCTCGACCCCCGACTCCTGCTGTCTTCCAACTGGGATTTTCAATAGTCCCTTGTGTGTCTCTTCTCATCTCCTGAGACAAAGCAGGTGGGACCCATCCCTCCTCTCTGGTTCTGTTTCTGTTTCTTAGAAATATGGGGAACCTCCATCGTCCTGATGGGCTGGTACCACTCTGTGGCCCTCCTCCCCCAGCTTCTAGTCACAAGTGCTACCACGAGCACTGTATCTGGGAGATATCAGAGGGTGAGTGTGTATGAGTGTGTGAACATGTGTGAGCATAAGAGTGCATGCACAAGTGTATATGTGTCAGTGTGTGTGTATCTGTGAGGGTAGGTTGTGTGTGAGTGTACAGGAGTCTGTATGTGTGTATACATGTATTTGTGCAACCATCTGTGTAAATGTGTGTGAGGGCATGTGTATGTATGAGGGTGTGTGTATGTAAACATGTGTGCTTGTGTGACTATCAGTGTATATGTGTGTGAGTTCATGTGTATAACTGTGTATTGTGTGCGTGTATCAGAGTGAGTGTGACTGCAGGTGTATGTGTGTGTGTGAATGTGTGTGAGTGAGTGCTTACGTGTGTGTGTGGTATCAGCACCTCTAGCAACAGCATCCTGTTGCTGTTTTTCTTGGGGGGTGCCACCCTCACACCCTATGCGGTTCCTGCAGAGCTGCCAGTCAAGGTGGCCTGACCCCAGATGGGCAGAGAAGGGAGCTGGGGTTGGGCCCTGGGGCTGGGATGACTGCCCAGTGCCTCTGTCCGTGGCCACAGTGGCTGACTTGGGGAAACAGGAGGCATGAACAGGGCTCCTACCCTGACTGATATGGAGTCTCAGATGGAGGGCTGTAAGACAGAATATCCTTGTGGAATTTTCTGCTCAGGAGAGAGAAGATTGCGGCTATAGTTAGGAGCTCCTTAGCAGCGGTTTATCTGGTAAAGAGAACAGTGACACTGTGCTAGGCAGAGTCGGGGGAGCAGCAGTTCTGCAGAGAGGGGGAGGGGCATTAGGATGTGTCAGCTGCTTCCCAAGGCCTTCAGGGCTTTCCCAGCTACTTGCCCAACCTGGGCTCATACAGCTACTTGCCCTGTGAGAGATGGTTGTTGTCAGCATCTGAGAGGGCTCAGGGGCAGCGACTTGTGCCCCTGGATGGGTGCTAACTTCTCTCCCTGGGAGGGGAAACAGCAGGGATGAGATGGGACCGAGGAGACACCAGATCCTGAGTGCCTCCCCAATGCTTCCGTGTCATTCTGCCTTGGGGTGTTGGATGCATTCCACGCTCTGTCCATGCTCAGAATTCCCAGGAACCTCAGGACCACTGACTCCAAGGGAGCTGGAAGCTAGTTTCATGGCTGCCTGCAATGAGGGGCAGTCTCCCCGGATACGCCTGGTCCATCGACCAGGCTTTGGAAGACCAGGTGCTATGAGCAAGGATCCTCTGTACCTGCCCTCTGGTAGGCTGCAGGGAGGCATGCGGCTTTGAAGGGAAGTAGTGGCAGAGGCCAGAGGGGAGCCTTCCATCCCATACCTGAGCCACCTGTGCCACCTGTACTGTCATGGCTCAGAGCTATCCCATGTGGTCCTCAGGCCCTTCCTGAGATGCATGCTTCCTAATGCCATTTTACAAATGCCTTTCCTGCTTGATTCAGTGAGGGTGAAAAGGGTTGTTTGCAAATACAGGCTCAATTAAATAACAGTATTGAAGAGGGGCCCCTGTTGTCCCATCATAGAACACACCCCCGGCTGTGGCCTGCAGGTTAGGTCTCGGTCACTCAGCTGTGACTGGTGGAGGAGCAAAAGCCTGGGCTGTTGCTAAGAGACAGAACCTGCAAGGATACTGATTCAACAAGATTCCTTCCCCGAGTCTGTGTATTGGACCGATCCAAGAACCAGGGTGACAATGGAGAAGGATGGATACTTAGAACAAAGAATTCCATGGAATCTGAGAAGCACATGATGCCTTATCATATTATCAAAAGCAATGTATTCTGAGTGCTTTCTGTGTGCCAGACACTTGACACTACATCACTGAACTATTACAGCCCCTTAAAAACTAATAAAAAAGCCATTAGTATCCCCGGAGTCTAGATGAGGCCCCTAACTTAGGTAACCTCAGACACACAAAGGTGACAAAGTAACAAGCTAGTCAGTGGGAGATGTAAGAATTAATTGAGTGTGGTCCCAATCCAGAGTCACCTCTGGGGGAGGGGCATAGGAATCTGAATTTTAACCACCACCCCGGAGGGTTGGTTGTGTACCTCAGTTGGAGAACCACAGCTTTATTTAGAGAGCGACATCACTATATTGTGAAACCTGCCTTCATTGTTACATATGTTGTCTGCATCTGATTTCGAAGGGATGCACACTTTGGGATCCTGCCCAGTGCCGCCTGACTCGGCAGCGGCATCCCCGAGCCCCCCACCTGCAGCACCTTTGGGGTGCTCTCTGGCCCTCTTCAGCCTTCCCTGGGGTCTGTTTTCTGAATGTTTGTCTCACACATGCTGCTTGGTTGTGAGAAAACCTTGATGAAATCAGCATGCCCTTGAACATGTTTACAGTTGTCCAGAATCAATTATAGAGAATCTGGGGTGAGTTGTGAGAGCCACTCTGTTTGTACCCAGCACACAGAATGCTCTGCAGAAAACTGTCAACTATTGATCACACCATTTGTTTTGTTCCCAGAGTGAAAGGAACAGAACATACAGGTGGACAGACCTGTAGGGGCAGCTGTTATTTCAGACAAAAACAAACTGTTTCTGACATATTCAAATACTTGATGATTGTGAGTTCCAGGGACTATTTTGCCCTCTTTCTATTTGTCAAAACAAAAACTTTCATTCTCTTGAATTGAAAGAGATTGAAAACATGTCTTCAAGCCTGCCTTCCCTGTGTAAGGGACTAGCTGATGGGGGAGAAAACACACTTTTCCCTCTCCAGCTATGGAACACAGGCTCCGGACACACAGGCTCAGTGGCCATGGCTCACAGGCCCAGCCGCTCTGCAGCATGTGGGATCTTCCTGGACCGGGGCACGAACCCGTGTCCCCAGCATCGGCAGGCAGACTCTCAACCACTGTGCCACCAGGGAAGCCTGAAAACACATTTTAAATGTGTATTTTATCCCCGCTCTACAGATGGTCAGGCGTCTGACACCAGGTCTCAGTATCACTGGGCTGCATCCCCTTCTCTTTGGCTGAAGCCTCATCACTTCAGTGAACACAAGATACCTCTGTAATCTCACGTCTTTCTTCTCTATTTGCATTGTTTTCAATTTTTTGTTCTGTTTCATTTCCAGTTTCCTCTCCCAGCTCCCTCTGGCCACTGCTTCAGACTGGCATCTTTGGCTACCCCTGGGGTCACCACGAGGGGGGCAGGGCCAGATGGAGTCCTGCGGGTCTGGGGTGGCCCTGGGTATTGGGTGGCCTCAGCCTTCCCCTGCTGATATCACCTTTCCTGTCATCATGTGTTATCACATTTACAAGGGTCTCTCTTGGGGTCTCCTCACTTTATCCTCAAAATAAGGATTTTATGTTGCCTCTATTTTAAGGAGAATCTGTGAAATCAAGTAAGTGACTTGCTTATGTCTACACAGTTAGTTAGTAGCCGAGTTCAACCTCTACCCTAGATCATGCTGGCTTGAATCTTGCTTTTATGTTGTTACAATTCTCCTTCCCCTCAAACCCTTTGATTTACTCTGTCTCTTCCCCCTTCCCACGCAAACTGAGGTCCCTGCCAAGGACTGGGAATGGGAGTTACACACTGATAACTAGAAGCACTTTGGATGTGACCTTGGGCTCTTCAAAGGAACACTGAGTGATTTTGCTCAGGGAGAGGGGAGGGGGTAAGCCATCTCTCCATTCTCTTTCATTGGAGCTGGCTGGAATCTGCTCCTGTTTACTTCCCTGTAGATGGAACCTCCTTTGCAGATCAACTTCAGGCTTGGGGTTTCATTTCTGCTCCAGGCCTGTCCCCTTGCTGCCCATGCTTGTGGTCAGGATGAATTTGCAGTGAATTGCCCCAGCACATAAATGGAAGGGAGGGCTGCCAGGGAGACGCAGCAGGAGGTGTGCTAAGGCTGGGGCACAGGGCACCATCAGAAGAGGCTCTGGACCTGGGGACTTGGAGATGTGGGTGGAGCACATGTGAGAAGCTGGAAGAGGTGGGATATAGCTTTCTGGACATGGCTGAGCCCTGTAATGATGGGGTGGGCAAGACCGCCTTCCAAAGTCAAGCAGAAGGTACTGTGCACTCCCTTGGAAACAGGCTTAGAGAATGACAAGGAACACTGGCATTCTCAGAGAGGACACAGCACTTTCTCTGCCTTTGTGCTTGTTTGGTGTTGTTCCAAACAGCAGTTCTCAATTCTCTGACACCAACTGTGTGTCCAATGATTCAATTCAATTCTGACACTAATTAGAGTTAACACAGACTCTACAGTCTGAGGGCTCAGAGCCACAAAACTGTGCTCACTTCAGATGCTGGACATAAGTCTCAGGAATCACTCACACTTCCAATCTGCCAGCTATAAATTTGGAGGCTCCCAAAACACTACTCAGGTTCAATAATTCACAGGGACTACTCTCAAAATTCAGGAAAGTGATTTTCTTACTATTACTTGTTCACTGTAAAGGAAAAACTTAGGAACAGCCCCATGGAAGAGATGTATAGGGCAGGTGTGGGTGGGTGGTGGCGTGGATCCTCCATGCCCTGTCCAGGTCCACCCCCCTCCCAACACATCAATGTGTTCTCTAACCCTGAACTTGCTGAACCCTTTAGTTTAGGGGCTTTTATGGAGGTTTTATCACATGGACAAGATTGATTAAATCATCAGGCATTGTCACATAACTCAATATCGAGCCCCTCTTTTAATTTTATTTCTTATTATACCACAGCACTATATCCAGAAGAGATCAGAAGCCTGATAAGCAGGAGACAGTTTCCTGATTTTAACCCCAGCACGAGGTAGAACCCCTTTGTTACCAGTGTGACTGAGGGGGCTGCATGCCCACCCTTATTTCCAGGGGAGACTGATGTTGCAAAGGGCAGGAAGTGCCCGAGAGGACTTTGAGGCCCTGCTGCCTGCCTGAGAGACCCTGAGGATGAGCAGCTGGCTCTCTTAGAGGGGTCCTCAGTCCCCCACCAGCCCTTGCTTAGGTCTGGTCACATCTTGGCCTCCACTAGTCCTGCCTCAGACTCTGCGCCTGCCTGTACCTTCTCCTCTCTGGAGTGGTGGGTGAGGCACTAACATGGGAAGCCACTCAAGGTCTCACATTGGGAAGGCTACCTTGGAAGATGCTTGGTGTCCAGTTCTTAATATTTGGGGGCTTGGGAGGACAAACTGGGACTCTGTGAGTGTGAGTGTGTGTGTGTGTGTGTGTGTGTGATGGGTTCCTAATTTGTAGCATTTACCAGTTTAGTCCATCTTGCCAGAGTTCCAGCTACCAGCATGATGTCACCAAACACAGAGTTGGAACAAGGTATGAAAGAGTCACCATTATAAAGTCTTTCCACCAGACAGATGCCACAGACACACATAACCTGAAGATCACAGATTACACAGCGTATGGTGAAATAGAGGGATGAGCTACCAGTAATTATTACCTTGGGTTTTGATATCATTTATTTAATGATCAGTGTATACATTCAAATTTTTAATAATAGCCATGCCTAACAGCTGGTCCCCAAATTCATGAACATTTGGCAATCAGCTCCAACAAATGGACACAAGCCAGCCCAAGCTGCCACAGTGTCTCCCTGGCCGGCCATGCTGTGTAGTATGGTGAGCTCCCCTCCACCCTGACACTGGCCTCTGTCCTAAGGAAAATGAGAGGCTTTTTGGAGATGAAGACTATTTCACTGGGGTCCCCTTAGGTGAAATTTGCAAAAGAGTGTTGGGGGGCATACATGAGGATCCTAGTGGCTTTGGGTGTGGCTTAATATTTATTGGAGGAATTGGTCTCTGGGGCTTATACTTGAGGTCTCATGTGCAGTTTCATTTTATAAAACTGTGGTATTAACATCTAATACTTGTTTATTGTTTATCCCATTAATGGCATTAAAAGGTGCAGTGCACTGACATGATGGTGAGAGGGGAAACCTTAATTATTTTCTAAACATGTTCAGACATCTGTATGTGTACTCGCACACAGATACATACATGTATATGAATACCTATATCTCGTGTGGAAGCTGGCAACCAAATTTCATGGTGTAGAAATGTACCTGGGTAATAATACTACAAAGAAAAATAGAGAAGTGATGACCATAAAACTCAGCCTCATGAGTCTTATAGAAGGGAAGGGAATGTGATTTGGGGGGTGGGCCCATGGATTATCTGGGAAGGGTCTATCACAGGTCATGGGTGGTGGTTATAGCATATTTGTCTTACTATACTTAATTAGGGAGATTGGTTCAAGATGTCAGAGTTGAAGGACATGTGCTCACTCCCTCTTGCGAGAGCAACGGAATCACAAATAACTGCTGAACAATCATCAACAGGAAGACATTGGAACTCACCAAAAAAGATACACATCCAAAGACAAAGGAGCAGCCACTGTCTTTGGGTGGGAGACTCACAAACTGGAGAACACATACCACAGAAGTCCACCCGCTGGAGTGAAGGTTATGAGCCCCACGTCAGGCTTCCCAACCTGGGGGTCTAGCAATGGGAGGAGGAATTCCTGGAGAATCAGACTCTGGACGCTAGTGGGATTTGATTGCAGGACTCTGACAGGACTGCGGGAAACAGAGATTCCAATCTTGGAGGGTGGGCATAAAGTAGTGTGTGCATCAGGACCCAGGGGAAGGAGCAGTGATCCCAAAGGAGACTGAAACAGACCTACATGCTAGTGTTGGAGGGTCTCCTGCAGAGACGGGGTGTGGCTGTGGCTCAGCATGAGGACAAGGACACTGGCAGCAGAAGTTCTGGGAAGTACCCCTTGGCATGAGCCCTCCCAGAGTCTGCCATTAGTGTCACCAAAGAGCTGGGTAGGCTCCAGTGTTGGGTCACCTCAGGCCAAACAACCAACAGGGAGGGAACACAGCCCCACCCATCAGCAGACAAGCAGACTAAAGTTTTACTGAGCTCTGCCCAACAGAACAACACCCAGCTCTACCCACCACCAGTCCCTCCCATCAGGAAACTTGCACAAGCCTCTTAGATAGCCTCATCCACCAGAGGACAGAGAACAGAAGCAAGAAGAACTACAGTCTTGCAGCCTGTGGAACAAAAACCACATTCACAGAAAGATAGACAAGATGAAAAGGCAGACGGCTATATACCAGATGAAGGAACAAGATAAAACCCCAGAAAAACAACTAAATGAAGTAGAGATAGGAAACCTTCCAGAAAAAGAATTCAGAATAATGATAGGGAAGGTGATCCAGGACCTCGGAAAAAGAATGGAGGCAAAGATCAAGAAGATGCAAGAAGTGTTTAACAAAGACCTAGAAGAATTATAGAATAAACACCTAGAAGAATTAAAGAACAAACAAACAGAGGTGAAAAATACAAAAACTGAAATGAAAATTACACTAGAAGGAATCAATAGCAGAATAACTGAGGCAGAAGAACAGAAAAGTGACCTGGAAGACAGAATGGTGGAATTCACTGCCACAGAACAGAATAAAGAAAAAAGAATGAAAAGAAATGAAGACCTAAGAGACCTCTGGGACAACATTAAACACAACAACATTCTCATTATAGGGGTCCCAGAAGGAGAAGAGAGAGAGAAAGGCCCTGAGAAAATATTTGAAGAGATTATGGTCGCAAACTTTCCTAACAAGGGAAAGGAAATAGCCACCCAAGTCCAGGAAGCACAGAGAGTCCCAGGCAGGATAAACCCAAGGAGAAACACACTGAGACACATAGTAATCAAACTGACAAAAATTAAAGACAAAGAAAAATTATTGAAAGCAACAAGGGAAAAACAATAAATAACATACAAGGGAACTTGCATAAGGTTAACAGTTGATTTCTCAGCAGAAACTCTACAACCCAAAAGGGAGTGGCATGATGTATTTAAACTGATGAAAGGCAAGAACCTACAACCAAGATTACTGGGCAAGGATCTCATTCTGATTTGACGGAGAAATCAAAACTTTACAGACAAGCAAAAGCTAAGAGAATTCAGCACCACCAAACCAGCTCTACAAGAAATGCTAAAGGAACTTCTCTAAGTGGGAAACAGAGAAGAAAAGGACCTACAAAAACAAATGCATAACAATTAAGAAAATCACTTGGTAATAAGAACATACATATAGATAATTACCTTAAATGTGAATGGATTAAATGCTCCAACCAAAAGACACAGGCTTGCCTAATGGATACAGAAACAAGACCTATATATACGCTGTCTACAAGATACCCACTTCAGACCTAGGGAAACATACAGACTGAAAGTGAGGTAATGGAAAAAGATATTCCATGCAAATGGAAATCAAAAGAAATCTGGAGTAGCAATACTCATATCAGATAAAATAGACTTTAAAATAAAGAATGTTACAAGACACAAGGAAGGACACTACATAATGATCAAGGGACCAATCCAAGAAGAATATATAACAATAATAAATATATATGCACCCAACATAGAAGCACCTCAATAAATAAGGCAACTGCTAACAGCTATAAAAGAGGAAATAAAAAGTAACACAACAATAGTGGGGGACTTTAACACCTCACTTACACCAATGGACAGATCATCCAAAATGAAAATAAATAAGGAAACACAAGCTTTAAATGACACAATAGACCAGATAGATTTAATTTATACATATATATATATAAAATATATATATATATATTTATATAAATAAATTTATATAAATAAATTTATATAAATAAATATAAATTTATATTTATTATAAATATTATAATATATTTATAATATATATATATTTATATATATGTTATATATATTATATATATATAATATATATATGCATATATATGACATTCCATCCAAAAACAGCAGATTACACTTTCTTCTCAAGTGTACCTGGAGCTTTCTCCAGGATAGATCACATCTTGGGTCACATATCAACCCTCAGTAAATTTAAGAAAATTGAAATCATATCAAGCATCTTTTCTGACCACAATCCTGTGAGATTAGGAATCAGTTACAGGGTAAAAACCATAAAAAACACAAACACATGGAGGCTAAACAATATGTTACTAAATAACCAAGAGATAACTGAAGAAATCAAAGAGGAAATAAAAAAATACCTAGAGACAAATTACAACAAAAACATGATGGTCCAAAACCTATGGGATGCAGCAAAAGAAGTTCTAAGTGGGAAGTTTATAGCAATACAAGCCTACCTCAAGAAACAAGAAAAATCTCAACCAAACATTCTAACCTTACACCTAAAGGAATTAGAGAAAGAAGAACAAAGAAAACCCAAAGTTAGGAGAAGGAAAGAAATCATAAATATCAGAGGAGAAATAAATTAAATAGAAACAAAGAAAACAATAGCAAAGATCAATAAAACTAAAATCTGTTGCTTTGAGAAGATCAAAATTGATAAACTGTTAGCCAGACTCATCAAGAAAAAGAGGGATAGGACTCAAATCAATAAAATTAGAAACGAAAAAGGAGAAATTACAACAGACACCACAGAAATACAAAGCATCCTAAGAGACTATTACAAACAGCTCTATGCCAATAAAATGGACAACCTGGAAGAAATGGACAAATTCTTACAAAGATATAACCTTCCAAGACTGAACCAGGAAGAAATGGAGAATATGAACAGCCCAATCACAAGTAATGCAATTGAAACTGTGATTAAAAATCTTCCAACAGATCAGCTAGGTGGTTTGTGACCACCTAGAGGGGTGGGATAGGGAGGGTGGGAGGGAGGGAGATGGAAGAAGGAAGAGATATGAGAACATATGTATATGTATAACTGATTCACTTTGTTATAAACCAGAAACTATCACACCACTATAAAGCAATTATACTCCAATAAAGATGTTTAGAGAATCCTAAAGATGCCACCAGAAAACTACTAGAGCTAATCAATGAATTTGGTAAAGTTGCAGGATACAAAATTAATGCACAGAAATCTCTTGCATTCGTATATGCAAGAGATTATTATATATACTAATGATGAAAAATCTGAAAGAGAAATTAAGGAAACACTCCCATTTACCATTGCAAGAAAAGGAATAAAATACCTAGGAATAAACCTACCTAGGGAGACAAAAGACCTCTATGCAGAAAACTATAAGACACTGTTAAAAGAAATTAAAGATCATAACACAGATGGAGAGATATACTATGTTCTTGGATTGGAAGAATCAATATTGCAAAAATGACTATATTACCCAAAGCAATCTACAGATTCAATGCAATCCTTATCAAATTACCAATGGCATTTTTTACAGAAGAACAATTTTTTTTTTTTTTTAATTTGTATGGAGACAGAAAAGACCCTGAATAGCCAAAGCAGTCTTGAGAGAGAAAAACGGAGCTGGAGGAATCAGACTCCCTGACTTCAGACTATTCTACAATGCTACAGTAATCAACACAATATGGTACTTGCACAAAGACAGAAATATAGATCAATGGAACAGGATAGGAAGCACAGAGATAAACCCATGCACCTATGATCAACTAATCTATGACAAAGGAGGCAAGGATATACAATGGAGAAAAGAGAGTCTCTTCAATAAGTGGTGTTGGGAAGACTGGACAGCAAAATGTAAAAGAATGAAATTAGAACACTCCCTAACACCATACACAAAAATAAACTCAAAATGCATTAGAGACCTAAATGTAAGACCAGACACTATAAAACTCTTAGAGGAGGGCTTCCCTGGTGGTGCAATGGTTGGGAGTCCACCTGCTGATGCAGAGGACAGGGGTTTGTGCCCCGGGCCGGGAAGATTCCACATGCCATGGAGTGGCTGGGCCCGTGAGCCATGGCTGCTAAGCCTGCACATCCGGAGCCTGTGCTCCACAATGGGAGAGGCCACAACAGTGAGAGGCCCTCGTACCACCAAAAAAAAAAACTCTTAGAGGAAAACATAGGAAGAACAATCTTTGACATAAGTAACAGCAAGATCTTTTTTGATCCACTTCCTAGAGTAATGGAAATAAAAACAATAATAAACAAATGGGACCTAAACTTAAAAGCTTTTGCACAGCAAAGGAAACTACAAACAAGACAAAAAGACAACCCTCAGAATGAGAGAAAATATTTACAAATGAATCAACAGACAAAGCATTAATCTGCAAAATATATAAACAGCTCATGAAGCGCAATATTAAAAAAAGCAAAGAATCCAATCCAAAAATGGGCAGAAGACCTAAATAGACATTTCTCCAAAGAAGACATACAGATGGCCAAGAAGCACATGAAAAGCTGCTCAACATCACTAATTATTAGAGAAATGCAATTCAAAACTGCAATGAGGTATCACCTCACACCAGTTAGAATGGGCTTCATCAGAACATCTACAAACAACAAATGCTGGAGAAGATGTGGAGAAAAGGGAACCCTCTTGCAGTGTTGGTGAGAATGTAAATTGATACAGCCACTATGGAGAACAGTATGGAGGTTCCTTAAAATACTATAAATAGAATTACCCACTACTGGGCATATACCCAGAGAAAACCATAATTCAAAAAGACACATGCACCCCAATGTTCATTGCAGCACTACTTACAATAGCCAGGTCATAGAAGCAACCTAAATGCCCTTCGACAGACGAATGGATAAAGATGTGGTACATGTATATACAATAGAATATTACTCAGCCATAAAAAGGAATGAAATTGGGCCTTTTGTAGAGACGCGGATGGATCTAGAGACTGTCATACAGAGTGAAGTAAGTCAGAAAGAGAAAAACAAATATTGTATATTAATGCATATTTGTGAAACCTAGAATAATAGTACAGATGAATCGGTTTGCAGGGGAGAAACTGAGACACAGATGTAGAGAACAAACGTATGGACACCAAGGGGGGAAAGCGGCTGGGTGGGGAGGATGAACTGGGAGATTGGGATTGACATATATACACTAATATGTATAAAATAGATAACTAATAAGAACCTGCTGTATAAAAAAAAAATAAAATTCTAAAATTCAAAACAAAAAATCCCAGGCAATTAAAAAAAATAAAAATACTTTATTAACCTTCATGTTTGCTTTATACAGCTTTCTGTACTTGTGGTATAGATAACAATAGTTAAATTGTTAATTGTACATACATTCATACATATAAATATATGGTTATATTTATGTGTCTATTATGTATACTTATATATGTGTATATAGGTATGTATGTATGTATGTGTGTATGTATGCATATACACAGACATACACGCACACACATTATATAAGTACACTGTCTCTATTTAATCTGAGTTGGCAGAAGGTTTTGCTGTAGGGACCTGCTGTGGTAACCAGTTTGTCCAGGGGCTTTGGAGCCTTGCCAGGCTGTGCCTAGGTGGCTTCTTTGAATGAGGGGCCCTGGGATGCCTGATGGGGTGCTACCTAATAGAACTGGTCCCAGTGCTCCCCTTTCAAAAGGCACCCTGCCACTGCTGGGGCAGAGCCAGAGCGGGCATCTCAGAAGCAGAATCAGCTTAGAGTTGCCCTGCGCCTCCCTCCCTGCAGAATTACCAAGCATGGGTCTGGCTGGGTTTCTGACCTAGCAAATCTGAGAATAGACTGCCTTGCCTGAAAGCAGGCCTTCTTCTAGAATGTTCAGGGGAGCAGGCTGGGGGCAGGAGCAGCAGCTCGCCGTGGGCTGCCTGTGTTTCTGATCCTACCCAGGGGAAGGGCCCGAGGAAGATTGCACCGGAGACACACTGGCGTCTGTAGCTGCTTTCCAGTAAAGGGCTCTGGGCTCAAGGAAACCTCCGGCTCCTTCCTGTAAGGCAAGCAATAGCTCTCAGGAGCAAGCTTTCACTTTCTAGGCCTGGCTGGGACAGCTGTGTTTGGGGGCTGGGAAAACATTCCTGCCGTCCTGCCCAGAAACCAAAAATGATTGAGAAGGGGCTATGAGCCACTAGAAAATCAAATAAGAATCAGAACAAGGACTCCTGTTAGATCCCCAAGGGAAGAACATTGGCAACACCAACTTGGGTGGGCAGTGTGCCCTCAGGAGGTCCTGCCTGGTGCATGGCCCATCGGTGACATCCCAGTACTGGTCACTCAGCAGAAAGGTGGTGGCAGAGGTGTGCCGGCCGACTGGACAGCGCCAGGGATTATGGATCTATTTTAAGCCACGTGTAAACTTAAATAAGGCAGTTTCCCTTTTCCTGACTGTTCCTGTAAAAGGGATTGTATCTGTATTGCCAGCTTTTCAGGGTTCCTGTAAAGAGTAAGATAGTGTTGTTTCGACATTTTTTGAAGGTGTGGTGAATAACATGTTGGTGTTCTAATAGGCCACAATATTTACAAGGAACTTTCTTTGAATTATTTTTTTGGCTGGTTTATTTCATCTGCAATTCTGCAGGTGAGTAATTTTCTATTTCATCATTGATTTGGCCAGATCTTTTGTTTAGCTTGGTTTGGTTTTTAAAAGCAAGAGAAGGGAACTGTTTTTTATGGAGTTCCTCCTATAGACACATGGTGACCTAGAGGTTATGCCTACATTAATTTTCTTTAATCACTCAACATGAGAACTTCTGTAAAAATAATGAAGGGTAAATGATGGTTCTTAATTTATCTTTTTGCAGAAAAAAGTAATTTCTTACTTGATTTGTGGTTAAAGGATGTGTTAGAAGAATTAAACTGTGTTAGAATTTATAGGTCATCTCTAAGCATTTTATCTGGCTTTTGGAACTTTAAGTATTTGGCGTGGAAGAAAAATCCAGATGGCAAATTCTTACATGTGTATTCAAAGAATTGTCACAGAGTATGAACTGCATTCGCCTCAACTTTGTGTCCTCATAATTACTATTTTTTGTCTTTCAACCCCAGTGGTTGAAATTCACTTTCCCACATTACACTTTTAGTCAATATTTGAAGGCTTATTTGTGTAAATATCAGGGATTGTTAGGACTCCCTGCAACCAAAAACCTGACCCCCAAATGCATCATGATAAACAGTCACTGGCCAAAATAATAAACCGGCTTCTTGGAACATGCTTGCTCAGAACCGGCAAGAAAACGCCAGAAATATTAGCTTGACCTCTGCCTCCTCATACGCACAGCCTGACCTTTGAAGATCAAACATTGCAACAAATACACCCTTCATCTCATAATCTTCCTGCTTGTCACAGTTCCCTGTTATCACCAGAGGCCCTGGGCCAACCACGCGTTATATCAGAAGAGGGTTGGGTGCAATCCCCAGGTTACTCTACCCCTGCGATGCTGGTGCAGAACACCTTTTCCCCTGGACATTCTGAGTGTGATCTTCTGAGTTTTGCTTGAGTTTGACTTTACCAAAGTAAACTCAAATAGAGACTTAAAAACATGATAAAATATCTCATTTTCCTATATGGAGCTAAAGATACACAGGAAAGAAGGAACAATTTAATTATTATAAAAATTCAGAACCCTTTTAGTGTTAATATTAATGAAATAATAGTAAAAAAATGAGGATAGGCCTGTGTAAGAACGACGAGGCTGCCCTGTCACTTACTCCAGGTGACACGTTTCTGACAATGTAGAAGCCAAAGGAATGGGCCCTGTCTCGAGGGTCCCAGGCAGCAGAGTGAAGCCCTGCCATGTGGATATCAGGGTGTCATTAGGTGTTTTGCATTATTTGTGAACCTGGGAGGCTGCAGTCAGGATCGTTTTCTGCAGGGTCGTGCCTAGTGGTTCCTTCTGACCCCAGGGCCACTTTGCAGGGTTTTCTGTGTCTGCATTCAAGTAACAGATGAGACACTGATAATACACGCTTGTATCCTTCACAGAGATTCATGGTCTCTCTTTGCAAAACTGCCCTGTGTTTGTTTGGAACATGCACAGAAGTGTTTCCAAGATTCTGTTATAAAAGAAATTCTTTAGTAAAACTTTTTATTAGGAAATTAACCAAAATTCCAACAATGGTGGAAGGGATAAAAATAATTACTCTGTATCCCAAGACAAGCTGAACATCTGGGTTATTACCATTGGTTTGGGTCCAATACCAACCTCCTCGCCTCCCCTATCCTGTCCCCCAGAACCCCTCACTTTGCATGCTTCTCTCTGGGAGGGACTACAAAGACCAAGTGCCTAAATACTTAGCTATTTCATTCCAGGGCACGTTCCTTTCCTTGTGATCACTGATGCCAAAGGAAAGTGGGAAGGGTAGACTCTCAGCCTCTGATGGGGATGCGGTCCAGAGATTGAATTAGTCACCATTCTGCACTTAAAATGAACATCGTTACCATAGAAACCCAGCAGAAAGACAACCAAGAGTCTGGCTGACCCAGGAAAATGAATGTTTTTCCTTACTGCTTGCAGTGACCCTGTTAAATTCTTCCCGTTTCTCTCTGTTGGGGTGGCAGGAGCTGTAACAAAATTCATTTATCACCCTATCTTCACATGTCAGGCTGACAAGACCCCCTGTGTTTGTTGATACAAGCCGGCTACATAACAGCATCTCACAGCTGCCATCCCATAACACCTGCTTACTTTCAACAGGTGCTCTGTTTTAAGACCCAAACCCCAGAACCTGGATTTACAGGGGGGGCAGCTGCTTAATTTTTGTTTGGCTGTTTTTCATCTGTGGAACGGTGGCCCTCTGGGGAGATTGGTACATTTGAAATCTTATCCTCACCTAAAGAACACTACCAGAATTTTCCTTTTGCTGTGGGCCTCAAGTGCCACAGAGAAGGATAAGAAAAGGATTTGGGCCACTTGCCTCAGCTTTGAGACCAAAATACTAAGCCAACCAGGCCAGCGTGTGAGCTGCTGGCATTTCAGGAATGTACACACTAAGAATACAAGTGTTGAATGCATTTGACTAGTGAATGTATGTTTACCCCAGTTGGCAGAGTTTGGGTAACAATGAAAGTGGCATGTATAACTGATTCACTTTGTTATAAAGCAGAAACTAACACACCATTGTAAAGCAATTATACTCCAATAAAGATGTAAAAAAAAAAAAAGTGACAAATAGAACCTTGCTTTTTCTACTCAACTTTGCATAACAGAGTATGTTAGCTTAAAAATGTCAATGGTGAACATTGCCATACACATCTATTCCCAAGAAAAATACTGTGGGCAGTTTCTATTCTGGGAGAAACTTCTGTTGAAGAAAAATTTCATTTGGGTGCTACTCATCCTGCTATTTAAGTCAAGAAGGAAGTTTTAATAGCAAAAGACCAGCATTTTGTAATATTTCTACCTACTCAAAGCTCAGATTCTCCCACAAAGTCTCGTATGTTGTTTGTGACCCAGGCTTTCTTGTTCTTGGGGCTTTTGGCAAGGGGCTATTTATGCCAGTTGGATGATGCAGAAATATATGTTTTCTTTTTTCAGATGGAAAAATGCCACAAATTCATGGGAAACCAGGAAAGCATAGGAAAGTAACTAAGAATATGCATAATTGATATATGTATTATCCCAACCTAAAATGATGATTCTACATATTTTGGTGTGTTAACTCCTCTCAGGGGAGAGACTTAGGGATCATGAAAAACCTCCTGGCTGAGTTGTGGTGACAGCCAGGGTCAGAAAAAGAGAGATAATCAACAAGAACCTATTGTACAGCACAGGGAACTCTATTCAGTACTCTGTAATAACCTATATGGGAAAAGAATCTGAAAAAGAATAGATAAATACATGTATATGCATATCTGAATCACTTTGCTGTACACGTGAAACTAACACAACATTGTAAATCAACTATATTCCAGTATAAAATAAAATTTTTTTAAATGTATAATAGAGTGTGTATCATAACAAAAAACAAAATGAGAAAAGAGAAGACGGCTTGGCTGGGTGTTTCACAAGCAGCACGGGTGAGGCTCTTGGTTAGGTCTCTTGGTGAAACCAAGTGCTTGAAGAATCTGTTTTTATCAGAGTAAACTAGAAAAAATCAAACTTAGTGCTTGCCTGGGAAGAGTATCTGTTTCTCAGGGAACTGAGGAGAAAACCCATGGGGTCTCTGGACTGGGGTCACAGAAGTGTCCCTCCCTGCTGGAGGCCACCCTTCCCCTTGGAGCTCAAAAGCTTCCAGGATTCCACAAGAAACAAGTGGTTGCCCTCAGCATCCTCCCATATTTTGTGAGGTGGAGACGGGAAAGGCAGGAGGATCCGTGAGATGGACAGTGACAACTATATCCACCCCATGGACAGCAGGAAGGCTTGGCTGGAGCACCCTGTGGATGCAAGGTCACTGATGACCAGTGGCCTGGTGGGGGTCATAGACTGGGAGGGGTCTTGGGGCCCAGTTTTCAGAAAGCAAGCTCCACTGAACTTCTTATTTGCCCTCCTTACAGGGGGTGGGTGTGGGACCTGAACTCCCATGGTGAGTTCACCAGCTTCATGACTTAAAGATTCCTGCTCTACAGTTGCAGCCTGGCTCTACTTCAGGCCTGCAGATGACTCTGGTCATCTCCTTTTGGTGCCTATCTACATGGCCAAGGCTAAACACTCGGTCTCCTTGTCACACCGACCCACCTCCTCTGTCTTCTGCCATCTGCTTCTTGTTGATGGCAGGTGCATCCTTCTGGAGGCTTTCCCTCTCACCACCCCCATCCCCAGCCAATAATCAATAAATCCTTTCATCTCTACCTCCAGAATATAACAAGGGCCCTGCCCTTCCTAGATTCCTGCCTCCTGTCTTTACTCAAACATTGCCTCTCAATGGGACCTACTCTACCTTATTTAAAATCACCTCTCCATCTTGATTCCTCTGACTATGCTTTCTTTTCACTTTTCTCCATAGCACCACCAATTTATCCCATAGGTGTCATCTGTCCTATCCAGAGGCAGCCCGTTTCTCTACCTCTTGAATCTGGTTTAGGTCTGTGAGTTCTTTGACCAATAAAGTATGGGAGAAGTGATGCTATGCAACTTTCAGGTTAAGCCTTGAAGAGAACTGGCAGCTTTGGCTTCCTTCCTCATGGAAAACTTGCTGAGAGATGATCCCCACTGGAACTCGGCCTCCTTTCCCTGGGAAGCTCCAGTCTCATGCAAAGGCCCCCTATATGCCTCTACTCAACAGCCCCAGCTGAGCTCCTGACTTCCAGCTTACATCCACCTGCAACCATGAGAGTGGGCCACCTTGGACATCCGGTTCCAGGAGTTCCCAGACACTCATGGTACCAGTGTTGATGTGTGGAGCAGAAGAAGTGCCCAAATGAGCCTAGCTGACCCAATGAATCATGAGTGGTTGCTTTTTTAAGCCACCCAGTTTGAGGGTGTTTTTTGCATAGCAATAGATAACTAATATGGATACTATGTAATTTATGTACATATTATGCTTATTATTTATCATCTGTTCCCCTTGACTCTCCTTATAGTTGGAATGCAATCTCCACAGGGCTGAGATCTTTGTTTTGCTCACTGATGTATCATAAGCACCCACAACAATACTTAATATGTTTATGGAACAAATGGATAAACTGTGGGTTTGAGCTAATTTTTGTTGTTATTGTTATTTTAAGGGAGGATTCCTAGAGTCAAAATTTACTCATTTTTTTAAAAATGTAGGATTGAATATTAAATTTTTTTTCAGAATTTATCATATCAATATATCATTTTACTTATTGATGTGGGGCATTATATTAATACATTTCTTAATCTTGTGTTTCTGTTTTATATATATATATATCTCTGACTTAATCTCCAGGGATTACTTATAATGAGCTACATAATTTGATCTTCTTTTTCTTTTGGTAGGAATCTTATAAGTAGGCTTTTTATTTAAAGTGATCTGTCTATATTTATCCTCCCATTTTAAAAAGATAGTTTGTTTTGGGGGTTTTATATGCTTCATAAAATGAAGTGATATGATTTCCCTTATAGCATTGGTATTAATAATAATAATATAAACAATACAAAAAGGAACAGCAAACCTGAGCAGCTTACCCAGAGTCATGCTGCCAGCGTTTGGCAGAGCTGCAACTTTGATTTTTCTTTGAATGAGTTGTTCTGGAAATAAGCCTTTCCTTATAGATGATTTTTAAGAAATGTTAAAAATATGTCAGCTGCTATAAAATCAATAAAGCCATTTTATTCAAAGAACTGTGCAGATACAACATAAATCAGAATAGAGGAGAAAAATTTTCTTTGACAGTGGTTCACCTTGCCTTTTTGGCTTCAGACTGAAGAGCAGTGGAACTTCCTCTGAGATCCTGGAGTGTTTTGCATCTGGAAACTCTCTCCTGCAATGAGACTGAGAGGGATGTTTGATGGTTACACCTACTATCAATACCTTACAGCCAGACTGCCTGGGAATTAATTTTGTAGTTGACCAGTTGCATTACCTTGGGGAAATTCATCTCCAAGGATTTGCTTTCTCATCTATAAAATGTCAGTGGTTATAATGCCTGCCTCCAGGACTAATGAGATCATTCACTGGGCAGGCTTAGCCTAGACACTGGCCCTTTGTAAGTATTTAGTAGCTATTGTTAATTTCAAATCTGATATCATCTGATTGTGGTCCCATTTTCCTACGGCTTTGCAGAAAGGTGAACAATGGTGTTAAAGGTTAGTAGGTTTTGTGTCCTGGGGTTTTTGATAATCAGATATCATTTAAATTCTCTAACTAGAAAATAAAAGTGAATGTAAACACAAACTTCCAAATCATTTCAGAAGATTCAAAGTCTACACTAAGATCATATAGCTGAGTAAATTCCTGGTTTCTTTACCAGTGGAGTGGTTCTCGGGTTTTAGAATGATGGGTCTGGGCACTGGAATTCCGTTTCCCAAGGAACCTGAGTTTGTAATAGGTGTCCTGGTGCTTCTGAAGTTTTAAATACTGCCTTCATTCCTCCTCTACCCCCACATCCTGCCCTTGTTTTGCTTCAGCTGTGTTTATGTTGTTTATTTGTATCTTATTCACACTGGAAATGCTGTGTTTGTAAACCATTTGCAGTCCCTCATTGGGGGCAGGGAAGGCCCATGTGGAGCATCATACAGGCTGCTCACATGTCCTGAGCAACCACTGGTGGCCAGGGGTTTGCAGTTGTTCTGACTAGTGTGAGGCTTTGATGTTTGAAGGGGGGCTTTGGTGGATCCAGTAGCTGTTTCTCTACCTCCTGCTGCTAATGACATCACCCTGGAGCTAACAGAGCAGCCTCCCCTTTGTCTCTCCTGTTCCATGGGGATTTATGCTCTGACCCTTCAGAGACCAGGCCCTGCTGACTCTCCCACACTGGTTTCTGGGTTTCTGGTCCTACCATTTTTCCCTGGACAAGCACTCCCAGGCCAGGTAACATGATTCCTGTGGTCAGCAATCACCACCTTGGTCAGGATGGAGAGCTCCCCAGATCATGATGCTTTCCGGCTGTGGAGAACCCCTAGGAGCCAATCTTCCCTCCATACAGATCCTTTCCTTTCAGATTCCAGAAGCATCCTTTGGATACTTACAGTGAGGACCCATTTTCCTGCACCCTAAAACAACATTTTGCTCTACAGTGTCTGCTTTAACCTCTAACTGTTCCACTATCCATTCATCAATCTGTCTTATTTGTTGTTAAATTTCAGAGTAAGTTTCAGGCATAAGTTAGTTTGTTTTCAATCATGGTATTTGATTAACTTTAAAAGTTTCAAAAATAATTTTTGAAAGAGCAGAGGGGAAAGGAGGGGAGGGATAAATTGGGAGATTGGGATTGACTTATACACACTACTATATATAAAATAGATAACTAATAAGGACTTACTGTATAGCACAGGGAATTCTACTCAACACTCTGTAATGGTCTATATGGGAGAAAAATCTAAAAAAGAGTGAATATATGTATATGTATAACTGATTCACTTTGTTGTACAGCTGAAACTAACACAACATTGTAAATCAACTATACTCTAATAAAAGTTTAAAAAATAAAGACGTGAAATTTTATAATTATTAAAGGGTGGAAAAATTAAACTGAAGAATACAAACTACAAAACATGCTTTCTGCTCTGAAGGCTGAGGTGGGCAGTCCTTCCAGAAGAGAAGATGATTAAAGAAACACCTTTGGTTACCACTATTAATAACCTATGTCTACAGGCTCCCAGGAGGATGGAGAGTTGTGAGCTGCAGGCTGGGAGTCTGGGGTGGAGTCGGCAGGGTGGGATAGGGGGATAAAGATCAGGTGAATGAAGGGCAATCCAGGAAGTGGCACCAAGGACAAAAATGCATATTGGAAGCCAGGCCGGTGGTCCCGTTGAGGCTTCACTCTAGAGGGGGTGGGCAAAATGCAAGCCTGGAATGAGGAAACATGAGGGAGAAAGCCTGATAAAACACAGCAAGAGGGCCCAAAGCTAAAGGAAGGATTGGACAAATCCCAGATCCTCTGGAGTAGCCATCAGACCATCTGGGCTCCCAGCACTATCACAGCTCTTACTGAGATATAAGGGCCCAGCATGTGGCGACTTTCAATCTTCAGCCTTTTCCCTCCTGTGAGGTGGCTGGTGGCTGCAGGGGCACAGAGGTAGGGGCCCATAAGCTGAGATGTCAGATCCTAAGACAATTCTAGAGAAAATGCCCCATTCACTGAAAGTTTTCAAGTCTGCTGTTCTGGCTAATGTGCCTCTGATTGTGTTCCATATCCAGGATTTGGCTGCTTGGCTGGTGGCATTTCATTGGCTGGTGCAGGAAAACAAGAAGGTCATCTGCCATGAGCTGTCTTCATCGTAAGCACCCTCTGTTTGGCTGCACCCACTTCTCTCCTAGGCCCCATTCATAAGTCTTCACCTTCATAAAGTGGCTCTGAGTTGTTTTTACTCACACTTCTGAAACCACAATGTGTAGGTTTTTTTCCTCACACCAAGCAAATCCAATTCTCTATGGGCACAACTAGGTGTCCAAAAATTCAATTCAATTACGACACTAACTACTTGGAATTAGTGCAGCTCCCACAGGTTAACCACTCAGCCCAATAAGGCTGCTCCCCATCAGATGCCAATTGCAAATCCCAGGTTATCACATGTATTGACCAACAGCTATAAATTGAGGATTCCTATGACCCCCTTCTCCAGTTTAATAATTTGCTAGAACAGCTCCCAGAACTCAGGAAATTGTTTTACTTACTATTATTAATTTATTATAAAGAATACAATTCAAGAACGGCCAGATGGAAGAGATGTGTAGGGCAGGGCATAGGGAAGGAGCACAGGGCACCCATGCCTTCTCAGCACCTCAATGTGTTAACTAACTTGGAAGCTCCCTGAATACAATTGTTCAGGGGTTTTTATGGAAACTTCATTATTTAGGCAGCACTGATTAAATCTTCAACCATTGGTGATTGATCTCAATCTACCCTCCCTGGAGCAGAGTCAGGGGTTGGAGTTAAAAGTTCTAACCCTCTGATTATGCCTTGGTCTTTCTGGAAAATAGCCCCCATCCTGAAGCTATCCAGGGGCTCCAGTTATGTCATCACTCTTATCACCCTGGAGATTCCAAGTGTTTTAGGAGCTGTGTTCCAGGAACCAGGATAACAACCACCTGTATATTTATTTTTTTATTGTATCACAGTGGCCTTCTATGAAAATACTGAATTTCTTAAGGTCTGATATACAAATTCCCATTGTTAAGTTGGCAGGACAGTAGGGATGAGCCCCTATTTCTGCTACTATGACTTTCTAGTTGACTTTGTAGCTACATCAAAGTCTTTCAGGGTCTACTGATGTGGTGGCCATTGGTTTGCAGTAGGCTAAAGGATAACTGAGCCTTGCTGATTTATAGATACCCATGAGCTTACTAAGCAACTGACCTGGACATTTTAGGGTAATTGCATTTCACTGTTGTCTCTGTCTGGAATGTTCTTTCCCTTCTTCACTCCTTGGGATAGATTGTATTATTGCACACAGATATCTAGACCTCCTTCCACCTTTGGTGTGGAGTTCACATTCCTATCTCAGGGACTTTAGGATTTGCCATGCATGTGCTGGGACCGGTGAAATGTGGGTAGAAGTGACACTCTGCCAGCTCTGACGCCTGAAGAGGCACTGCAGGTTTCTGTATGCTCTTTTGGGTACTGTACTCTTTTTTCACAGTGAGAAGTGCTTCACTGAGCATGAGAAACAGAACAGACCTGGACTGAAGCCATAGCCTTGAACCAAAGCCAGCAAACCACTGTCTACTTACCTGTGAGTGAGAAAAATAAATGCCTATTGTCATAGGTCACTGAGTTTGGGATAATTATTTGCAATGAAATTTTGGAAATAGCTGAATGAAGTCTCCTCTTCCTTAACAAACCTTTAAATTCTGAGGGGAAGGTCTCTCTCTCTGCTGTGGGCCACCTATTAAAGCACTTGTCACGTTCAATTGATTTACAGTTAATGCTTACATCTATCTAAAGGTGTGAGTCCAGAGAGGAGAGACCCTACCATTTATGTATTCATTCATTCATTCACTCACCACAGAGAATTTGTCACAGGATAGATCTTTGATAAATGACTGTGTACGGCATGATTGCATTATTAATTAATGACCTTCCATACTTTTACTTTTCTTTTTACTTTGTTTTGGGGTTTTAAGATTGAATATCTTGTTGGAATCTTTACCAGAGGTGAACAGGAAAAGCAAGAGGAAGTGAGCTTGAATGATTAGGTCAGAAGACAACGATGGGGAGAAGATTGAATAGTCATGAGATTTTTGTGTCTTCTAATTTCATGTTACTACAGAACATTCCAAATTGGCCTACATAATTCCTTGCACCTAATTTTATCTAAATCAACCTTTGTTTCCTAAATGAATGATGCTTCCACAATACAAAAAAATGCTTTAAGTATGGCCATTATGAAAATACTGTGAAAATTTATTCTTGTTGTCTTGGGTGTGTAAAGCCAATATAGCTTCTTTTTTTTAAATAGCAGATCTAACGGTCCTCATAGGCTCGCATCTCAATAGGTAAAGGGGAGATAGGTTTCAATCATCTTAGCCTAGGTTCCCCAAAGGAAAACTCAGAAAAAGAATGTGAGTGCAAGTAGTTTATATGAGAGGGGGAATCCCAAGAAGCTGAGAAGCGCAGGCAGCTGGTGAGATGTGTATTATAAGCACTTTGACCATCATGGGGACTGGAGCTTAGCCCCACTGGGGAGATTAGCGTGCCTGTATAAGATGTGTGCTAAGAACTACCCCAACCTGAAGGAGGAGCTGGAGTATTAACATGTTGATTCTTCACAGCCCCTGATGAGGGCTGCTCCTGTAGGTTTTCTGGCACTTCCCACTTGCTCCTATGTGTTCATGGTGGGCTCCTGCTGGAGGGGATGTCCGTAGGGTGTGGATACAGCCTGAGGGGATATGAGCAGGGTGCTGCCCAAGTCTCCTGCACTCAGACAGTACAATGCAAGTTTAAAACATCACTGCCACTTGAGATTTAATTTGCATCATTTTGATGATAGTAGAGTCTCTTTTAAAAACTGTTTCACCTTCCAGATTTCCTCTTTTTTGTTCCTCTCTCCAGTCTGACAGTGGGAAATAGGTTTTGAGGCCTCCTAGTGATAGGAGAGACAGAGCGTTAGATCTGATGTCCTTGAAATCCATCTGGTTTCTCTTTTATGTGACTTGTCAGTGAACTCTGGTTTCATCCGTCTTCCTGGGGTGTTGTGTCCCCATCTCCCATTGGAGTCCTTGGCTCCAGCTTTTTTTGTTGGTCCCCAGGTCCTTGGGGACCATGTCTGGCTGATCTCTAGGGTCTATGGCTCATAACTTCCTGAGGCCAGCTGTATCTCTTCTCCAGAGCACATGGGAATATCTGGGTCCCTTAGGGGACACATATGTGGAGGCAGGGACACTACTTTGGGCTCATTCATCTCACTACATTTAGGCTATTTTATTTCTGCACCAGCGCACAAATGAGTGAGCAGCGCCCGGTCTTCCAAATGGGGATGTGTCTTTGATTTGACTTTCCCTTTCATCCACCTACCATGCCCCCCTCAGATCCCTGAGTACCTCGGGAGAAATGATGGGACGCATCTGTCTCTCTGCTCACTTCCCTTATCTTTCCCTCTCTCTTTCTGTCTCATTTCTCTCCATGAAGACCTGAAAAAATAGATTTTACTTTATATCAATTCCTTCTTTCTCCAGCCCTGGCTAATGCTAAACTTGAATGTCACATTGCCCAGGTCTGGCTCTTAATGGAAACTTAAAAAAAAAAAAAGAAAGAAAGAAAATACTTGGCTTTCAGAATGAATGTCTTGCTGTGGATTTGAAGATCCTTTTCTGGATGTTAGAGTCCAATATTGAATCATTCTCCCTTTTCATGTTCATTCCCTGAAGCAAATAAATGTCTATGGCAGAGTAAAGTGAGATCAGTACAAACAGACGCAAAAAAGAAAAGAACATTAATATATTTCAACAATATTGTTCCCTGCTTCATTATAGTCTTTTTTTATTTTCAAAGTGCAAGACCATAGTGAAAAAAAAAAAAATCAATCAATCCTGCCTATTCTCTCTCCCATTTCCTCCATCTATCACTTGAACTTTCTGTAAATTGAATTTTGAAACCGGGTATAGCAGTCACAATGCTAACCTCTTTAAGAAGAAAACCAATTCAAACTGATTTAAACAAGAGGGCCTTCCAGCTCCAGCAATGTTGCTGGGGCAGCTCAACAGAATTGCAGGGCTCTGGTTTTCTCTGTCTCTGACATCCTCAGCTTTGCCCTCAGCAGCTTTCTTCATGGGGGCAATGCAGGTCATGTCATTCTAGGCACAATACCCAAACACAGCAATTTCCAGAGGAAGATAGGGACCATTTCTTGCTGTACCTTCCTCTAAAGAGTGAGGAATCTGGAGTGGACACTGGGATATGCCATCCAAACACTTCCTTTTGGGGGGAAGACTTTACTCTCCAGTCTCCAGGAGTACTGGCTGATGGTGTCTCACTTCTGAGTCCCTCCCCAGGAATTGCACTTGTCTGAAGGAGGCTTCCTTGCACAAAGGCATATCCCTTTCCTGGGACATGAACCCTAAAACATCTCATAACCAGTGCCTAGTCCTCCTATCCTCCCAGCCACCAGACAAATAATGAAGGGTCAAGTCACAATGTCATGTGGCTTGGGAAGTACTGGGCTGCAAAGGACGAGAGAGATCGTGAGCTGCAGGACCTGGAGGAATCTCACCAACATGTAACGTCAGGACACAAAGAGTATATAGTGGGTAGATCCTGAGGGTGTTGGCTCAGGAAGGGGGAACACAATGTTGGGTAAGAAGAGTTTATTGTTATAGAAATAATCTCCCTGATCCAGGATCTAACTCCCTGTCAGAGGACTCTGGGATATGATGCTAAACTTCTGTCAGAGTTCTCTTGGAAGATTGAAAAAGTGCCCACCCTAAGAGATGTGAAAATGCCAGCCCTGCCTTGGCAGGAAGTGGAAGAAGAGACCAAGAGGCTGAGAGAAGTCATATACTGGAGTGGATATAAGTAAGGTTGGGAATGCCACCTGCCGAATGTGATCCATGGAAGAGTCTGGAAAGAACTTCCTTTTCAAAAGCAGTAAGAAATGCCCTGTGAGAGATGACATTTTAAAGACTGCTGTTTTTGGGGCTTTTTTTGTCAGCTGGGGCTCAGGAGAGCAGATGCTGTTACAGAACCGAGCTCTCTGATAGTAATGGAAATGACAGGATTCAGAAATAACAGAAGCCAGGTGGAGGTGCTGAATTGCCAAAGTCAAGGTCGGTGCAATTATCATAATGAACAATGAGGTTGGAATGGCAGCCAGGGGGCTGGGCCAGCAGAGAGCTATGGGGTTGGGAAAATATTGCTTGTGGGCCAAATCCAGCTCACTGACTGTTTTTGTAAATAACAGTAGAACACAGCCACTCCCGATCATTTACATATTGCCTATGTCTGTTTTGTGCTCCGACAACAGAGGTGAATAGTTGCAACAGAGATCACATGTCCTGAAAAGCCAAAAATATGTACACTCTAGACCTTTACAGAAAAAGTTTGCTGACCCCTGTGCTAATCCTTCACCAAAGTGATTTGTGATAATTTATTCAGTTAACTCGCCTCTGGGGAAAAGAGAAGACCTTGCCATTTTAAAGACTTTTGGACCCAGTACCTGAGTTGAATAACCAAAATCTGAAGCATCTTCATGACCTTCCTATCAGAGTAGGAATATCTGGTAAATAAATGAACTCCTGCCCCAAGTCAGTCTCACAGTGGGTCCACTGGGTTGCCAAATCCATTTGGTAGGCATTTCACAAACCCTTGAAGGTATAATTTTGAAATGGATGGTTGGCAAAATTATCATATTAGGTCCTTGGCCTATGGTATAAGACCTATCATGTTGGGGAAGGCCAAGTATAATCACCCCTTATTTTGATAAAGATAGTAAATTTAAACAATATTGCATCCTGGGGAGAATGACAGATGCCACCCTGAAGGATCTAGAGGGTGAAAAAGTGGTGATCACCATCACATCCTCATTAATTCACCAATCTGTGCCCTGCAAACATCAGATGACTCCTGGAGGATGCCAGGGGAACATCCCCAGCTCTACCAAATAATAGCCTTAGTTGAAACTCCTGTGCCAAATTTAGTATCTTTTCTAGAGCAGATTAAAATGGACTCAGGTACAGAGTACGCAGCCATTGTTCTGATGAATGCATTCTTTTCCGTTCCTATTACGAAGGAAGATCAGAAGCGATTTTCATTCAAGTGGGGTGAACAATAGGACACATAAACAATGTTGTCCCGTGGCTGCATTAGCTTTCCCTCCCTCAGTCATAATACAGTCTAGAGCAGCGATCCCCAACCTTTTTGGTGCCAGGGACCGGTTTTGTGGAAGACAATTTTCCCACAGATGAGGCGGGGTATGGTTCAGGTGGTAATGTGAGCAATGGGGAGCAGCAGATGAAACTTTGCTTGCTCATCCGCCGCTCACCTCCTGCTGTGCGGCCCGGGGTTGGGGGGGTTAGGGACCCCTGGCCTAGATGGACTAAGATCAACAAAACATTCTGTGACCTTGCACTGATCTACTATATTAGTACCATCCTGTTAACCAGCCTGAATGAGCAAGAAGTGACAAATATGCTGGAAACCTTGGCGAGACACATGTGCCGCAGAAGAGGAAATAAACCTGGTGAGGATTCAGAGGCTCACCACAGAGTGAGATATTTAGGGTTCTGAAAGACTGGGATATGCCAAGAGATCTCTTTAAAGTAGGCAAATCATTGATTCTTGAACTTTACAGCACTAAGAAGGAAGCACAATGTCTGGTAGTCCTCAAGGGATTCTGGTGGAAGCGTCTGCCATATATGGGAATGACTTCTAACCCACATACTGAGTGACACAAAAGGCTGCCAGTTTTGAGTGAGTTCCAAAGCAGGAAAGAGCTCTGCAGCGGGTCCAAGATGAGGCACAAATGGCCTGGAGCTTGTGTTACACAACTCTCCATGTAGGTGTATTTGTGGTGGGAAAAGACATCTTGTGGCGAGAAAGGAATAAACCTCCTGGGGTCCTGGAGCAAGATCATGCCATTTACTGAAGAGAATGATATGTCACTGAAAAACCAGCTCCTAAGATGCTGCATAACCCTGGTAGATGTCGAGTGTCTTATCATGTGGTCAGCACTGCCTACCAAGTACTTGGTACTGTCCGATTCACCACATCAGTGGTTGGGTGGGCCAAACAGCATTCCACCATGAGATGAAGGTGGAGTTTCTGGAAATGGACACAGGCTTGCACGGAGAGCTAAGTAAGCAGCATGAAGATGCATTGCAGGTCCCCATGATACCCCCAACTGCTGCACCCACACCTCTCCCTCAGCTCCTACCCACCACAAATGAGAGATTCAGCTGATGGAGGAAGAAGATTTGATTCATGAATAGAAACCAATAGATTGGTTTGTGGATTCAAGACCAGAATGGACTGCTACTACTCTACAACCTCATCAGGGGTAGCCCAGGGATATAGTAGTGATTGGCAATTCTCCCAGGGGTCAGAATTTTGAATAGTTTCCTTGGAAATTTACCTTGTGAAGAGAAAGAAGTAGCTTATAAGAATATATATGGAATCATGAGTCATTTTGTATGACTTGGCTTTTGATGAGGAGCATCAAAAGAATGCTTCAAAGACTGGGCACGAGGAGGTCTGGAGGGTAGACAAGTGTGCAGATCTGTGGGTGTGGTCATAAAGTGTGGAAAAACTCAGTCGTGCGCTGACACCCAGCAAAGAGCACTTGTCACATAAAGGGCATAAATGACCAATTAGACAGAGGATTGGCCAGTATGGGCCACCCTGGTGTTGGCATACTGGGTGCATAGGGAGAGTAGCGGTGGTGGTGGGAATGAGCTCCTGCATGAGCCTCATGGAATTGGTTTCCACTAACCAAGGCTGACCTAGCTTCTGTCACTGCCAAAACACCAACCTGATATTTGAAAACACTGCAGCCCTCAATAGGCCAACCAGCCATTTAGTGGTGAGTTGATTACATTGGATCCCTTCCACCCAAAAAGGGAAGGAATTTTTCTTGACTAAAATTGATTTAAATTTTAGTTAAGGGTTTGACCTTTCTGTTTGTAAAGACTCAGCCTCTGATGAGTTACAGATAATATTGCCCTACATCTTTTAAGACAAAGGGATCCACTTTACAGTAAAAGGGGTATGGTGGCAGTGGGCATATGGACATGGGATCCTCTGATCTTAATGCTTACCATATCAACCAGAAGCCTATGGCCTGATGGGATTATTAAAAAAAATTTGAGAAGGTCCAGCAGTAGTGCTAACTTGGAAACATACTCTGCAAGGATAGGTACAATCTTTTAGGATGCATGATCATTTTATGGTATTGGGTCCCCAATATGGTGCTTGGGAATACAAGTCTGGGAACCAGTGTGTGGAAATAGGTATGTAGCTGCTTACCATCACTCCCACTTGGGGAATAGTTTGTGTTTCTCTGCTCAGCACTTTTAGGTTCTGTGAATCTAGGGATCTTATTCCCAGAGGGGATGCTTTCACCAGATATCATAGCAAGGATCCTATTAAACTTAAGCTTTGCTTATTGTCCGGTCACTTCGACTTCTTCATGCTAAGAGACTAGGAGGCAAGATGAAGAGTTGGCATCCTGGCAGGGTCATTGACCCTGATTGTCTGAGAGGCAGGGATGCTTCACATGGGGGGAGAAGGA